>NW_028263386.1:16443750-16760000 GCF_051168715.1 Poecilia mexicana | reverse complement strand
CTCTTTTGGTTTCCCCCTTTCCCAAGGGTGTTTTTAGACTCTGTGTCCCCTGGCAGCTCCCTTCACATAATGAGGCTGACAGACCAAAACAAATACAGGTAAAGAACAGGGGCAGACAAACAATAGCGAGAAAACTCAGAGGCGATGGAGAAATGAGTACTGCAACTTGCTACATTTGATAGATGGGTAGGTGGCTAGAGCTGCAGAGACTGCAGTTACTGGGGATAAAGCTGGAAATATGGAACTGTTTTTATTTTATTGTTACCTGTACTTTCTTGCTATGTTCCGTTACTTCTTTTACATTTTTTCCCCCTTTGACAGATTTTCTTGGTCATAAACTTTGTAAAGACTGGAACACTCAAAGTAAAATAAAGAACACCATTTTATTTTCCCTATATTCCTTTTTTGACTCAATTCTGTGTCTGTCCCTCTCCAAAATTATCTCTCCCCCAGGTGTACTGGTCGCTGGGACTAAATGATGAGCAGAGCCACAGAGTCTGCTGTCCCTAATGGGGACATTATGCAGGAAGATGGGAGAAGTGCTCACGCAAGCCTCATAAATCACACACTCCTGTAGGGACGCTTACTGCAAGATGTCAATGTTACACTAACCCTGCTATGCCTACACATACCCCATAAAGGGAAAACCTACGACTTAACACATTTACACACGTGCAAACAAATGTCGGCATCTGCAGAGTTAGACATGCAAGCACAGATTAGTTCACTCTAGCAAGAGTTTACAGGGACTTGCAAAACTATCCACACCCCATCATGTGAAAGTTTTCTACATAATGTCATGTTGATCACAAAATTTGAAGTATTTCATTTGGATTGTATGGATTTATGAGCTATACTGACACAAAGTAACACATATTTTTAAAGTTCAAAGAAAATATGTGGTGTTTTTTTGCAAATAAAGAATGTGTAAATGAAGCAAATTTACACAGTGTCTTTCTGTTCACGCTGACCACTCAAAGCACTTTACATACTGCCACATTCACCCAGTCCCACCCACATTCATGCACCCAAACTCAGATCCAACATGTGGCAGAAGAAAGCCAGTATTGAACTTACAAATTTTGGACCACAAGAAAAAAAAGTCACAAGTCTCATTTGAAACTTGTGACAAGCCATACTGACGAGTGGAAAACATTTTTAACTTTTTTTTTTCTTTTTTGCCAGATTAGACTAACATTTTGGCCTATGTGCAAAACCTAATGTGAGTCAAGGTATCCTTGGCCAAAGTTGAAAATGTTACAGAATCACGAATGCCATTGGAAACTGCATCTTACCGTCTCCCAGTGTAATGTTTGACGTGTAACCACGGCACACTTTTCATTTACATCTGTCCGGTGACAGCCCGTCGGCAGGATAGTTTGCCAACAGCAGAGTTTGTGTCAATGTGACTGAAGTTTGACAGAGCAGTTAAAATGTTATTAGTTCTCCTTGACACAGCCCAGCACACACTGAGGCCTGCCAGTGGCACAGGTGAGGTAAACAAAGGCCCCATTTAGCATTTTAGCCATCAGTCAACGCGACAGGCAAAAAAGATAAAGCAATGCACACCCACTGGGAGAAGGAAAACATACACGCTCACCAGTTGGCTCTGACTCACACAGAGGGCCAAGTACAGATATTTTGGCAGGTGTGTGTTCCAGTGTTGTACGCTATACAGAAATCTGAAGCTACATGCAAAATAAACAGTTCTAAACAAACAAAGGCCGATGATGACTGAGGAAGGATTTCAAAGTGAAATGACTTCAGGAGATGCCAGACATAGCTGACTGAGTGAGATGCACCAGCACCAGCATGCGTTGATCCCTTTCTATTCTTTTTCATATTTGTTCTTCAATTTCAACTTAATACTAGCTGAGAACGCCCTAGAAATATCACAACCATGCACTTTTACCCTGTAGGATATAGCTATCTCAAAAGCATCTGTATTAAAACTGAAAAAAAAAAAATCCTCATTATTACAGTATTAAAACCAGACACATCTTTTGTGACTAATTTCACTTTACTTAGGTGTAGCGAGATCTTGTGGCGTACAACCATGCAATATTTAAACCCCATCTAAGTGAAGTCTGTGACACGCTAACATATGCCGCATCTGTATGGATATGACCATGTGGTACAATAAACTACTGCGGAAATTCTCCATCTATGCTCAAGACTGAAAGAAACATAGTTGTTGTGTTGTCGGGGTTGACTAATAAAGACTGCTAACAGGGTACACCAACAACAATCAGTCAAAAAAAGCACTGAAGAAGAATCCGCTGCTTTTAGATTGTGACAGTAATTTGGGTTCTTGGTAGAAGTGGAGATGCTCACAGTTAGGTAGGCAAGTTATGAACAATTTGCAGGCACTTTGAGAAAGCAGCAGCTGGCTGTCAGTTAGCCATAGCAGTGCTAAGCTTATCTTCCGCTTTGGCGCTTCATGATAGCATTAATCTTACTGAGTCTGGCCTGCGTTTGACCATTTGTAGTTTACAGTCTACAACAGAGCAATCAAATCTGACTTATATTTTACACGAAACAGAAATTCTTTAACACACAGACTGAGATTGTCGTTTGGTAAAACACAAAATGGAATATTTGCAATGTGTGTCGGGTATTCAATCTTAGATTTAGACAAACCAAAGTATACTGCAGAGAGCAGTCAAACCTGGGTTTACTTAATCTATACTAATTAAAAATACATCAATTGTGAAAACAAAACATGGGTAGTTTTAGGGTGTTGCCGTGTGTGAAGGTGTATTGAAAAAAAATTGCTTTGTTTGTAACGGCAAGGAAATTAGGGGTTTTTATGAAACATGATTTTGAAGTGTTCTGTGTTTCTTTTGGTGCATTTTAATGTGAATATTGGAGTCAGTGGTGTGGAATTCACAGTGTTTTCCTGCGTCAGGTCTGGGTATGGAAATGTTATTATTCCGTCACTGTTTTCCTTTATTTATTTAATTTCCAACATTACATTTACCTTCTTATAAGAAAATGCCCCTGATCTATAGGAGCCCCCAGATTGATTTTTTTTTCAGCAAAATAAATCTGAAAGTGAAGTCATGTCACCAGTTTCAAGGACCCAACAACACCATTTAAACAGAAGACATATGGCTCAAAAATGAATGTGACTTTTTGTGTGTTTTCTCATTATTTGTACCAATATTGTGTATGGTATTATCTTGTGAACTAGATATATCATCACTGTCATGTCTGAAATTAAATGACATATGTAAAGCAGGGTTGAACATTCAAGAGACCGTATTCATGCCAGGTGTAAATCATCTTCACAAAAACTAGCAGGATCATAAAGTAACAAGTTCTTAACAGTTAGTGTGATTCTAAAAGCCAGAGGGAGCTGATGTGGTAACATGGGCTTAGCGAACAAAGAAAAATGTTGGACTAAAAACTGACAGATGGCAGAGCAGATCTGTTTAAAGGCTTCCTTTCTTGGTAACCACAAGCCTCATTTTACACAGTCAACTGCATTTTTATCGCTTTCTTAAATTGTAGATAGGATTGAATTTCACTCCAGGGCAGATGAGTAAATACTGGAAAATACCGATGCTGATTTTGAAAAAGAAGAAATCACAAAAAAAAAACAAAGAATAAATAGATTAAGACAGGCTGACAAAGCGTTTGATATGGTAGATAAAAGGGAGACAGCATTCATTGTGGAACTGCAATATTTATACGGTCTGCTGGTATTTGTCTTACGTCTTTTAAATGGCACGAGGCAACCTTTATCCCATGCGATTCCTCCCTGAAGATAATGGATTGTGAAGACAAAACCTCCTCCTCAAACATCATCATCTGCCCCTTCCTCACTTCTTATCACCAACAAAGGCGAGCGCACATGCAGAGACACTCGCACATCCACACCTCTGTCAACATTCCCCGAGGCAGTGGTGTTAATTCCTCTTAGCCAATTCTCAGTCACACATGGCTGTGGAGGCAGTCGCCAGCAGAGCCTCACTGCTGGATTAACCTTTGCTCCCGCCACAGATCTGTTTTTCAGTGGGACCGACAGTCAGACAGAGGCCATGCTTGGCAGATAGTAACTCATTGTCAGCGCACTGTCAGCGCCGGACCCTGCATTAGCGGTTTTTAAAGAAAGGGACTGTTGACGTGGGCAGGGTGCCAGGCAAGAGGGAAAACAGGCCCACTTCCCCACACAGGACTAAACTTGACCTCTGCCCTCAGGATGTGGGGAAAGGTTGAGGGATTGTGGGAGTAACGGCGTGTGTTGTCGCACTGGATATGCGCATGCATCTGGGACGGTGAAAGTAAAAATATTATGAGCAAGTGCGTCTTTTAACTGGTGATAAATCCCATGTCACAAAAACATATTACGTTCTCACTTTCTTCTGACTTTCCTCTCATGACTTTCTCACTAGTGTACCGTGTCCAATCCTGTTTTCTCTACTCTCCCCTGTGGTCTGTGTTACATTTACCAGAGGAAAAGGTCATATTTCATTGTGAATGTAATGAGTATGTTCTGCAAAAATACAGCCACTGGCACTCAAGCAGTTTAAGGCAGTTCAAGCATTAAAAACTGTCAGAATCCCTTAAAAAAGTAAAAGAATTCATTAAATATACATATTTTGAAGTTTTATTTTACTAGTATCTGTCTTACAGTAGCAATCGGCCCGTACATTTTACACTGATGGCTCTCAAATTGTGGTACAAGTACCACTAGTGGTGCCTGTACTGCCATCAACATTTTGAGAACGATAATTTACCATTTGCAAGCGAAATAAGTTTGAAATACAGCTTACTGGCACAAACAGCCAACAGCGTGAGGTTTTTTTCAAACTGTACTGATCTTTATTTAAAATGAAAGCTCAAAAGAAAAGTACATTGGGCAATATTGCAAGAGCTAATAACCAT
Source organism: Poecilia mexicana (assembly GCF_051168715.1). Classification (NCBI taxonomy): domain Eukaryota; kingdom Metazoa; phylum Chordata; class Actinopteri; order Cyprinodontiformes; family Poeciliidae; genus Poecilia; species Poecilia mexicana. The sequence continues at coordinate 16,755,110 of NW_028263386.1, read as the reverse complement.
TTACTGAAGTGAACGGCTATGAACCAGAAAAAGTGCTGGTGGGTATTAATGGGGCTCTCCATTTACCTCGTAAATTTGGACTTGGATCTGGAATGACATCACATACTGTATCACTAGACTCACTACAATTAGCAATACAAACTTATAGCATCTTTCTCTGTATTATTTTGTAAAAAAAACATTTTCTCTACTACATATTTTAGATAGTAGCACACACTAGCTACGTAGCTGTCGAAAAATGCTGCAGCATGAGCGCCACAGTTCCCACACACCACTTATACTATACATGTGCATCACTGCTATAGTGTGTTTACAACTGCTACTCTGATATCACAACAAAGAACCAATTATAACATTTATAAAACTCTGGCAGCACTGCAAATGTTGTCTGATGCCAGATGCTTGAAATTGAAAGTAAAACCAACGCCAGTGTCCGATTTTAGATTAATTTAGTCTGACCCATTGGGACCACTCGTGGAGCATTGAAATTTAATTCCCAGATAGTCAGTTGATCCCTGGAAAAAAAAAAAAAAAAAAAAGCATGACATGGTAACATTATAGCAAAAGTAGTGTACCCAGTCCTGACACAGCAGAATGCAGCGAAATCAATAGGTGTAACCACAACACACATAAACACTGAACATTATGTGCAAGCACACACTCTATCAGAAGTGACAAACTCATATAGCATAATATAGAATGCATAATAAAGGGTAAGGTTCTTTTAAAGCTACTAAAATAAACATGTTTTACACAAAATGCAAGCAGAACAGAAAAAAAATACTATTAAAGAGTTTATTTTAACTTCCCTGTGTTCTTCTTATTGCCTCCCAGTCCTGTGTAACATGGGTTAGGGCGGGGCACCCGTTTTTTGCTCTGTTTTTTTGTTTTTTTTACAAGTGGTTAATGCACTCTTTTAGAGTACCTTATCCACAGCTAAGAGGAGGTTAGGACCGCAAATTCAAGGAATTGAACGACTATTTACAGCAGGCCCAGCCCAGAAATCGAGTTGGCAGGAAGTGGGACTTGTTAGGCTGACAGTTGGAAAGCTAGAGTGAAAAAGCAATTTGGGTTTTAATGAAACCCTGATGAATGGGTCTCAAACCCTGGCAGCAGTAACTCAAAGCACAGTCAGAGACACACGCTTGAAAGAGATAAGAGCCACACATTGCCAGTTCATGCCGAGGCCACACTGCTTTCATGGTTCTTAGATAGTTCAAGACACATGACATGTTGTAAAAAGTCTTGTCCTCAGAACGTTGAAACTAGTTCATTGTTGATTTTTCAATAGTAATGATGAAATACATCTCTTCTTCAGACATAATTTCTTAAGACAAGAACAAAATGAAATAATAAATATGCTAAGTGTCAGTGCCATTTCAGACGGCTATGCAATGTACAGTACTTAAACAGAAAAGGAAAGTTTAACATAGGATGAAGCTTGGTGACACTGTGTGCACTTTGTTATAAAGTCACAGTGACGTCTGAGAAACTCGGTCAATAAAGCTTATCTAGCCAACTCTAAGAAGGTCAAACTAAACAGCTATCAAAGTGGCCAAGTTATTAAGTGTTTTCTAGTGTCCGAATCATGATGGATAGTGGAAGAGGTATTCAGTTCCAGAAATATGAATGTGAAACAGGAGAAATTGCTAGTTTGTGAAAGACAGAAGACTAAGACGTATACATACCTTCATTAATTAGAGATTGAGTGATGGACTCATGTTGAAGGCCGGATAAGCCTCAAAGAAGTTATTTTTTTATCTGAATGATAACTCCAACCAAAGTATATTCTTGTAAACTTAAATTCAGATGTAAAGCCAGTTTTAAAACTGAAAATAAACTCCAGACTAGCAGAGGGCGAACGCTCTCTCTCCCTAAAAAATACAGATGACTTTGGTTACTACAGCCTCAACTAGCCTTTCCTTATAAATTGGATTTTTTTCATTTTACCTCACACGAAATGGTACAAACAAATTAGACTATTGTAGAAATAATTAAATAGAGTGAATAAAAAATCTCAATATATGTAAACAAAAAAAAAATCATAAGATATAAAACACATTCAATAATGGAAAACACGTGACGTTAACACATGGTTGTGGCCGAAATAAATAGCAATTTGATTGTTCTGGCTTTCCTGCTGTTATACTATTTGTCTAATGTTAGCTATTTTAAAGAGAAGTTGTGAGAAGTCTCCGATAATCATCATTTCTCCAGTGTCTCCAAAACAGATCTTGGGCAGAGCATAAGGGCACCGCAATGACCCCTTCAGATCCACTCAATATGTGGTGACCTTTGGAGGTTGATTGTGTCCTTTATTTTGTCCACACTGCACACCGAGTTGTTTTAGCCCTAACCTTCTAATTGTTTAACTTTCTTTCCGTACACTGAGTAATCATTGCGGATTAATGGGTCCTACCACCGTAGTATCGTCTGTAAATTTAATGATCGGGTTTTCTGCATGTGTAGTTTTACAGTTGTGTGTTGAAAAGTTATGGGGCAAGCAAGCAACCTTGAGCGGACCCTGTGCTGAGCACCATGGAGTTGAGCAAGTTTGTTTTGCAATTTGGATTGATTGCGGTCTATAAGTCATGACGCTCGGTATACAGAAACAAGTGGAAGTTTTTAGGTTAGGTGGCGGACGTATTTCTATCGGTCTCTGGCGAATAATGACGTTAAAAACTGAGATAAAATGGATGTATTTGCAGTCCACATGAGAGCATACTTAAGGCGTGGGGTTGGGGTTAGAGGTGTATATCGCATCCCCGAAACAGTTGAGGTGAACAAGCAGGGACTTAGCAACCTAAGGAGGTGTACATCTAAAGGGTTGACATGCATGTATCAAAGTGACACATATAGACTTAAACAACTGATCAGGAAGTAGTACAATGAATGTAGTTCAGCTAGCGTGTCACCAAAATATTAATATTTTGGTGACACGCGTAAAATTAGGAAATCTGTTTCTACACTGACCAAATGTTTGCTACTTGACGGAACATAGCCAGCCACACTAGTCAGCCAAGAATTACAGAGACACAGTCTGCACAGTCCTTCAACTTAGAGAGAGAAGATAATCATCAAATCTGGAGCAACTTTCCAAGCTCAGGATCGATAGAGTTAGTCTGTATAATAGACCCCAGCTATTACTGGCTATTACAAGAAACAGTGCAGAACCATATTAAAAGAACATTGGCTACATGACAAACTACGCTTTATAGAATTATACAAACTGTGCGGCAAAGCAAAAGCCTCTTTGTTGAATACCAATTAGAGTTGATTTTTGGGCTTCTGTGGTGACTGAATCATATGTAGCATAATATGCGTGTTAGATTTATGATTATTGATACTACAAAAAAAAAAATCAACTCTAGCATTTTCAAAGCATGGATTTTGGAAAAAAATGAAATTATACATTTAAGTTTTATTGTATATTGAAAGAAAGAAAGAAAGAAAGAAAGAAAGAAAGAAAGAAAGAAAGAAAGAAAGAAAGAAAGAAAGAAAGAAAGAACCTTTTCAGCTTTTTATGTAGGCTTTTTATTTTCATAGAAGCACTACAAGTTATCATCAATAACTATTCAATTAAAATGTAATCTTTGGCCAACATAGTTTTATAGCTTTAATTAAAAAAAAAAAAGTTCTGATGAAACAAAAATATCTAAATATGGACTATCCTTGTGTCACTCTCTACAGTCAGTCAGTAATTTGAGCTCACTTTTGATCATGAGCTACCATATGTCTCATTTGACTACCCTTTGCAGACTCGCTCTGAGCCAGGCACACGGGGTTGTGGGGAGTCCACCTGCAGTGGCTTTACACTCAGCGTACATCTCTGGTGTGGAAAACTCTCCACCGTGGCCTTAAGCCAGTGCTCGTTTAGAAAATAGCTGATGGGGGAGAAAAAAAAAAAAAATAATAATAACTTCATGAATAATCAGGTTTCGGTAATTAAAATCCTATTTTGGCTGCACCGTACCGTCTTTTTCCTCCCCCTGTTCCTAATTTATTTTTTATTTGCCCCTTGCAAACGTATAAACAGATTGGTTTAAATAACAAAGCAGACTGAAAAACAGAAGGATAGTAGATCATACCAAGGCTTTCAGGGGCTCCATGTGAAACCTTGAGACCATTTGTTGTGTAGACTTTTTGCCAGAAAGCAGTGCACATCTGCTTTGCATCTGCTCATTTCAGGTGATTAGTGATAATGTAAGAAGTATTCCAAGTGCTACATTGTAATAGAATTACCTGATTTCACACGACTTATTAAGAGGCACTGGCTTTGCTTGCGAAACATATTTGAAAGCTTCAGCCCTCCAGTGACCTTCTGGGGAACCTTTAAGGTGATCAAAATTAAACTTGCCTGGTTTCTTCAGCAAACCTCACACTGGAAATCCAAGTAGACTGTAAGATTAAAAATAAACTGTCAGACATACACCCACACAATCTTAAAAAAATGACCCAACTAGCACGACTGACTCAATAATCAGCCTACATAAAACGCTGGAAATTAGATCTGAGAAGCAGTGTTTAAATCCAAACATGATATTTCAAATCCTCAAGTCTCCTGTCATTTCCTCAACAGTGTGGATTTTATTACCAACACAAGATGGGTGCGCAAAGCATCCATTCTTTAAAATGTTCCCCTGAGAGACACGGACAGAAAGACAAAGCAAGTGTGATTAATACTCAGCCATTCAAATGTCAAAATATCCACCAATGAGACCTAGATGGGAAAGACGAGACTAAAGCAAGCATTATCGATATTTCTGAAGTTAGCAACATTGTGTCCGTGTAGAGGAAAGAAATCCGCTTACCACGACAAAAAAAAAAAAAAAAATAGCATTGAGATATGAGTTCAAGGGACTCCAAATTGAGGGTCACAGAGAACCAATTCGGCGTAATTTGCAATTAATATCAGTGATTGAAGCAATTAACTTTGCTTTGTTGTGGAAAACTATTTATACACTCGGGCATTCGGAACACACATAAAAAAAAATACCAACTGGCCAGACACAGGCACAGGGAACACATGCATGGATACATGCACGCAGGCAAACACTGATGATTGATTTGTACTTCCAAGCATTTTCAAAAGAGAACTCTCAATACCTAAATTAATATCGCACCAATTGCTAACAGACATTTAGAAATCAGAACCGTCTATCACTCTTCCACACCGCACCAGATGGAAGCCTGTTCACTCCTTTGTTAACACGTTATTCTCTGGCGTGATTCTTCTGTGTTTGATGTACCCAAATCGGCCGACAGACAGACCTTAAACCACACATAAAGCAATCCAACCCTTACTTTCCAACAATAGCTGCGCACATATCTAGCGTATAGTCTTTCTTCTGGTGATCTAAATCTCCAATCTTTCTTCAGATGTGAAAGTTTTAAGCACCGCTTCAGACACAAAGGCTTTCTATAAAGACAACGCCACAGAAAGGCAGGTTTGAATATTTTGGTTTTTTACTTTAACCGCCTAGAGGTGTTCATACTGAAGATAAAAATAGAGACTGCACCACCTGTATCCTACATGCCAAGTGTCTGTGAGAAGAAAATTTTAATGTTGAAAGCATATTTTACCAAAATGCATTAACATAAAAAGTAAACTTCTTTTCATCTAATGCTTTAATAAACTACTGCATATTAAACACTCTAATATACTTTTCAATATGGAGATTACACAAAAAAAACAAACAAGGTATACGACTGCTACTAAGTAGGAACTAAAGACACTGCTGATTGATATTATAATTACCTTGTTAGTACTATCCATGTTGCAGAACATCACTTTTACCTCACAATGAGATAGATTCAACCCTGTGGGTGTAAAGTAAATAGTCTCTTTGCATCTCCAAACAGCTTGAGTGACGCCACATTACAGACAGGAGGGCAATTTAACTGATATGCACAATTATGTTTGTTGAGAAGAAGCTTTGACACTTGAAGGGAATTCTCATCAGACAGGGAACGCACACTGCATCTTACAGGTAACGCAAAATCTGGTGCTTTAAAATAAACAGTTGAACATTTTGTGAGTGTAACTTTTATATGCCTGGCAGTTTTTCATATTTTAACAATAGTTATGAAGGAAGAAATAACAACTACCCCTTTAACAGGTAACTCTGCTTTAAATTGCTTCCAGGCAGATTTCATTGAAGCTCAACAAAGCAGCTTTGTTTATCTTTTGCATAGAGTTTTTTGTGCTAGGAGCACAAAAAACTCTATGCTCCTAAACACAGTGGGACATACTGTGTTTAGTATACTCAGGGCCATTGCTAGCCTGTCAGGTGCCATATAAGCACAGATACTTTGTGGCAGCCTTTTTGCCCCCATCCAAAGAGGAATGACTAGTAACTTTGTACTTTGCAGCGCATTACTCCTTATTTGGTGGTGTAACATTAAGGTAACGACAAAGTAGAATTAAAATGAGGAAATGAAGTACATGTACATGTAACGATGCTGTATTTTTTCCCATCTTATTTGACTAAAATTTCTGGATGCTCTACACACTGTGAGAAACTTCACTGGATGAAGGAGAAAAAAACAAGAAAACACACGGGATGCAGATGCACCAAAAGTTGATGCTGAAGTGAGATTTCTTGCTTGTACACAAGCTTTTATGGTGATGTAAAGCCCTTTGAATTGCCTTGTTGCTGAAATGTGCTATATAAATAAACGTAATGCTATTTTCTTTACCCAGTTTATTTACATTACTGACAAAACGCAGGTTTGGGATTTTTCTTTCTTTTTTTTATGATATGGAAAAGAGTTTCTTCTGCCTGAGTTACTCAATACATCAGTAATCCTTTATTGAAGTGTCATTTTACTCTTGTGTCATTTTTCAAATTACTTGTTTTCCTACTCCTCCTTCAGTAAGAGTGGCACCTGTCCTTCTTGCAGTCGGACACATCAGGTTGAACATGGGACCATTTCTCATGTCTTTGTTACTTAGGTATTAATATTACAAGTTTTTCATTTCTTCAGTGCAATATTGTATAAACTGCCATTTTAAATCCTAATTACAGAATACTGAGTTTTGTGTACTTGTGCACGTCTAACACTGAAATTTGTTTCAATATTGTCAATGGACTCTATGACAAAATATGTTAACTAATTTATTGGCTTTGGTTACATAAATTAATCTTTCAAAAATACAACACATGCTGATTTACTTTTCGTTTCTAAAAAGTATTTTTTCTGTTATTTCTTCTAAGATTTAAGAAGCACTTGCTTCCTTTCTACTGAAAGATTAAGGAATCTTTATACTCGATTTGACTATTCATACGACTAACCATCATAAGCCCAATTAGGTTAAAAAGTTTTTAAATTACTGTCTGCCTTTTTGATCAATAAGAGGATTCCACTTAAAGCAAGACTGCTCATCTGAATTCAGCAAAGCAGGAAATAATCCTGCATAGAGGTTCCGGATACTATCTCTCTCTTATTTTCTGTTCGTTTTTAACCCTCCCCATTCTCCGTGTTCACATTTCGTCTGCTAATCCCTGTCTTTCATGCCAACAGGAATAGGCGGATTAGGGGCTGGAAAAGAATTCACAAAGCGCACAAACTTCCTAGCTGAAGCCGTAAATCTTCTCTTTAACCCATATGGAAACCCCAGAAAAATTCTGTTCGAGAACGTGTTCGTTTGAAACTTCCAGAGTTAGAAGCGTGTGGGGGCAGTGCATTAATTTCCAACACATCATAGCTAAATGTGAACAATACATCAAAAAATGTGTCTAATGTTGGCTAAGTTATTATTCTATTGGGAAATGCACAACACACATTTAAGTACACAAGATCAGGCTTCTTAGCAAAGCAATAACACATTGGTCTCATTGACAAAATTCAGAAACTAAAAATGAGGCTGCAGGCAGTCTTATGACTTATACTATGGGGGATGCTTTTAAGTCCTCAAAGCAAACTCAAGTACCTCCAGTGCAACTGTGTAAACAGAATAACGATGCCTTCTCTAAATTAAGCCACAAAAGGAAACACTGTAGAAATCATACACCTACTTCTGTGTTTGTTATCTTCCAGTCTCTGAGTGTCCACATGGCTTTGAGTTTGCAGCAACTTAAGAAAAAGATAAACACACCTGTTAAGAACAGACTTGGGTTTAGTCATGGTCTAAATAGGGTACGTTTTTAATTCTGTTCACTTCCCCCTGCTGTCGTCGAGCTTGTGCATATACCTTAGACCAGGCAAGCTGCAAACTCACAAGCTGCAGCATCGGTCTTGTGGATCTCTTGCGGGACTAACAGGCCAATGCAACCAATCTTTCACATATAATAGGGAATCAAATATGTCCAATTCATTTAGGATGCATCTGCTTTTATCGACCTTGCAGATTGTTTTGAGAAATTGAGTCATTTTCAAACGTCTGAAAAGACATGCCCTCTACACCATAGTGTGGTTGTTTATAAATGAAACGGCAAAGCAATCTCTTTGTGTATTTTCAAAATAATGTTGATTCATAACTTAATCGTGTCATGATTGGTGAGTGGTTGATGTTGGACCCAAACGCAGAAAGATGGAGGCAGCGAGGATACGTACAAATGATGTAAAAACAGTTTCTTACATATTTGTTTCTTCATTTATACATCCCAATGATGCGGAAAATATTAGCCATTGAGCCACTGTGTCCACACTAGTAACTTTGACACTGAAGAATATTATCGGCATTACCTGGTAATGCTTAGTATAGTGCAGTGAAAGTTCTATGTTTTAGTTTCCAACCAGTTCATCTTGGTACAGAAAAGCAGAATCTCTGTCACAAGCTTTAACCGAGTCCAAGAGATTTTTTGCTCTTGTTTATTGTCAAAATATCAGAGCAAAGACAGACATCTTAGCATAAATTAGTAAATTTATTGGACTGCCATACCAATGACAGCATAAATTGTATTTATTTTTCCTTTGAGCTAATGACAACACTTTATTATTGGTGCTAATTAAAGAGACTAATGGATTTACCTCCGGCTGTTTCAGACAGTTGCCTAACTGTGATTTATGGTAGCGGTGCAACAGATTCTCAGTTGTTGAGTTGGAGGAAAGCTTGTAAACTGCAGACCAAATGGTGGGTTTGCCTATGTATCAAGCCAATGCAAGACAGAGCAGCATTTAATTAACATTTAGAATTGTGCCCCGAAGGCTGCCTCAAATTACTGGAGGCCTCATCTACAGCTGATTATGTTGCAATGATGAGGTTAATGATGCTGGATATTTGGTTCCTTGGCAAACAGTAAAGATGTGTGTGCTGCACAGTTTATGTTTCCCTGGGTAACCTCAAATTCAGATGTAAATGAACATGTATATCACTTTATTTTTATGCCACCACAAAAACAGCCGTATTCTGTTTACGAAGAATGCAATGCATTTATTTTATTTTTTGCCATTTAGTTTGTTGTAGCCAAACTAAATGACAATTCAGTTGACAAGTGCAAAAACTGTAAGCATAAATTTTACAGTCTTGCAGTTGCTTTTTTTTTTCCATTTGCATATATGTTAGACAATTTGTGGCAAAATGAGTCATATTCTAAATCCCAGTTCCAGTTAGTAGTTTTTTGCTTTACCCAGGAGATAAAAACTGACACAAAGTTGTTGAGCCACTTATCCTAAGCAAATTCACTCAAAGTCTAAGAATAATGGGCTGTGTCCTAATGGAAAAAAAAAAAAAAAAAAAAAAAAAAAGGAAAAAGACACACAAACACATACACTTGGGCTAAGGCACATTTCAGCCCACCACACTCAGGCCATATTATTCTGCTTCACTGAGCTCACTTGACTTTCTGCCAGAATAACTGTAAAAGTCACAGCCCTCTCTTCCCTACTTCTGTCTACAATCATGTCCTGAATTTCCTTCCCATGTTTCATCCTTTTTTCCTTTCCTTCCTTATCTCAAGCACTTCCTCCCAATTAAGTTTAGGCACACTGATCCAGAAAAAAACACAAAAAACTGAGGGATGTAAGTGGGCCACGTTTCATTGTTAACAAATACTTTGAAAGAGTCAGTAGAACAAGACAGAGAACAGGTGACGAGTACACCAGGATGGAATTGGTAAAGATAATAGCCATAAGACAGGAAAGACAGTCCTGCTAACGCATAAAGAGACAAAGCGGGACCCAGAAATCTGAAAGCCATTAACTTTGATGCTGGCTTGGAGAAATGGGATCTGGAATGGCCTATTTCTGTAGGCTCTACATCTCATCAGACACTCTCACTCGTGTCCTCATGTTGTGTGATTTATTTCGCCTTGAAGTCTTTTTTTTTTTTTTTTTTTTTTTTCTTTTACATCAGTTGATTGTAAGTGTGTCCATGTGCAAGTCTTGTTTTGCAAGTCCTTCCCATTTCGGTGTTCCATCACCCGAATGCCTCGAGTGCAGATGAGCCACAGGTGCTTCAGTAGCTCCCTGGACTCATCTGATGTCATAATGAAACACAAAAAGGAAATTGTTTTGTTTATACTTGCTTCTTCAAAATAAGACAGTGTATGGTTTAATGCAGAGTTTTAGCAGATCTGACAAATAAATATTCTTATTGTTTCATTTTTTATTTTTTGTAGTCAATTACTGACCACTGCAGGGGGGTAGTCTTACAGTGAAGTACCCCAAAAACAAAGTTTACGCAAACTGATCTATGGCAATAGTATTTTTATTTAATTTTTTTTTATATGTGCTTCCTATTTCTGACAGACACAAGATGTCCTTAAAGGTACCAAGTCTGACAGCTATGTTTTAGCTTTTTTTTTTTTTTTTTTTGCATAATATAAAGATTGATCAATCTTGACCATTTACTGAATCAAAAGAAACTCAAAATCCAATCTTTTTTTCCAGTCATTGTATGGACACATTCGGCTCTTGTTGCTCCAGGGCTACATGGCGTTTGTTGCTCAGGAAGCTAAACATTTGTTCAAACATCCTAAGTTTCTGCTACCACTGCATGTGCATGAAGCCAGGAACAATAACATCTCACCACTGGGAGGTTTAGTTAAGCTCCAATACTGATGTTCTCCAGTGAAAATATTATAACACGAGAGGCATCTGAAACACACACAGCGCAAACATATTACAATGACTAAAATAAACCACTAGGTTACTGTACACTGCGCTTATTGTGTATAAGACCACGATAACAAGCTAGCATTGCGTACCATTAACTTACCCTCACGGCTTCCCACACCACTTTTCAACAGTGTTTTGTCTCGTTATGCTCACTTTCAGTGGAATAAAGTTCCACAAGAAAAAAAAGTGTACATTTTTTAATCTTCAATTTAATTTTTACTTTCACATGACCCAAAGTTGAGAAAAAATTATGTTTGGTAGGACTTCCCCTTGCACAGTAGTTTTCCAAGTAAGTTCTACGCACAACTACGACATACAGAAGAGATGAGCTGTAATACTTTACAGAAATGTGTCAGTCCCAGTTTGCGTATATGAAGATAATGTCCTATAAAAGTTTTCAAATATTTATATAATTGCTTAAGCTGAAGAAATGTTTAACAGCAAAACAGGATGCACTGTGTCCTCAACATCTTCCTGTGCTCAACTATAAAATTGGAAATAAGCATCACTGTCCACCAACCACATCAGGTACTGGATGGATTTATTATAATGAAGTCGCTACCGCTGCAGTGCCAACTCTAATTATTTTTTCTGTGTGAGACAAAGTGAGAAAGATGAGAATAGAAAAAAAATAGAAAATGGAATTAGCTGCTAATATATGCAAATGGAGAATTTAGAGTTTCATAACATATCTGTGTAATTTAGGTTTCTGGACAGAATTTATTTTTACCAAAGCAACTACTTCGATTTAATGTTCTGATTTACCTGTGACAAAATAAACATGTAGATTAGTAAATGAGATGCTTATAGAACAGACATCCATGCCCAGACAAGCTTCTCTCCTCTCTGTCAATCTTAACCTTAATTTGGATATTGAAAGAAAAGCTCTGAGTACCTGGGTTTAAATTTAAATGATTAAATTCCTGGGTTTCCTCAGATATTTGGAATGTTAGGCAGATGTTGAAATATCAGATGAAATACATGCAGGGTTATTTGGTTACTTTATCTTAGCCTTTACATCCAGTAATATATTTGCATATATAGCTCTGGAAACAATTAAGAGCCCAGTGCACTGGACCCCATTGAAAGCCTCATGGGTAAATCCACCATATATTAATTGCTGAACTATTCCTGAGTCAAAACATTAGTATTGTTCTTTCTAAATGACTCTGAACTTGTTTTCTGTGCATTATTTGAGGTCTGAAAGCCCTGCGTTTTTGGACCATTTCTCATTTTCTGCAAATAAACACTACATTTTTGCTTGAAATTCCAGAGACATGTTGTCAGTAGTTCATAGGATAAAAGAACAATGTTCCTGGTGTTCTCTGGCATATTCCAAATTAGTTGCTATTGCTGTCTAAATGCACAGGATTTTTTGTTGAACTTCACATCATGTTGTATCTTTGAGGCCCAGTGCTGAACACAGCATGTTCAGTAGCATCAAAGGTGCAGATTTTACATAGTTGTGCCACATCAGAACAGGTTACTTCTACCTTGATATAAATGTCTCTTCTTACTTATAATTTTTGACATTTAAAAATAAACTGGAAAACAATTATTGATAGAATGTTTCATAATTTCACTGAAATCTGAGTCAGTACTTCTAAGCATTCTGGAGGATGTAGGCAGAAGAAGGGCTCAAACTCTCACGGACAGCTAAGTAAGTTTGGTTGGATCGACTAACTCACTCACTCATTCATAGGTAAGCCAGCAACAACCTTTTGTGTGATTTGCGCAGCAGCAGTTTCATGTTTCGCTACAGAGCCTTATAACTGATTCAAAGTAAAAAAAAAAAAAAAAAGAAAAAGAATGGGCTGGAGTGAAAGGAGAAAATCAGTACAACAGATCAAGAAAAATTTGAACATGAAGCAGAAAAGGTTGTGTCACCAGTTTGGCAGTATTTCAGATATTTAAAACAAAAAACCAATCAATATTTGTTAATATTGACTGACATAAAACACACCGTGATATGCTTTTAAATCATATTGCCCACCCCTAAACTTGTTAAAAATAAAGGCAAATACAAATTTTAATAAGGATATTGTTAAAAGTTATTAATAACAAGAGTAGGTTCAAAATCAATCATAAAGTTTCATCCAAAATCAGATTTAAAATTACTTTCTTCCTCATTTTTGCACCTGGATTAAAAAAAAAAGTAAAGAACTGCCTTCCACATCTTCCTTCTCTACATCTACACCTCTATATAATAACTGTTCAATGAGAATTACACTGCCTCATCTCCTCTCTGTTAAATCAGTGCCCTCAATTTCTCCATAGCTGACCTGTTCCTTTCTCCTATCAATCTTAACTTATGCCACCACTTATTTTCTTCCCCTCAATTTTTCTATCAAAATGTCCCATATCTCATTTAGTTTATCAATAAATTAAACTCAGTTTGATTTTTCTCCATGCCACCCCTTGCTGTTTCAGGCTATTTTTTTTTCTTTTATGCCCTAACATGTTAAGACAAATGTATGGATGAAAAAAAAAAGAAAAAAAAAGCACGATGAGGGTTTACTATATTTCTTCCATGCAGGCATAACCAGGACAGATGGGAACTGGGCCAACAGGCTGATTTTCGTTGCACCTAGCCAAATACCTGTTGGCGGACGCAGTTGTCTGTCTACAGATGGCAGACAAATGCATATTTGTCAGATTTGGGCAACAATAATTTGTAACAAGATATACTTTAACCCACTCATCATAGATCTTTTATTAAGTGTCAGCGTGTGTGTGTTAGGGAGAGAGCGATAGAGAGAGTGTGTGAATGATTGGTCTTTGATGCTGTGCTACGCCTTACAATACATCTTCTGTTATGGCAGGGTGACTGGGCAGGCCCCGTTCTAGATGGTGGCGTGGTATAAATCAGACTTCATCTGGCTCCCTGCCACAAATGTGTCATCTCACCCTGTTCAATGAGGAGCCAACAAATATCATACAGTGTCGGGACACGTCGCACTTCATAGATCCTCCAGATGGCTGTAGTAGCTGCCTGACTTTCTGCAAAACAAGTCTTGTTGTGGTGGCCCCTTCATGTCCTTTCTATAGATTTGCTGCAAGACAAGTCATCGTTCTTCCATTGCCCTGTCAAACAAGTCTCTCTCAGTGGTTCCTCTGCATCAAAAGCCCAGATGGCTACAGTCAGCTGGAGAGGAAAAATAAATGCCCTCTGTGTAAACTGGAATTGAATCAGATGACATTCAACAAAACTGGGTTTAAAATCCCATTGCACCTCAAGAATATAAACGTGTATTCAGCTGATGTACAGAAAGTCAGACTAATGTAGCAATAATGGAACAAGAGGAAATGGGAAACTTTGGAGAACCTATTTTGCTCAGAGCAATACAAACTATCATTATTTTATTTAAGTTTTTTATGAAAACCTATATGATCTCATTAATGTCTGTCACTGGCTGAGACAGTCTATAAAACTCAATTTTGGTAAATAAATAAAAATAAAAAAATCATTATTTCAAAATATTATCTATTAAGCAGAGGTCTTTGTTCACACATTCATGTTTTCTGATCTCCCTTAGAGAATTTTTTTGCTGGAAACTATGACGATGTACCCACAGCTGCCCTGGAGCAGTCGGACAGAGGCGAGGCTGCCATGCACCTCTGACCACCACCAGCAGATAAAATAGGTAGTGTCTTACCCAACAACTGAGAAACATGTAGGGTCTTAAACCAGCAATACACCAGTTACAGGACAAATTGCCACCATTGCCCCTTAAGAGGGGCAATATTAATGTATGACTTTGAGTCATAAATGTACATAATGTGTAAAATATGTCCTACAAAATTAAATATGTTGGTCCTAATTTAAAATGAGGACCCATGTTAGCTGTTGTCATAAGTCTGTGACTTCAAGGAGAACACCAAACCACCTAAAGCCACACATTTGAAAGATGCCTCTAATATTTGTTACCAGGCCTACAAGATGAAAAAAAAAAAACTGATTCATGCCTGTAACCTTTACAGGTATGTGTTTATTTAGTATTTTGCCTTCAAAGAAGGCAAAAAAATATGCCAGTTTGCATACTTTGCCAGTATGCAAACTGGCAAAAGTACCTGGCGCTACGCTGTGAGCCCTACTACTGCCATCGGAAAGTTTGGTTCACAGAAATATCTGCTCCACAAAGCCACGTTGTTGTGTTTGTGTATGGTTACTGTTTAGTCTGCTTTCTTTTTCAAAACACTTCTCCAAACATCTTTACAAAGGGTACAACATGGGAGCATTGTTTGTTCAGGCTGCTGTTCTCTTCCTGCCTCTGTTGTAGGACAAGCAGACAGATGCTGCAGCGGTGGAGGACTATTTTGATAACATGACAGGTCGCCTGCTGCTCGCTGTGCCTCAGGAGAGCGCAAACACACACGGCTCTGTCTCTGCCCTCTACCTTGTTCTGCTCCACAGGTTTTCCTACAATCTAAAGGTAACATGTGCGATGATGTTGCACGAATGTGGAACCACATTGTTTTTGAGATGTTACAGCTAAAGTGAATAATAGTCATTTGAGAATCTTAGCAGAATTTTTATTTATTTTTTTTTTATCCCTGTAGGAATCCTCTTTGAAAATAGTTTAACTAAATGTGTTTTTGAGATCACACGTGAATAAGACCACATTTTCCCCCTGTGTCCCTAGACCCTCTTGAGTGATTCATGGAAAGTTTGCATAAGAATTTATGTTCTTCTCTTACCATGAAAAGGAGATGCATGTAGCTTAACCCAGAAAAGTATTTGAAGTTGTTCTTGGGTTATACTATCATTCTTTAATACATCGTGTGGAGATACTCTAACAATTACTGCTTTTTGGTCAACAGCTCTCTTGTTTTATTTGTTTAACCACTTTTAATAAAGTCATACTCAAAGAATCACAATGGATCAATATACTCCTTAGGATTAAAAAAGAAACCCTAAAGACTATTCAGATTCATCCTATGCTTTTTAGTGTTCAAATAAAAGTAGTCATATTTAAGATCTATTTGGAAGTAATATGGAACTTGGATGAACATTAACAGAATTGCATGTAGCCTAATTTCATTTCATAAGTGTAAAAAGCTTTCCACGTGTCAACCTTGCATAGATGTGATGCATCTTATAAGAGCTAATGAACTGTCTACCATGAACCGTAGCTCAGTGAAACAGCCTAAGCTTCAGGAGTTGTTGGCGAAACCCACAATTTTACTGTGGAAAATTATTGGTGTCACTCATACAATATATACCCGAAAGTCAACTGCTTTTAAATACTTATAACATTAAAGAATAAATTATCTGTACTTCATTTTTCTCAATTAATATCAGAATTCTAAATATGAGCACTGATGCACACAGGAAAACTGAATACCTTTTAAAACATCTCTGATTAGCAGTAGTCTGATGGGTTAATTAGCCTGGGAATGACTGAGCAATATAGCTTTTTTCTTTGTGCAATGAGGATAAAGAAAAAAACACAACAAATACATGGTGATATCAATTGGCTAGATTTTTGTTTCATCCCAATTTCTCTGTTTTTAGAGCGTTCATAAGCAAAAGAAAGCACATATGCAAATATGAACGTTACCAGCTAGAGCAATACTAGAAGCACAAGATGGGAAAAGATGTCGCTTGGAATAAATTGGAAGGGGAGGGGAGAAGAAAATTGGAGAGTCAGACATGGAACTCATTAACTTCTCTTTAATAAAGCCCAACTCACAAGGGGACCCTTCACTTCCTTTATCTATCCACACACACACGCACACACACGCACACGTGCACACCAACACACACACACGCAAACACCCAAATGTAGAAAACATATTCCAGTGCCAAATTGATCATACTTAGATTACTGCACAAGCTGTGATCACAACCCAACTCAAAATCACTTGACTCACATCAGAATTCACTAACCTAAAGCTTAAAACATAACAGGGAGTCAATGTAGATCCAGCGTCTTCAAATCCAGGCCTCAAAGGTCTGTATGTGTCCTCCTGCAACCTTTAGATGTGTCTGAATCAAACAGTGAGGTCATCAGCAGGTCTCTGGAGAACTTGTCTGCATCTTGAAGAGGTAATTCCGCCATTTGATTCAGGTGTCTTGGACCAGGAACACATCTGCTGCAGTACCCTGACCCTCGGAGGGTCTTGGAGAGTTTACAATTGGATGTAGACCCTCCAATTGCCCTAAAGGCTTAGCACTGACATTATTCTTGTTTACTGTAAGCAGCTCTTTAGCTACTGTACTCATGTTAAAACACTTTCCAATAAGTTATTACTTCAGTTACTTACTCAAGGTCAAGTTAATAAAATATGACATGCAAATAAGTTTTGTAAGATGACTGCATAGCAGCAATTCTCAGCCAAGAAGTTCTGCAAACAAAAGGTGATGCAACATTTTATTCCCCATTACATCAAAAACTAAATGGACAAAATGTGTCCCACAATAAATACAGTGCTTAGCCCAGAATCCTCTTTGTGTTGTTACTTCTGACAAGTAATCCGACTCTAAGGTGGATGACTAGGATCACCGTGTCTCCGTTAGGAAAGAAATCATTGGCTGTCGCACGAAAGCTTCATCTAATGGAACATCCATGCCTTCCCCCGGGGGCCAGAAAGCAAAGCTAATTCAAGAAGCGTGGGCCCTGTCAACTGTCATTGGCTACGTGCACTCATAGTCGCACTCAGGCGTGCACACGTGGGCACACTTATCCAAAAAACACACATCGACCATGCATGTGCTCAACTGAAGCTGGGACCTAATTCCAAAAGTGTGGGCTTCTGACAGAAGTCGTCGTCTGTGAGTACAAAGCCAAGCGGCATGTTACACAACCTGGCAGGCTAATGTGTGGACGGTGGGAGAGAAAGAGACAGAGAAGGCGAGAGAGGGGCAATATTGATTGGCTGACTAACAACAAAATAAAGGAAAAGAAAAAAGAAAATCCTTCCAATGGCTATTATGGCGGGCGTTAGAGATACATCTCCGATAACATTGACGGCACAGTGTTACCCATTATAGTTGGGTAACAGAAAAGATAATATGAACTCCTGGTGTCTGCTACGTAAATGTTTTCTATTTAATAACATGTTCACGCACCTGCTTCCAAAACTCCCGCAGGTTATTTGCACACCTCGTATTTGCCAGCGTTTTCTGTCTGTAAAACCTCTAGGTTTGAGACTGCCTGATCCTCTGATTTGTGGCTTTTAACTCAGGGTTATTTCAGTGTAAAAGAACATAATGTAAGTTTCCATATTGAGTGGTAATAAAAAAAAAGACCAATCCTTCTTCCCAAATCTTGAAGTACTCTGCATCAACTTCAAAACATGCGGACAGGAAAGTACAATCAGAATGAGAACGCACAAGTGTAGCTTTAAAGGGAGGCATGCAAGACGGAACTGTTTCCTCTCAAAGAAAACGGAAAGGACATACTAGAATCAGTCTAAAAGGTCATAGACATAGTCCAGGACTTCTGGAATAATATTTTTTTGATAAGATTAGTTAAAAAAGGAGGTTTGGGATGAACTTAATTTTCCATTTTAGGAAAATAACCCCATACCCTCTATGAATTACACAACTATGAGTAACATGGTTTGGGGAACCTTTGCAGCAGCTTGACCTTGTCCAATGACCTTGTCCAATGACCATCATAGAATTCACCATGAATTTGTGTGCTTACCTGTAAATGAATTATTTTCTTTCCCAATGATAAGCAAAATGATTAGTCAACAAGTTGTGAAAAATTATTTAAACTATTTTTTTTTTTTGTATAATTTTTCATGGGTGAATGCAGATCAGCCTTCCTATAAAAGAGGAAAGCAGAGATTTTGTAATCCTTGGGCCAATAAAATCATTGTGACATCAGTATTTTAGCGGACATGTGAAGGAAACTTCAAAATGGACGTGTCAAGTAATTACCAAATGGGATGCAATAGTTACTACCAAAATAATTCATATGGTTGTGCAGGGCAATTTCTTTGTCGCTGTGTGTACAACAATTCATTTGTCCCAAGATACTTTATGACACATATCGTGCAGATTTCCATCTCATTGTCACTGCGTGCACCATTGCTCATTCACTGAGATAATACAAGTTAGGGTTTTGCCACTCAAACACATTAGCATTTTAGAATACATTAGCATACCCAAAACGATCTGTGGTAACATTGATTGAGAGTAATCGCATGCATTTAGATGTCGCTTTGCCTCTGATCACATGCAATGTGCCAATACCCCTCAATACCCCCTTCCCCCATTTTTTTTAATGCAACCACATGCGCACACACACACACACACACACACACACACACACACACACACGCAAGTACACACAATCGTAGTAAGGCACTCCCACCACCTGCTGTGTAGCAGGTGCCGTGATATGATTCTACCCCCTCTTTTCAAGAATGCTGATCCCCAAGCGTGCACACATACACATACATGTCTTCAAAGACAGAGCTGTGAAGTAGAGGTGACAGGTCTCTGGTTTGATGCCATCATCAGCAAATGTAGTGCTAATTGCTATCCCTTCTCTCTTAGGGAGCAGAGTGGATTCAACATGAGGTCCATATGGAGTCCAGGATGGAGTCATCTCCTGTTCAGTGGAATATCACAGAGAAAAGAGGACCGAAGGATTCCAGCTTTGACATAAGCCACTGCGGCACATTTCTAAAGGTATTTTAAGTTTTCCCTTCCACTGATCAGCTTCATCACATGATCTTGAGGTTGCCAGACAAGAACAGACGCATGTAGATGTTAGGCGTTGTTGGTGTGACAGCTGATTAGAAAGATGAGAGACTCGACTGTGACACCTCTAATGATCTCTCCGTCTGATTGACAGGCTAGGAAAAGCTCCAATTCACACATCTAGCACATAGCAGAATGTGGTCCACATACAGCAACAAAGGTCGCCGTGTCACAATCACACACCACATACAGAAACACAAATACAAGAGGTACACTGCTCCATTGCATGTTAGAAAAAGACTATTTGCTACCATAAATTCCCTCCTGTGGCTACCAGAATATGCCACTATTATGTTGGCCCTAGAAGGGCTATTTCCTCCCCAGTTAGCCTGTCATCAAGGGCATTGTACTGTATTGTCTGGGAGTGAGCCTAAATGGGACCCTTTCAGGGGTATTTTCAGGTACTTTCATGAAAGAATGGAGAGGATATTCATATCATATTTCGTTTTTTTTTTCTTTTTTTTTCTATTGCTGACTGAACAAAGCTTTAGAAAACACAGACAGACACACTAGCACACCAGCACTTCCTACACAAACCAAAATGACCATGTCAAGCGCATTCCTGCTCCAAGCAATTTCCTCCATCTTCTCCCAACAGACCTGATCAGCTTGCTTGTGTCTTGTATCTCAACTCAAAGCAGCAACTGCTA
Source organism: Poecilia mexicana (assembly GCF_051168715.1). NCBI lineage: Eukaryota > Metazoa > Chordata > Actinopteri > Cyprinodontiformes > Poeciliidae > Poecilia > Poecilia mexicana. Next base: position 16,734,680 of record NW_028263386.1, on the reverse strand, counting down.
CATGCATTGCATTTTGAAAGTTCAGGAGAAGCATATACACACCTTTAAAGAGTTTTAAAAAGCAATTAAGTTTAGCTTCGTAATAGCAAACTGAAGATTTTTACAGCGGCAAGTTCCCCTATTTGTCCTGACACTGATCCATTAGCTGATTATTCGCAATTATCTGACAATTTACAATGTGCTGATCTTTGTTGAAAGGCAAAGTAAGAAATGATCATAATGCTAATCACATTTCACTGCAACACAAGGGAACCTATATATTATTGTATTTAACAGTGTTTCATAAACCTCTACACCCCATTGTTCGAATGAGGATTTTTTTTTACATTTTAAGTGAAAAAAAGCACTAAACAACTCAAAAGAAATACTGCAAAAAAATCTGGTTGCAACAACTAAAAACAAATGCAAATACTTTGAGTTACAGAGATACTTCCCTTTAGGATTAAATAAGTTTTTTTTCAAAATTAATTAAACTGAACTGAATAAACACCATTGGACAAGAGGCAGTCACCAACAAATGAAGAAAATATGAGACAACAGGGAAATGTGGAGATTAAATGTCTCTCTAACACGGGTGAAAAAAATGGGGTAGAAACAAGTGAGGAAGGCTGCCAAGAGCCTGACAACAACACCGAAGAAGCTGAAGGAATTTCCCAGAAAGAACTGGCAGTGTTTTACATGTGATGACAGTCTCCTGTAGGTCTGATCTAAGGAGTAGGGTTAAGAGACCCAAATCTACTCTTTGCAGGAAAACATCTAGTTCTTAAGACGAAACTCAATTTTATTTTTCAACATCACAGCGTGGCAAAGAATAGATCGAAATAAACAAGAGAATGACTTCAGGAAACTACTGAATGTGTTTGAGTGTACTGAATGAAGTTTAATACTCACACTCCTTTACTACAAAACCACACTGTTGCAACATGTGCAGAATGTTGCTTGGTATTGTCTGAAATAAGATATTGCTTGGATGGGAGAATATGTTGCTCCAACCATCCAGGTGCCTTCCAGGTATGGTGTCAAGACTGGTTCTTTCCAGGCCAAGACCAAGACTGCAGCCTCGGAGGTCAAGTCCAAAGTCAGTCCTTCCAAGACCAAGACTACGACCGATTGAATACCAACAATGCAGCCAACTACACATTTCTGGGAATAAAAAGCAGGATTTGACGCAGATATCCATTACATTAAAGTTATTGTGTTTCTAGATGTATATTTTTCATTTGATTTAAGTAGGCCGTGGATCAAACCTGCGACAGCCACATCGAGGACCAAGGCCACCTTATGTGGGTTGCGCTAAACCCTTACGCCACCACACCACCTCCCCAAAATGAGATTTTTAAGGGAGACCTGGCAACAATAGGCAGCAACATAAAACAAAACAGTTACAAACATGGCATATAAATAGTATCCACAAAAACGAGTGCTAAATGAGTTTTTACGCATACACATGCATACATTCCACTCAATTAGTATATGGTTTGTTTTGTTTCTATTTTAAGTTTTATACAAATTACATTGTAATAATATATATTGTTACCGCCACCCATCACAATATATAGTGACGTGAATTTTATGCCATATCACACATCCCTACTGTCACCCAGCGAGGCGCCTCAGTATTTTTAATTATTCTGGGTCTGGAAAGAATATTCATGGACCCCAAGTGAATTTCACACAGCTCCTATAAATATGACCCATACTTCCAGAGCAAGACTCCAATATGTGGCCCTATGTTTATATTGCCATTTATTGTCCTGAATAAAATCCATATATCCTTGATGTGGCAACAATGGTTAAGAATAAATCCTTTCCTTTTGAAAAAAAAAACCAAAAAAAAAAAACCGTGAGTGATGACAAATCATCCTAATATGCATCAGACAGAGCAAATCCATCAGATGCATGCTTGCCTCTAAAATAAACAAATAAAAAAAAAACACTTACGACACGTGTCATTCCCTCCCTGCGCTGTGATCCATGATATGATCGAAACGCTCATATGTCTTGGACAAGGCGCAATCAATCATAGGAGCCAGGAGAAAAGAGACAGATGGAGGCCGCTTGTTTGCTTTTTATCTTTTCCACGTTTAAGAAGCACAATTCATCCATCTGACCATTTGTCACACTGCTTTCCTTTTAGAAACTATTGAAGGATGTTTATGAAAGAGACACCAACAGATTCTCAAAGCATTACCCAAACATCAAAATAGATTGAAAACAGGAGTCCAAAAATGCAAGCGCTCGCCACTCTCCTTCTAAATTCCTGTCCATCAATAACAGCTGAGAGAAGGGATCCTCTCTCAGGAAATCATTGACAGGTGTCTAAAAGACTTTTAAAAGCAGACTGACAGATTTTCCCCCCTTCTTTCCAGACGATGAATTCACTCATGCAAGCATACGTAAAGACACACACACAGACGTACACGGTGACCTTGTCATGAGTGATAACCATCACATGATAGGTGCTTTACACATCTACCTCCTTTTTCCACTTTGAGTATTTCCAGTAGTCCAATGTGCATTTCAGATGTACCATATAAATAAATAGGACAAAAAAAAACAAAATTCTGTGAGAAACCAAAGGCATTTCAGGGTGGAAAAAAGGTTTAGTCTTTTATACCTCGAAAACAAAATAAGCATGGATTAGTTTTTAACAATAAAGACGATTTGTCTTTGTAATTCACTTACAAAGAAATAAGTCATTAACTGTAAGAGATGATGTAATCGGTAGACTGAGTCAGTTTTGTGAACAAAAGTAACCACGATTTCCAAAGAAACCGTAGTACAAAAGCTCAGAATGCCAAAAATATGTCTCACTATTCAAAAGGGGGAAAAAAAAGAAAGCAACAACCCAAAGGAGCCTAAAAATCATAGTAGTGTTAAGACATAAAAACGTTGTCACCTGTTTGCTAAATTGCTAAAGGTATTTTGAAATTTTACACATCTTCTGACATTCAGGAAATGTTTCTTTGCGATAGATCAACACAAAGAAACAAAAATGAATACACAGGTTTCAATTTTTTTTTTTTTTTTCTTATTTGAAAATGTTTGTGAACATTTGCATTCAGCTCCACTGAATCAGTTCAGGGATATAATTACCATTTTAGTTTATGTCTCTAATAGTTTTGCAAAACAGCTCAAGCTTAGAGTGGATGGATAGAATCTGTGAAAATCAATGTTCTAGTCTTGCCATAGGTTCTAATTTGGATTTAGGTCTAGATTTTTTTTTTGTTTTGTTTTTCACTCGGCTGTTCTAACAAATAATCACTTTATGCATTGATCTTTCATCCCATTCGAGCTCCAGCAATAACAAAAAGTTATGCCAGTTGAACCCCAGTATTGACTTTGAATGCAGATTCAATGGGAAGCAGCAGCGGCCCCTGTTGTGTTGCATAGTCTAAGCGTTATATGAAGTATGGTTGTACAGCTAATGGATGACTTTGAAGCAGATGCCTAATCTGCAGCGACTAAAGTTGTTACTAAATACAATGTTTTTGAAGAAATATTTTTCTTTAGGTGAATTCGATTTTTATTTGTTAATAAATGCTAAAAACCATGTATCATTTTCCTTTTAACACATCAAAATGTGCTACTTTGTGTTACTCGGTCAGATAAAATCCCAATGAAATAAATGTAGCCTTGTTATTGTAATGTCACTATAGTGTGCATCCATCTAAAAATGAAGTGAGGGGGGAGTATAATTAGTTTGGCCTCAAAGAAAGCAGGTTGCACTCTTGATGTTAACTGTAATTCTGTATATATATATATATATATATATATATATATATATATATATATATATATATATATATATATGTATGTGTGTGTGTGTGTGTGTGTTAGTGAGATCTCCAAGAACTTCCAAGCACAAACCAGTTCAGTTTTGTTTATAATGTCCTCACAAAATGAATCGAAAGTGACAAAAATAGATTTCAGCAAAATGACAATGATCAACACACATTATTCAGAGAGTTAGCACATAATCATGCGCCTAGTCAATTACATAGCCATAAAATGACACGCTTGCCGTGTCTTACCTAGGTTGGGCAGTATTTCTGATTAAACAGATCAACGAAGCGCGACAGACAACATTTATGAAGGGCATCGTGACATGGGGGCTTACGTCGGTGGCCAATAAGATGTGACAGAAACTGTTTGAAAGATTTGAGGTAGCTGCTAGTCAAATTTCAGGGATCTGGTCTGCACCATAGAGTGCCACTGTGCTAAACTTGTTATGCAGCGAACACCACAGACTCAAATAAAATTTTAAACCATTTTAAAACCATGTTAGAACATGCAGTTATCTCACACAAGTCGTCAATTTAAGTCTTTACAAATCACGGACTATTTTCGGTGCCTCTAGTAAAGTTGTGCTGTGCAGTTACACTGTGAATTTAGAGATTTCGATTAACCTACTCGTTTTCTGCTCTCCGTATCGCAGATATACATTTCTTGATATCAACTGAACTCTCTCTAAAGCCGCCACGGCCCAGTTGTAAAACATCTGGAAAACGGCTGTACAATTACATTCAGCTCAGCTTAGTGGGAGCGTTTATCATTTTGGCATGTCATCAGCACGTAGCTACATGGCCGCAGAGGAAAAACGAGCACATCTGTTCATTAAACTTTACCTTATTTAAAAATACCCGACTGTGTGTCACATATGCGGACAGTGTGCAGACACAGTTCATTTCTCCTATAGCTTACGGAAAACGGCCCGAGTCCTCGCCAAGCGTCATCTGTCAATCCACAGAGTGGGTTTCAAATAGTGTGTGAAAGTTCGGATCAGGAGTGACCCTCTTCAAATGCTCAGCCTTGGGAGAAACGGCAAGCGATGAGGAAGAGAAGAATTAGGAAGTGCTGTAAATATCCCAATGTTCTGTGAGCGTAAATGCAGAAGAGGTTTCTTTGAGTGAGAATGGTGCTTTAGCAATTCTCACAAAAAGGAAAATACACAATCAACACTGATTTAAAGCACTTAGCAAGTTTCTTTAAATCATTTCAGTTTTTTTACATATAAATATAGTAGAGTCCCTTTCCTCATAGAAATCCAAGGACAGGTACTCTCAGAGGAATGCACTCTCTGCAGGGCTGCATGTGCTTAAGGGCTACCCACAAGAACCTCCTAATTAGCATGTATAAGATTGAAGTCATGATGGTTTATCCTTATCGCTCTCTCTATCCCTCATCGTCTATACTTTTTCTTCTAAAATAAATCCTAGTCTTTTTTTGCTCTTGGACAAAAAAAAAAAACCCTAGTGACTGCACTGTATATACATACATAGGTCTGATTCTCATTATTTATTTGGACTGAACTGGAATTTACTGGGTTTATAATAAAAAAAATAAAATAAAATTGAAATGAATTAGCCTTTGAAGTAGTACAAATTATTGAAAAGTGAAGTTGTTTCAGTTATTCCATTCAAAAGGTGAATGGCATAGTTTGATCATTTAATTTGTTTTTGGACATTTTCATAATTATAGCTAAAGGCTAAACTGAAAGTTTTAGTTTCTCTTTTTTTTTTCACAAATCATTAACAAATTATTTTTTTTATATAAAAATGTGGTTCATCCAAGCATGTTAAAGGAAAATTGAGCAGAAGAGCAAAAGCAAAATTACAGAAATAAGGTACAGAGGTAACAAAAGTCTACAAAAATGTTTTAAAGATTGTGAAGCAAAGCCAATTAAAGAGTGCAGGGCAGATTCACAAGGGTCCCTGGCATCCATGCAGACCTATCCATAATATGGACAATCACTGTCTGTCACCTTCTTTTTGTCTGAACTATTGGTGTCAGAAGTGTCTTCCCACTGCTGATAAGCTCTATAAAGATCCCACAACATTGATGCAGTAATTAAACCAAAAGGAATCCCAATTAACTGAGTGCATATACCCTAAAGTACATGGGCATGCAGATTTTTCAGCTTGATGTAGTTTTATATTTTTTTAAGAAACTGAATTATGGATTTTCATGAGTTGTAAAGCAGAAAAAGAATATTGGCAGAAAAAAAAAACACTTTGATTTGACGATCACATGTACTGAATTTAAATGAGTTTCACAATTTGAATTAAATTACCAAGATAAGTTAAATTTTCACTAACATTCTAATTCACTTAGATGGTATCTGTATATGTAATAAAATAAGCTCTGGCTTTGTTTGTGTTTCCTCTGACATTGTAATCTTTTTTTTTTTTTTTAAATCAGAGTATAATCAAAGTTTAATTTGAACTAAAGATGTATCAAGGTCTCCATAATTCATTCTGGTCTGTTTAGTTTATTTCAAAACCACAAAAAACAATTGTTCATATCAATCTTTTGGTCTAATGTCCTGTTTAGGAATAATGTATGAAACAGAGAGAAACATTGTGCTGCCACTTGTGGACTGCACTGCCAATCAGCTGCCAAAAGTGTGAAAAAGGTTGGCTTAGGATGGATTGACATGGAAGCAATATTTGTTACCTTATAAAACAAGAACACAATGGTAAACCTGAATAAAGTAATCCGATTAGGCCGTCTTGAAGTTTTCAAGAAAAGTCTCTTTAAAACATAAGTTTTTAAAGACGTACTCCAGCCACCCCCAGTGGATTGAGATACTGTCCACTTATTTCCCATTACCCTCTGTGCTTCAAATCAATAATTAATTATCTCCACAAATGCTCTTCTTATCCAGTTACAGAAGTGGACAGCACAGGGCAGGTGGAAATTTGCCTGGCAGAGGGATTCAGTGTTACACAGGGTGAGAACTGTCCTCCCACCATTGCTACTTATTGGCCCATCAGTGTCTCTCTTGGAAGCTGGCATTCCATTTTGCAGCGCCGCGAAGGCACTTCATTTTTCTCCGCTGCACTTTTCCTCTCTCACACCAACACAAGCAACCCACACATAGAGACACAAGTATTCATACACAATTTCTCTGCTACGCTCTTGCTAAGAGACCCGTGTTTAATAAGTGATTACATTTATGGAGAGGAGAAGGGCAGCAGAGTGGTGAAATATGCCCACATGTCCCGAACCTGGATGAGGGGCTGGTACTTACTCATTAATAATGGGACAGGCTCCAAGCCCAGGCCCTTAGCTTCCCATCTCTGCTCATTTCCTTTCTGCACACCAGAGCTCTGTATATGTATGACTGCGAGTGTAGAGGTTGTACACATTCACATTCGCGTGCGTGTTTTAGTCCCAGTGAGAAACAGCCTGTGGAGGAGCCGCGTTTTATTTAATCAGAAGTGGAACAGCTTCCACCACCGCCTATAATTTCAGCCCTATTAACGTTCTACCGTTAATTCCTCCGAGCATTCAGACGCAGCATCCTGTGAGCTGCTAATTCACTTTACATTGCGAACTGTACCGCACGCTTCTGTCCGTACAGAGGGAATCTAAAACATTGCACATGTATACTTGAAAGACAAGGGACTAGTTCAAACAGTATGCTGTGTAGTTATCAAAAACGCAGAGTGAGTTAACATACATTTAGAAGACTTGCACCTTTCTTTCCTTTACTCTCTCATCACTCAATGACTGACCAGCCTACTTAAATATGCCCTTTAAGCCTCTGCACTAAAAGTTATATTAAATCACCGTGTGCCCAACTCAAAAATACATTTCAAATGACAATCATAAAAGAATCTCTTTGTTCCTAGAATCCCAGAACCCCAACCATCTCTTTACCCTGCTTCCTGTTTCTGCCAATGCTGTGCTTATTACATCTTTTTTTTTTTTTTTCCCCAAGAAAAGGCTCATGTTTCACTTTTCTTCCTTGTAGTGTTCCCAGCAATAGTTCAAACCATGCATCTGTTTTTAAACATAAAAATGTAAGGGGACAGCAGGTGAAGGAGGGTGGGAGGGAAAGAAAGAGAGACACACACACACAGAGAGAGAGAGAGAGAGAGAGAGAGAGAGAGATAATGGAAATGGGATCAGCTGTGTGCAGATTTGGTGGAAGAAATTGGGGTGAGGTGAATTTGCAACTAAAATGCCTAGAAATTGTCTCACTAACCCCTTAAAGTTTTTTGTACAATTAAAAAAAAAACACTTTTAAAAACTATGAATCCCTCTCCTTTCACTTCACATACAGTCAAAAGCAATATAACAGGCAAGCGAGAACATTTATAAAGCATAAACAAAAGGTTCTTGTAAACCCAACCTGCTCGGAGCTGGTGATTGAAGGGTTGGAGTGCATGGGGGGAAGGAGGTGCATAAGGAACCATAGGATGGAAAAAGGGAGGGTGAAATGGGGTTGTGAGCATAGAATCATCTAAAACTAGACTTTGGGAACAGTGGGAAAAAACACTCAATAATCAATCGTTTCTTTTCTCACCTCTCGATTCAACAAATATAGTAGTCGCTTCCCTTTCCTGCTGATTGAACAACTGTCACCCAATCACCAGGAAAGGTGATAATGGAGAGAAAGAAAAGCTTGGAAGCATGAAAAAGAAAGAGAAAAAGTACATTTTTCACACCTCCATCCTTGGGTAGTGGGGTTAGCCGGGTCACTGCGGCCAATCAGTGACTAGCGTTTCTATTTTCCACAATGCGCAGCTTGGAGGGTTATCTCTTAGTTTCTGCTCCTGTGCGTATCAAGCCTTCGCACCGTGTGTGTCTGCGTGTGTGTGTGTTGCGTTCATAAAAAAAAAAAAATGATGGAACTGGCTTTTGCAGCAAACAGATGACTCACACAGTTTGAGGTTGAACTGTGTCACAAGCGTCGCCGCTTCCACTCCTGCGCTCTAATATGTTATGTATGTTGCTGATGCAGTAGGTCTGCTTATCCCCCGATGATTGGACAGATAAGGAATCAGTACTCATCCCGCAGTCTGCCACCTGCTCTGATAAGCGTGGGGCACAGAGTGTGGCAGGTGGAACCTAACACCGTTGATAGCATCTCTGTGGCAAATCTCTGGACAGAGGAATGTCTGGAAGACGAAGGCTAACGACGTGGTAAACAACACGAGATATCAGCACGTGAGGAAAAGGTCTGCGCAGAAAAGAACAAACACGCATTCGATTTGGCACGCCGAGAGCTCTGTTCTTTTCCCTTGATACTGCTCACTTTCACGCTAGGGGGGCTACAAAAAAAAAACAAAAAAACAAAGTGCACACGCAAAAGCTCCCAGTCTGTATCCACCATCTGGCCCTCCCAAGGCTCAGATGTCTCTGGGGTAAGGTGAGCTCCGAGGGAGACTCGCTATGTGTTTATATGTGATATGTGGGGGTGTGTTTGCATATGTGTGCATGTAAGTGAAAGAGGAAGAGGCAAACAAAAGGGGTGAGAAAGCAGTGATCGAATAAACTGTGAGAGAGTTTGCGGTATACAGCCGTGTATAAAAGAAAACTACACACAGATCACTGCGCGCATGTATGACTGCAACATATTTACAGCACTGCAGGCATACCAAATGCTGGCAAGTGTTGGCACTAGGGTCGTCATAGCTGACTGGCTGGGCTGTCTAAGTGTGCCTTAACACCAAGTAGTTGCTCCACTGTGGGCAAAATAGACCCCCTATTATGAGATGAGGGCATGTCTGCTGGCCAATTCAGCCGTAATAGTTGTAGCACCACACTGGCGACACATGAACACCCACTGTAGAACAAACTGAGAGAAGAATTGAATTTTACTTCAGGTGGTCCCAAGTTAGCAGTAGTGCCTATGGCTAAAATACCCTCATGTGAGCACATAACAGGTAATTCTTCACGTCTTTTCAGCTGCATACTGTGTCCAGCCAGAGGACTAGGCTCCAGCTTTATTTTTCATTCGTCATTCTTACATCAGTTTGGAAATGACAGACTGCCGTAAAGGAACAGTTTTGCTTTCACATTCCTAGGAGACTCATTGGTTCTCCTTTTTATTTATTTATTTATTTATTTATTTATTTATTTATTTTTTTTTTTGCTGTGTCCCCTGTGCAGCTGGTGAACACGTACGAGATACACATTGAGAAGCTGAGCTTCTAACTACACCAGCCTCACAAGGCAACTCTACATTTGTGCAACCTCAGCTGACACAATGAAATTACAAAAGTGGGATAAAAAAGCGGGGCGCACCGAAGCCTGATAAAACATGCAACACCCATACAAGGCAAGAAAACGTACTACCACAAATAACAGATTTTTCACAAATGTGGCTTGCAGCCCAGCATGATTTTCTGTTCTCACCTTTTGCTTTTTAAAGGTGAGAAGAAAGTATAAATATTATTGGTCCAGTTAGGTGTGTGTGCATGTGATTTGATTTGGGAGAAATACAGAAAACTAACAGGCAAATAGTATACAGAAAACAATTAACAAATTATTTCTAAACCAGAACAAAAATAGCATATAGTAAATTTCATGCATACAGATTATTTGATTTCACTCTTCTGTAGATGAGAGTAATGTAAAAAAAAATAAATAAAATAACAATAAAATGAATCTTTTTTTTACAAAACTGATAGCGTGGATAGGATGCCATCCTCCACTGATGACTTGATTGAAAATCTGTCATTATCTGCCCTCACTGAACACGCATCAGTCTGAAATAACAAGTTAACAAGTTCCCCGTTAACAAGAACTAGTCCTACATTCAGATCATGTGCTAAAACTGAATCACTTCACTCCAAATACAGCATGAATTCATTGATGTCCGTGTTTTTGTGAAATAAAATTAGAATTTAAGCAGTTTATTACATCATATGCTAATTAGAATGTCGATCACATCTTTGTCCACTATTTGTGTACCAGCGTAGGCACACTTATTTACTTTTCTTTAATCTTGATGCTGTTAATGTACGCTATCTGATGAAATTTTGACTCGCGTACAATTAGAAAATATGTGCAATGGTCTTTTTGGGTATACTACTAGTACCACGTTTGAAGAGCAAAGACAGAAGTGACAGAATGCAATAAGCTGCAGCTTTATTACTCTGCTCGTCTCTGCTATACCTGGAAACCCATACCTACTCACTCCCTGCCTGCAGCCAGCTCCCACGCAGTAACAAAACCAGGGTCAAAAACCCCCTCAAACAAACAGAAAACAAAATGCAGTATAATCTGTCAGTTTTTATGGATAGCAAATTGGCCTTCAGAGAGGAAGATGCCGTTTTATTTCAGGACAATAATGGACAGTCCTCTACACCTTTTACAATATGAATCACAGCCATCTTTTTCAGTAAACGACTGGTTCCAATATCACCACGGTATAGAATGCCAAAAAAAGAACAATTTCTTCTTGTGCCCACTAATTACTGTAACTGTTGTTGATATTAATTCTTTCCGGGTTCAGATTAAATTGTATGTCGCATTTTCCATTTTAACAGGGCAACAGTATCCTCCTTTATTTTCCCTTAGAGTTACTTTAATGACAACAGGAGAAGTTCCCCTTAGTCCATGTTCACTGTGTCAGAAACAGTGCTGGTACGTTTAATGTTCTCTGCTATTAGAGACACTCTTCTGAATTCAAAAGGCACACAACACTCTAAACAGCTGACATATTGTTGTGAGACATAATCCTAACCCTGGCGGGAAGTGTTTTCTTGAGGTCATTACTTTGCAAAACAAGGGAAAAAGACAGTTTAGAGCAATTCCACGAAGTGGATACTTCAAAAGTGACTGATGTAATTTACTAATGTCAACATTTCAAGACATTCATAGCTCTGAAATAGTAGAAAAGCTACATGATATACATCGTTATTTCCGCAAAGCAAGTTCAAAACAACAGATCAAGAGGACAAGAATCTCCTTAAGATAATAAGACACCTGATAAATCTATGCTATATTATTTATTCAGGAAACTGTTGTGTTCTCCGTTGCATCCTCTAAGGACAAAGCATTACACCTCCGTAATACGTGTACACATCATCCTGTGGGACTGTTTACAAAGCACCGCGAACACATTCAAATCCGGCTCTTATTAAGAACAGACACTGTTTTGCATCAAGGAGTAGCCTGGCTTAGGCATGTACTGTCAACATATAACTCTTTCTTTTATTTAAACTTCTTTTGCCTTTTTTTCCTGTTTCAGTCTTCCCATTTGTGAAACATGCATACTGTTTTCCTTTGACCTCTCCTCTTCTGCCTCTGTCATCTTTTCGTCTCCCTCTGTCCCTGCCTATCTTCCAGCCGCTATGATTAATCCCCCCTTCCCTCAGTTCCTCCTCCTCCTCCCCCTCTCTCTCCACCACCCAGTTCTGGGCTGTTAAATGAGCGGGTTTATCTAAGCCTAATTGGTTTAAGGGCAAACAGAAATAAGCGATGACTCTCCGAGCGGAGGAGAATGACTTCTGTTGCTGCTGTCTGAAGACCAATCTATGCAGCACCATGATGGGAAAGAAGAAGCCCAGAGTCGAATGGAAAACCTAATGACAAACACTGTAACCGACTGAATTTTGGTAGGGGGAAATTAGGACAAATGAAAGGTTTTCCACTTTAAAAATGTCTGGAAGCTTACAACACTTTGTACCCACCCAACATTTTTACCACAGCGAACTTTCTCATTAACCGAATTTTAATTCATACGCTTGATTGTCATTAACATATTAAAGCTCTTAAGACTATTCATTTCCGGTCATTTGTATTCCAAACTTGATTGTCCTGTTAATATTGTCATTAGCTGTTTATCTGAGTAATGGGACTGAAGATAGAGGTTAGATAAATCAATTATTTCAAGCGTCAATCCATACGGCCGCAGCAGCAAAAGTATTCAGACACTTGCAAACACACATGGTTCTATGAATTTGTGTTGTCATCATCTGATTTGGATTCATAATGAGATCAATATGAGCCAGGATGGGCCGAGATAATGGGGTCAGAGACTCCACTTTCTCTCTTGCGTATTAGAAAAAAAAGAAGGGGGGTTAGGGGGGAAAACAGCAGCAGCTTGGAGTTCGGATCAGCGAAGATTTTAACCTTCCCGTGGGGCCACCCACTTTCAATTAGCAACCCAAACAAGGAAATCACTTTAATCCTTGATAGGAAGGTAACCCAGGGGCTATCTCCGTATACCCATCTGTTTCATCTTCATCCTACATCCTCTTTAGTAAGCAGTAAAATTTCACTTTTTTTTTTTCTCTAGCATTCAGCCTCTCATCTCTGAACTGTTTGCAGTCATTTAACGTTGGGTAAACATCCCAACCTCAAAACGTATCCCTTCCCGAAGAGGTAGCAATTTGGTCCCCTGCCTTGGTATCTGTAGCTATGTGTTAAAATGCGATGAGCAAAAACAAGAAAGCTGAAGCCAAAATTACAGAGCACATCCCAGAGCTGGGGAGGATCCAGGAGCAAACTAGTGAATGATTAAAGAGAAAACCTGTGTGTGAGGAAACTAATTCTGATCTAACTCATTTATAAGGAAGGTGGATATAAACAGAAGCTAGTGTGTTCCTGTCCATGTTTGACAAGGGAGGAAACAACATGAAGGAAAAGAGTTCCACAGCCACGATGGGAGGGAGCTGGTTTCATCCACCCAACAGATATCCTTGCTGAGGCCACACAGCCCAGAGTCCTGTCCCATGAGGTAAGACAGAGGAAATGAAAAACATGTTTGACTGAGGAGATGCTGGCTACTGTACAACTGAAGAAGAAGAAGCTGCAAAAAATGAGTGTCTCAGAGTAGGAAGAAAACAAAGATGCAAACAAGCAAAAGAACATTTTTTTACACATGTTTTCCCATCAGAACTATATTCAGACTCCACAGGAGCTTGTCTCAGCATCTGTATATTCAAGAAAATTACACACGGGGGATTTACTTAATAATATATTATCAGTTTTCTTTATGAGAAAACGTGTAAGGAACCATAGAGTTCCTCGTGTCTTTTGTGCCACTCTGAGGAAAAAAAAAAGAGAAAAAAGTAATTGCTCTTTGGATAATATGCGAAAGCATAAAAGCAGAGACATCACAGCTATGTGGCACTTACTACGCTTACCGTGACAATTAAGCCTATATAGTTAAAATGACGCAAACTTATGTAGTCACATAAACAAGTATCAGCGGCGTTCAGCGCTGCGGGAAGATGCTGTTCCCGACATAAAGAGAGAAGAACCAAAGCAATCCGCTGCGACCCACGTGTATGACATCCCTGAACGCCGGGGAGATGCAGGCGCTGCCCAGCAGAAGGACCAGGACGCCCCCCGCTCCCCCGCCCCCCCTCCAAAGACCATCACAACGCGCCCTGTTTAAAAGCAGCGTTTTCCACATTAATATAAATCCCGAATTGATTATTTACCTTCCATCGCAGAGGACGTGATGACCAGGACGGATAAAAGCGCAAGCAAATCCACTGACATGGCAGAAGGGTTAGTCTCCACAAACCTGTGTCCCCTCCAAAAAAAATAATCAAGACGCACGGCGCGCGTCAAGAAAAGAAATCCTTCGCTTTGTCAGAGCGGTACTCCAGCAGACAGCCTCTGTTGTGAGTCACATTTCAAGCCGTAGTAAACAATGTGTGACAATCAGCGCAAGGGGAGAAGCGGAGTATAGGGGCCGAGGGGGGCGGGGGGGTGGTGCGAGGAGATCGGGAGGCGGGGAGGGAGGGGAGGATAGGTTGTTGGGGGGGTCCGAGGAGTGGCTATAGGGGGGGAGACCCGATGTTGCATGCTCACGGACTCATTAGAGCGCCAGAACCAATCAACGACTGGAAGCTGAAACTCACTAACCAATGGCCAAGCCGCCGCTCCGCCTACTTTGCATTGTCAAAACACAAAACTTTTCCTTGACCTATTTGAATCGGCCCTCCCCGATGCACTGCAGGGACATGACGCCCCCACTTGGTGGACAGGTGTTACTCCATCTCATGTTAAATCGGCTATTAGGTGGTTTTTCGGTCAGCCACTTGAAAGTAACTCAGAATAAAATGCTAAGCACTTTATCACCTTAAGTATTTCATATAGATGCCTGCTTAAGATCCTTCACTGCAAATGCTACTCTTATTTCAAATTTGTATATTATCTTACTCTTGACAAATTCCTAATCTGGGAAATTAATCTCTCTTATAAAATGACTTATTCTTTTAACTTCCTCATAGTTCACACAAGTGCAGATCATCTCTAATAGCTCTGACAAATTCAGCTTCACCTCCTAATGCTATTTAACAGGCATTGCACATCAGTCCCATCCTCTCACCATAGACCTCTTACCCCCTTTTTTGTGTGTGCGTGTGTTGCAACAGATGGTCCGCACAATGGGTCTTTCCCTGCAGGGACACAGAGGACCAGACTCTGCCTCGACAGAGGAAAAGGCAGTTCCCGCCCTGTAGCCCAGAATCATACACCTGTCTTGAGCTAGAAATGTCCCCTCAAGTCCCCAGAGCTGAAGAACTGGAATGGAGTTGTTAATCTTCAGCCTGAATAGGCCTGATTTTACTTCAGGCTACTAATACTTCAATGCTGTCTCTTTGCAGCACACTGGCCTAGATAATTTTCACCTGTTTTTTTTTTTTTTACGAGCTTAATTAATAGGATAGAACTTTATATTTTGGGTCCATCTTATAAAATTATTAATGCCTGGCCATGTAGCCATTATATAAAAACATGTAAACATTTTTTTTTCTAAGATCTGCAGTCAAGATCTGGACTTTGACTTTGACATTAGTAACCTTTAGAGTAGATTAATCTTTGATTGAAACCATTTCATTATAAATCTGTTTTAATGTTATCCTTTGAGTTCAACCAACACCTTAGTCTCAAGACCTTTACTCAAAAAGACTTTCTTCCAGGATTGCCCTACCTGATCAACTTTATCTGTCCGTGTTAAGGGAAACCATTTTCACAGATGATGTTCCTGCCATTGTGTTTCACAAGAGAGTTGGTTCATTGAGTGATGAGTTATATTTTATTCTTCTTCCTATCAAAGTGTTTTGGATTGTGATCAAACAATTTTATTTGGTGTCATCTGAATTTTTTTTTCAGACATTATATCCTCCACCTGTCTTCTGGCAAACTACAAATGGGACTCTGTATGTTTTTTTTTTTTCCAACCGTGGCTTTCTTCCGGTGTCTGTCCTATGCATCTCTGCGGCTCATCCAGAGATACAACAGGCACAGATAGAGACTGCTTCTCTGATATATGTCTATCTAGCCTAAAGTTTAGGTGGACAGCCTAAACTGCACCTGACTTTTTCCGCTTTCAGATTATGGGTTTAATACTATGATATGTTCAAAGTTTGGAATGTTACTTTTACAACATAGCCTTGCTTTACACTTCTCTGCAGCTTTAAGCAAAAATACATAAAAGTTTGTAGTTGCAATGTGACAGAGCTTTAATACTTTCGCAAGACACTGTATTTCACATTTAAGGTCTGAAGAATCTAATGATAAAATCATCACCTCATTACAAAATGCTAAAGCTAAAACCTGAAACACTATTTACTTTTTAAGCCAATCCAGTAGTGGTTTTTATTATTTATAACATAAATAATGCAAGCATCTCAGAGCACATCAAGGCTAACGCATGCTTCAAGCATAGTTGGAAAATAATAAATGAGTGTTAATTAAAAGTCTTGTAAGTCCTCAGTCCTCTAAAACATGTCCCAGCTAACAGGAGCCAAGGGCTTTTCTAAGGATCTGTCAATCACACTCTATATTACAATGCAGATGCCAGCCATAGAGAAAGAACTGATGAAGATTGAATTTAAGCTTTTTGTTGAGAAAAACAAGGTAATGATGAGATGTGGAAGACCATAGAAACTTTATTGAAAACATTTTTTTCTTTTTACAGGGCATCAAGAAATCCTAATTAAGACATCCAGGTTTGCTTTAATGTTATTCTGCAGTGATGTGCTCTGGTGCCATCGCTGAAAAGATGTTTAGAAAGCAAAGGTTGGAGGCAAAAACCGTCTCAAGATTAAAAACACTAAAATCTGTATAAGACCTCTGCAAAGGAACATATGACATATTCAGAAAAAAAAAAGTCTTCTGAACTATTCAAGTTGCCACAATTTTAATTGAGGAATTGAAGTGTTGCATAAAAAGAAGGCCAACTCAAAACTCAGGGGTTGACTGATAATACAGTGCAATGTTTTGTAGAGGATTATAATTATTTATAAAGGAATAAACACAACTTATTTAACAAAATACCAAAAACTTTTGCAAGCAAAAATCTTCCCTTCCCTTGTCATGTACAAACAAATTTAAAAAATGCCTTCTAAGTAAGGAAAATGTTTGAAAAACACAACATATCAATGACCAATGATAATCTCTTAAATAAATCACTTGAGAATTTTATTTCTCTACTCCCGTCACAAATGTGTCACTTCATTTTGGATGAAAAGGGGGAAACAAACTTTAGAGATCAAAATCTGAAACCCAATGTGCAACGATTAAACGTGTTCACTCGCTGTGCCAAATTTTATTTCAATGTGCCAAAAATTTTTGCAATAGTCTATTTCAAATTTTGATGTTTTAAATTTGTATTATTGAAGAGTAGAAATTATCGCAGAAACCTTAAGAAAACCGTTGGAAATGAGTCTGTTTGGGAAATTATGAGTTTGTTTATTACGAATATAAATATTTGTACAGTTAATTTCAACCATCTTTTTTTTTTAACATTTCCTCTTTTTCGTGTGTCCCTATGTGATTCAACTCATAACCTTACAATGATAGAAATCAAATCTGGTGTTTATGAAAGATGACTCCCACATAATAAATGGTTGTTCCAGTCGTGGCAAACTGATGAACTAGGGCAGACACAGGGCTTCAGGAGCACCAGGCGGCAGTTGCTAACCTGGGAAAGCAGTTGATGGGAACATTTGTCATTTTTAATGGTGTGGTGAGGAGTGGCACAAAAGTGAGGCATAGCATGGCACAGCACAGCATGGCCCCTGGTGCTGCTGGCTGCTTCGTTGGCCTCTTACAGCCTAGCAGTCTTATTTTTCACCCACCGGCCTCCACAGGCCATCTCCACATAGGCCTGTTGAGGAAGACTGTCCCTATTTGCTGTCCCCACCCAGGGGAAAAGAAAGGAAGGAAGGAAGAGCAGAGGGGAGCATGAAACAATAGTGCTTCTGCCGTGACACATCCTCCATTACAATGCACACAGACAAACAACCGCATGATAGCACACCCATTTGCAGTCGTTCACCTACACAGCCATTGGAAAATGATCCAAACAAAGCCTCAGAAGCACTTTCCTACTTCAGCTCAAGAGCCTCCACCTAATACCAACACTGAGCCCAAACACAACGCAGAGAGCCTCTTGTTCTTACTCTGGCCTAATTTCCCGTCTGTGTAGTTAAGCACTGCGAGAGCAACATCCCCCTTTCTATTTTCATTCCTCTCTTGCAGAACCAAATTCACAGCATGATCAACTGGTGGCCTCACCAGCTTGAGCTATGGATGAGTTGAGTATGATTAAATGTGTTTTATGCACTATAGTGACACTAAATTCATTGGACCCCAGTAAATACCTAACCAATGTCTCTTTGACTGATATACCTCAACCTTCACATTTTTGTTCTGTCTTGTTTCAAATTTGAATTCTGGGGCCACGGTGGCTTATTACCTACATAAAATAACGATAATAATAGTAATAAAAATAACCCATAATATTTGTGTGAAGACAAAAAAAGTTTAGTTGGTGACAAGTCATTTAGAGTGCTGGCAAAATAATTTTTCATAGCCTTTGTTCACATTTCAGCCACTAGCTACAACACATTTTATTTGGATTTTATGTCTCAGATCAACATAAAATAGTACATAATTGTGAATTAAAAGTGAATTGACACATGATTAAAAAATCTATAGAGCCCTTTTTATTATAATGACAATTGCAAACAAGTCTTTGGGGGGCATGTATCTACAAAATCTGGACTTAATTTTTTTTCTTCTTTATACATCCTACAAGCTCCAAACAAATCAGAAGATCTATGAATAGCTATTTTCGAGTCGCACAACTTTTTAATTGAATTTAGCTCTGATCTTTGAATTTGCCACTCTTATGGATTAATGTAATTTCATCCAAACCTATGTATTCTAGTGTTAGCTGTGTGTTTCGAGTTATTGTGTACCTACGCCTGTCTTTTTCAGCCTCTAACAGGTTTTCGCCCAAGATTACTTTGTACTTTTCTCTATGCATCATCCCATCAATTCAAGTAGCTGTTTGCCTTTCCTACCAAAACAAACCATCCCCACAGCATAATGCTCCCACCACCATGTATAACTGTGGGGATGATGGTGTGATCAGGCTGAAGTGCAGTGTTAGTTTTCTTCAAACAATGGTTAGCTGCTGTGTTTCTTGGTCTTCATGATCTTTATGTTTGCTAATCAATGTTTCTCTGACCCCTCTTAGAGAAAAGCTGCTTTTACATTGTAATTAAATTACACATAGTTATGGACTACTTTGTGTTAGCCAGTCAAATAAAATTCTGTTTAAAGGCACTCACAATTGTGGTTGTAACACAAGACAGTGTGAAATGTTTTTCTGGGGTAGAAGTATATATGGATATTTTTTTTTTTTCAACAAAGCAGATTGAGAAGGGCAGAAACAAACCTTTTATTCACACATTCATAACTTAAAAATGTAGCCTGTGATGATTATGAATGCAGAGAGGGAATACCTTGACCAGCATGAGCAGGGATTTAGGCAACAGAGAAGAATGGTACCACTTCACACCCTCATCATATAGACTACCTATCGGGTCAAGCTCTGGCTACATCCAACTTCAGTGGTTTGGACGTAGCCAATTGAATATTTGAGTGCATAGTCTGTGCAGAATATAGACACAGACTGAATACACATTGGAAGGTTGTTGTCCAAACGAAAGGTCAAGGCTCTTCAGTGAGTCCCAGACATATAGTCTGACTTTTTGGGTCACAGCTCAAAAGAAGTGTTGGAAAGTAGATTCATCACAGGGGGACAGGGAAGGCTGGTCAGGTTGTTTAAGATGCATTTTACAAGATGGGCATGGCAAAGGCCATGTCTCTTTGGGGTTACGTAGAAATAAAAGCAAAAAGTTTTAATGCAGCGGACCAATAATATGCATAGAATATTCATACCTGCTTGCCACTTACAGCCAGACCTCTGAATAAAAAAATAAAAAAAAAGAAGAAAGAAACAGGTCAGTGGTTTGCTTGTGAACGGCCACGGAAGAAACAAGATGCCATTTCTGAACCTTAAGAGTAGAATGACAGTGGGTCAGACAGGGGGGACTTCGCAGGAGCTAAATAAAGCTCTTTCATTAATCTGCCTCTCATGTCAGAACTGATGGGACCTGCACCTTGCCATCAGCACATAGTCACTTCAGTAACATTAACTGCACTTCTCTGAGACAGAGCTAAACACAGAAAGACTCAAAACACATAAAAGCAGCAGCAGAAAATGGGCCAAAACGCCTTCATGTGTACACAAGGAGAGGGCATGTTTCTGTGGGGTTAGACTGAAGGACACACAAAGTATTACACTTCATTTGCTCATGCGGAGACATGCCACGGCAGTCTTAATTGCCATGAATCACAGTTTGACGGATTAGAGAGTTTTTGTACACATTCTCACTATTTGAGATCAATTTGTTTTGTTACCATTAATCTAAGCCACATAATAAAGAGATTTTGCTCAGCATGAAAAGAGTAGGAGTACCATGATGATCATTCAGTTTTTGTGTGCATAAGAGAGAGAGAGAGAGAGACAGAGAGAGAGAGAGAAAGAGAGAGAGAGAGAGAGAGAGAGAGAAAAAAAACTCATTGTGGGATTATGAGTTCATGCAAGCTGAAGAGGCTATCTCCCTAGTTGTGTGGGAGCAAATACACATATGAGCAAGATCAAATGTGCATGTGTGGAGTGGCTCATTCTGCACAGAGCGAACCTTTGGTGACTCCATTATCAGTTTGCAAACTATTTTGTAAAGATTGCAAATTCAGAGGATAACTCTGGACACCCACAAAACAGCACAAGGACATCCTTCAAAACATTTCACAAAGCCCACGACAAGCCATTAATTGTTTTTCTTTTCTGATGACCATAAGCTTGCATTCATTTGCACATGATTAGGAATCTAATCATAGATAAGGTTAATAGAGTTCTATTGGATATTTTTTTTCTAACGGCATTTAAGAAAACCTTCCATTAACCATGTTTTCTCCTGCTTCTGTTGTGTTGTGCATTTATCAATTTATTCAAAAACTTTCTTTAGAGTAGTTGGCTTGACAAAAATAACTTTAAATTATTTCTTTTAAGTGTGAAAGAAGTTGTCATGGAGTTGTCAACCAATAGGGCCTCACAGGGATTTCTCACTGCAAAAGTACCATTTAGAAAATGTGCGTTTTAATGAGGAAAAGCAAACTAGACTGGCAGCTCATCACTTTGTGTCAGCTTCCAATGCCAGACCATCCCATATGGTTTTGTTGTGTTGTTTGTCTCCTAGGGACACTATTAAAATGCAGCCCCCTGTCTCCTCTGACCTGTCTTTTTCTCTTCTCTCTGGCCTGTGACAGATAGCTGAGTGCAATCTATCAACTTCAGTCTGCCACAGTCAGGGCCGGAGCTTTGTAAAGCCGCGTATGGACAGAACGTGCACACAAGAGTGCTCACCTCTTAGACTGTCACACTAAATGGGATAAACATCTGGTGGAGGAGGGAAAGAAAAAAAAAGAAGAAGGTGGAATCAATCTGCCCTCTGTCCGCCATACACTGATCCCCTGTCACAGGTTGACCTCTGCAACAAATGAAACTCCAGTGCTGCATTTGAATACAAAAACTGCAGTGCTTGACTCTGGTTTAACACAGTGGATGAGGGGAATGGACTCCTCGTAATGCTCGGCTGTGACTTAATGCTCAATTCTAAGTCTCTAAACAAGTAGTGCAAAAGAATGCATGTGTGTATATATTCAATTAATTAGAATATGGATCCCACTGTGGCAAGGTATTCAAAAACTGTTTCTGTTGGTCTGATGTTATATTTTAAGCTTATGTGAGATCTGGTAAGATCTTGTAGGTTAGCTGAAATGCTAACCTACATGGAATAGACTATTAAGTCTTTATGACTTCATATAGTCTATGTCTCCATAGACATAGTTCAGTGTTACAAAATATTGCTATTAGGTTTTTGGTTTGTTACTTTACAAACAGAGCAATACAGACTGTAAGAAGTTCTTGAAACTACCATTTATCTTAGCTTGAACAAAACTCAGTCAAAAAACTCCAACCCATATAAGGTCAACTATAATTTGGCAGACGTTGTATTTTTTACGGTTTTACATTTTCTGCCAATAATTAGCAGGCATATGGTGCTTTATTTGCCTGTTCTCCTTATCGGCATTGTGGATATTCAGTAACTGTTAGGACTCCAGATTGGATCTAAAATTCCTACTAATACAACCCATTTACTTTAGAAACAGCACAGAATATAGATTTTTTTTTATTTTGTGCCTGCTGTTGTGCTGTGACTTGTGAACTTGTTTATTTCATCTTCAGGGACTCTAAATTGAGGCTCTGTTTGTTTCACTTTGAGATTTTCTATATCTGCTCTGCCAACATATTGTCACATTACTTGATTTCATTTTTATGTGTACGTTGTTGCAGCCATGTTTTTCCTACTCAGCCAGTTTGTAAATTTGTCCTGCATAAATCTTAAATCCTCTACAAGTCATGGTTAAGCTTTAAGGGTACTCCCAAGCAAGCACAGAAACATGCACTTACACGAGTTTGGTGGTGCAACTTATGCAAAGTAAATCAGAGTAGGACAAAAGGATTTAAAAAGATACAAAAGCCATCAATAAATGTCATACCAGTAGCACCCCAAGCTTTTAGTTTGGGCAGCTGAAATTTTGTTATTGTTTGCTGTGAGCCAAAAATGCCTTGGATATTTATTATTTGGATAATGACCTCATTTAGCACATACACACACCTACACGGCAGTCATGCAGTCAACTATTCAATAGTAAACAAACAATAGACTTAACACACTGACCTTTTCATATTAACACTGACCTTTGAAAGCAATCTTTTCTCCCAGCATGCAACGTCAAATCAATAATAGTTGCTGCCAGGTGATGCTTGGAGCGTAATCGGCCTGCAGTGAGCTTAGAGACAGGGAACGCTCTTCTATATATACGCTGTATAAGTCCATGTCTAATCCTAAATGTCAAAACTGTGTGCTGCATAAAAATACATACATAAGCTAAAATAGCAAAAAAAAAAAAAAAAAAAGACAAAGAACCCCAAAACAATATTACATATTTTGCATTAATCCTCCATTTATTCCTGTATGTTTTCTTTTCCATTTCCCCCTCTCAAATTCAGCTATGACTCTTCCTGCATGAAAGTAGGCCACTCAGCCAACACTGTTCGATTTCCTTATCCAATCAGGAGCAGATCCCATTACCACAGTTTTAGTCAATGACTTCATTTAGATTAAGCTTCCTCAGGTTTTTGGCTCAACAAGGCCTTGATAGATGCCCTGTCAAATTTTGTACATTGTGTGTGTGTGTGTGGGTGTGTGTGTGTGTGTGTGTTTTATCATTTCACACCTTGCGAGGCCAATTTTTCCAACAAATACTACATTGAGAGGACACACTGCTCCTTATGGGGCCCAAAGCCCATGCCTCATAGGAAGAAGTGTGTTTTTTTGGTCAGAAGCTGGATGTGAGATTAAGGTGTTCAGTCTAGGATTAGGGATAGGAATGAACTGGTAAGGGTTAGGTTTAGGGTAAGTAATCTGATTGGTAGATTTGCTTGCAGAGTTTTGTTCATTTGTTTTCATGTTAAGTAAAAGTAACATTTCATTAACATTAGTGATGTCAATTGATCATTAATCTTGATTAATCGCTATGCCTTCCTTAGAAAGATGGAATACAAATATGCACACAGTTATGGAAGCCCCTCCTGCAACACTCAACCAATTAAAATGCAAGCGATTCTCAGATTTTTTTTTGTTTTGTTTTTTGTAGCAGAAAGCAGGTAATGTAGTCCAACATTACTCAACAACAACTATACCTGCACTACTAAACATGCTTACAAGTAATAGCAAACATTATTCAGGGGACAGAGATAAGACATAGTTTGTTTTCTTGTTCTTGTGTGTATCCCCCTTTCTGATGCCACCCTGGGCAACTGCCCACATACCCTGTGTCAAAAACTGCCACTGTATGCCATCCATCCATTTCCTTACGCTTATCTGGGGTCATGCCATCGGGATAGCAGCCAAGGTAGAGAGGCCCAGACTTCCCTCTCTCCGGCCACTTGGGCAAGATCCTCTGGGGAAATCCCAAGGCGTCTCCAGGCCAGCTGGGAAAAACATAATCCCTCTAGCATGTCTTACGTCTTCCTCTTGGCGCCTAGGAGGCATCCTGTCAAAACGTCCACTGCATCGTTTTCTAAAAATATTTTATTATCAACTTGAGAGCCTCAGTTTTCTAGGTTTTTATAGTCAGGAAGGCTTAAGGGAAGTAATTTAGTTTTAAACGTTTCTTTAGAAATGTCCCTCTCCATTCATTTCCTACGGAACTTGGGCGATGAGGAAACAGTCGTCCTCATCCAGCTGAGTGACCACCGTTATTCCTGCATGAAAAATTTAGAGCTACTACACATGTATGTGAACAAGCAAGCACAATACAATAAGAGTAAACATTTTCAACTTTTCTTGTGGTTTGATAAATCTGTGTTATGTAATAGTAACGCATTAAAATGTTCAGATTAATCGCATGTGATAAGGCGTTAATGCTGACAGCCCTAATTAAAATATTACACAAAAGTAAGCATTTTTGCTTTCGTACATTTGAAACATTTAGTAATTATAAGGCTCCTCATAAATGGAAGCACTGAACGAAAAAGGATATGTCACGCAAAACATTAATATTTCCCAGGTTAAGCTATAAGAAATTTGGGTGCCAAAAGAGCTGGCTCTCCTTTGGAAGCTAAGTCACAAGAGCCGGCTTTCTGAAAAGAGCTGAACTTCCCATCACTATTGACCACCACCAGCAGGCAAGGCGGGTCAAGTGTCTGGCCCAAGGACACAACAACAGAGTCGGGAGCGGGAATCAAAACCTCAACCCACCAATTGCGGGACAAACTCCTACCACGCTTGCTACAATTGTCCCTATGTTTAACGTCCCTTAGACACTTGTATCTTGACCACACCTTTTTGTACAATTCTGGTTTAGTTTTGACTAAGTTAGGACTTGATCATTCTTTCATTCAAATGGTAGAGTTTATTTTAATTAGTTTCCTGCCGCACACCCAGTGTTTAAGCCTAGTCTATACATTTCAATAAGGCTGATTTTAGGGTTTTGAAGCAAATCAGTTCAATTCCAAAACCAGTTTTTAATTTATGTTTAGTGTCATTTTCCCATGTGTCCACGTTACAAGCCACCAGGACACCCAGCAAAAGCAGAACAATACAGTGAAATCCTGGAGGACAGGAGAGAATTTTGAATTTGGAGGATATTTATTTTACAGCAAGACAATGATCGCTTGCATACACCTTAAAGCTACATATAAATTGTTTAAAGACTACAAGGTGGATGGCCTGGAGTGGTTGATTAGTCAAAGCCAGACCTCAATCTTAATTTTTTGGCAGGACTTGAAAAGGGCAGTTCATAGCCGATTCCCACACAACCTGACAGAGCTTGAGCAGTTTTGCTAGGAAGAGTGAAGTAAAAGGTTGTAGATACACAATTCTGATTTGAAGTGGGTGAATATTTATGCAGTCACTTCATGTAAGATAATTGTCATTATGTTGTAGAAATCTGTTTTTACCTTGACATGACGCATGTTTTTTGTAATCTTTTTTGTCCGGAGATTGCACATTTTATTGATCACTATTTCCTTGTAAATGTAATTAAAAGGTTAAAACATCCAAGGGGCTGAAAATATTTATTTTAATTTATTGACACTGTAAAAACTAATCCAAAACCTAAATATAGTATTTTATTCATGATGATTGATGATGAATGTGTGAAAGCTTGTCAGAACTGTATATAAAATATATGAATGATTCCCCCCCCCATACATATAAGAAAATAACAGTGGATAATACTTAATAAGACTTCAAACAAAAAGTTTTGCCTTGCTTTTCTTGTAGCCATGTCTGATTGTCCCATGAGGGTAGACTCAGTTTATTTCTCCTTTTTCTGTAATTGGTTGCGTTGTTTTTGTTTGGGCTACTTCCCAGGTCAGACCTGCTTCAGGCACTTAAAAGACTTAATCCCCAGAAGTGTTGGGACTCAACTTTCTTGGTTTTATCCATGTGTGACAATATCACTGCTGTGTTATATTTGTTGCGACAGCTGGGCCTGCATTGGTTCGTAACTTAGCTGCCTACACTTCGCCTGGGTTTCTATTAGGATAAGGACAAACTATATGTGAATTTTTCAGAGGACATCATCCAAAAAAATGTAAATTGAATATTTATAGTTGTTTAAAAATGCAAACTTCTGTATGATAATTGTGTAATGCTTCTCTATAATAGATAATAGGAGGACGTCGCTGCAACTCAGGTAGCTCAAGGATTTAAGATAGTAACAGCGACTATCAGGATAGCAGATATTTAATTCCCATTGACTGAAATGTCAACTGCATTTTTGAAGAGTCATTAAGAACTGTTACAAGTCTGGGGAGAATTTTGTTAATAAAACATTGTTAAAT
Source organism: Poecilia mexicana (assembly GCF_051168715.1). NCBI lineage: Eukaryota > Metazoa > Chordata > Actinopteri > Cyprinodontiformes > Poeciliidae > Poecilia > Poecilia mexicana. The sequence goes on along the minus strand of NW_028263386.1, from coordinate 16,708,144 downwards.
ATGTCTATGTATCTTTTGTTTCCTTTTGATAGATAATAGAATGACTGTCAGTAAAACAGGGACATATCCCAGAACTTATCCTGTAGTCTGACGTTACTCTTACTGCAGTACTGAGCCTTATGATGACGCCACAGTGCCACCTTGTTACCAAGACTTGATACTGCAGTGTGATGAGAGGATGCAGGCTATTGGCTGGATAAAGGTGATAAATATTTTTGGTATAAATAAAATTAAAAAAAAAATTATTAGATTTTCAGACAGAAAAAAAAAGAATCTATCAACATAGAAAATACTTTATAGAAAGTTTTGAATGTCATATTTTTATTAAGAACATTTATAATCTACAGGGTGGGCCATAAGTTTCCATACATAGGAGAATGTAAGATGTATATTTTATATTTTAGATACCCAAGAAGATGTGTTAGACAAAAGAGCAACGAATTGAAATTATACTGATGGCTGGATCGGGAAGCAGTCACATGGTTGCACAAAACTTTAACAGAAAACATGGAACAAGAATCACACACACACACACACACACACACACACACGCACCCCCCCCCCCCACACATATATATATATATATATATATATATATATATATATATATATATATATATATATATATATATATATATATATATATATATATATATGTATATATATATATATATATATATATTTTTTTTTTTTTTTTTTTTCTTCCCAAATTAAAAATCTGTATATGGGAATTCAGTCACCTACGATTCACGGTTTACATAATAAATATTATGGAGAGTGACAGCCATTTGTAAAAAAAAACTATTAAATGTGCCTTTTTTCCAGATATGTCTGTAGTTTCAAGTTGAAACTTGATGCTTTTTATTCTTGAAATCTGATTTTAAATAATCCACTTCATTAGTAATGCTGAGCTTTTTGTTGAGTTCAGCATGGCTTAAAATCTGTCCCAGAAGACACATCAAAGTCATTTCACTGTCAACCACCAAAATCCCACATGCATTTCAATGGACAAAGCACACTTGTTTAAGCACAAAATGTTATGTTCTCATATTATTGTTGTACGTAAAGATGACTTCACCCACCATCAATCTGTTAACTATGGATTATATGCAGGATTAAAATTCCAGAGCAGTTAGCTGCCTGCTGAGAATAATCAAAGCGCATAAAGCCGCTCATTACCTTCAGGAATACACGCTCTGTCATAGCTGCACAATTAACTTCAAAATATCACTCGGCAAGTGGGATTTACTCTGCACAACCTATTTTTAAAGTTAAAGAGAGAACACTGAAAATCCAACTCTATTCAACTTGTTTGCCTGATTCTATTTTTCTTTTACTACCACAACAACTTAGTTTAGAGAAGCAACCACATGATTTGCTCTATCTTATGAAAACCTGTAATTTAAGCAAAACATTGTGTAAGACACACTGAATACAGTAATTACATTCAAAATACACCTGTGAGTTTCTGCTATGATGAAAGAAATATGACACCTAGTGGCAAAAAAAAAAAAAAAAATCAACATTTAAATTGTAATTTCATGAAACATATTGCATATTTTTGTTTTTTTTTTAACTTGAAGATGCAGGGCTACATCAAAAAGTAAGCATTTAGAGAGTTTTGACTGCTGTGCAAAATCAGTATTCTGATAAAAAAAGGCTTCTCATTAAGTATTACTCAGCGTTGCGTATTTGGTAAAAAGCAAAGAAATCTTAACATAAACATTTTATTTTTGGAAATCCCACCATATGGAAATCATAATCAGCTTCAAAACTAATGGTAGTTTTGAAGCTACATTTCTAAACTTCTGAATGTTCCTGTAAGCCGTGTTGGAGCCACAATCAGAAATTGGTCAGAATCTGATTTCACAACAAACAACCAAGGTGGCCCTTATTAGCTTTCTGATTGAGAAGTCAAAAGAGTTATCAATGTATGCTCTAGCTTGCAAAGAGCACTTGTGGAAGGCTTCAGAAAGTCCTGGAAAAAAGTAATTACAGCTTTTCTGATTACAACGTTAACTGCAATTACACAACTACAATATCCACTATGCACACACTCATTGTGCAGTTCTTCACTGCCAAAGAAAAAGCAAATTGTTGAATGTGGTTTGGTCATTAGAAGCCAAAGCTTAACTGCACACATCCTGTACTTGTAGGATGACTGGCTTGGCACAACACCACAAAAAACTCCATAGTTCACAGTTGGGAACAATATGGTGTGAGCTGTCCTACTTCGCTGAAGGAAGGATGAAGAGGAAATGAACTTGGGTGAAACTGGAACTAGGTTACATTTACACATTTGATTTTGACCAAAGGAAACTGAGAAAACAAAAGTCCTTTCATATAGCACCATTGTTTGCAGTGCTCAATTAACATGACATGGCCTGTCATTGCAGGGTTGACCAATTGGAGGTCACAATTTGTCCCGAAGTACACACCCCTTATCTGGAGGAACTGAACATCCCTCAATAATGCCAGCCTTCACCATCGCTAATGTGACATATATTACTTATATGGATATTAAAAGGACTAATTATGAGTGAGTTAATAAAATCAGATCAGAAAAATTCCTGGTTCGACTGCTGGAGGGAGTGGTAATTTGTAAAAACACACAGACAACCAAATAGTGCAAAATTAGAAATGTATTAAATTATATTTACAACATATACAGATAAGTTCTTCAAATAGTCCATGAGATCCCAGAGATGTTATATTTATTTATTTATACCTTATATTTCCCAAATAAGGTCTATTTTTATAACTAGTTGTAGTTCCCTTTAAGACGCTGACGTATGGCTTGTCATGTGACACTAAAAGCACGAGACACACAATGGTGTTTGTTCTTGTTTGGTTTATATTAGTGCTTAAAATAAATTAAGAAAAGGAGGATTTTATTTTAAATAAATAAAATGGTAACACTTTATTTGAAGGGGGTTGAATAAGACTGTCATGACACTTTCATAAACATGACATAACTCATGTCATGAACATCAATAAGCCTTCATGAATATTTATGACTGTTGTCATAAAGCGTCATTCGGTAAATTATGACACTTTTAATACAAAGTTGACATTATTCAAAATGTCTTTGTTATGACAACTTGTCATTAACCAAGAAATCATTAATGATATAAATTTGTTATAAAAGTATTACTGATTGCACTTTAAAAATTAGGTAACTTTATGTTATTAAAAAAAAAAAATAAACAGTTATGATTTATTGGTTTTTTTCTTTATTTTGAACACATACATACATTCCTTGGCTAGATCATGCCTATTCTAATCAGTGTTCAACTTGATCAAATCACTTTATCTCAACTGTAACTGAATAATTATTTGTTCTTAAATTGCACTGTGAAATAAAATTCTACTGCAATAAAACCCATCTTCCAGAGGGCGGCAGTGTGCACAATGGTATGGAGTGGACTGAGGTTACCTTTGTAGCTCTGCGACATCTACTCAGTCATCTGACAAAGGGAATTGACGTTAAGCCCTTCATCTTAAATGCAGTCATTGATGTAATAGTTAGAAAACAAAACAATTGAGTCTGAATCTCAAGCGCTTGAAAGGAGTAAAATCAGGCTGTGGGAGGCATTAGTTTAATCAATAAATCAAAGATTTAAGGAAAATGCTGTTTATGTTTGAAGATTTGGTTGAAAAGTCTACATGTTTTATCTCTTTCTTTCAGCGTCGTTGTAAAGTATTCACAATCACTTTGTTACATTTCACTGTGTTAAAGCGTTTTACTGTGATTATAAGCAGTAGATTAATCAAAGGTGTGCACAACTGGGAAGTGAAATAAAAATTGTACATAGCTTTAAGATGTCTTTATGAACGAAAATGTGTTTTTTATATGTCAACCACTTGGCTTGTATCAAACAGCACATGGCATTTTATGGATTTGGTAGGGTTGAACTTTTATTACACTCCTTCAGACAATGAATAAATAGGTGCTTTGTTAAGTGTTCCAGAATTTGTTATACTGTTTTATGCCTTGTTTCAAATTCAACCTTTAAATTGCAATAATTAGCCTGTCTGTTTTGTTCCTCATTTTGATGCTGTTTGTTCACTAATGCTCTCCAGTAAACCTCAGAGGCCTTCAAAGGCCTACACAGCTGTGTTTATACTTGGAGTAAATTATTCATTGGTGGACTCTTTTAGCTTAGTCACTTACTTAGACAACAGGTTGCACTTGATTTTATTTGGGAATGTCTTCATTCCCTTCCACTTCCACGTGAATTTACTACGTTTTTATCACTTGCACTTACAATCTAAATAAAATATCTTAGAGTTTGAGTTTGTAGTGTCACAAAAGTCGAAAAAGTACAAAAGGTATGAATACTTTTGTAAGGGATTCTATTTTAAGTTGAGAACGATTTCAGTGAGTCAGATGAACATATACTGCATTTGTTGCAATGCATCACTAAAATCCACTTGCTTAGGTTTGCAACATGGACTCTTGTTTCCATACTGTTGTAAATAATAAAATCAAAGGCATATGTGATGAGCTGATATTTTATTGCTGTGTGTTGTTCCTTAGTTTTGATATTTTAAACATGGAGGTCATGTATTTTTGTGAGGCTGTCACTCATAAAAATGTTGTGAACCAGAGGGCAAAAGGCTGAGAGTGAGCTCTGTATTTGTGCAGCAGAGTGTGAAGTGAGCAACAGAGAATTCAGACACAAATCAATAGCTGAAATTGTGTATGTGCCTGCCTAAATGCATGAACACTGTAGAGAGTGCAGCAATAATTTAGATAAAATTTAATTTGCCACAGGATAATGCAATCTCACATGGATTACAACTGTAAAGGCTCCACCTCTCTGGTCAAAATGATCTGTTTTGTGGTTTGAAGATTGCATTGATGATTTTATTGAATGCAATAAGGGAGGTTTTCATTTATTTTTTGATTTATTTATAATTTCCTAGTATCAAAAAAAGGAGAGAGAGCACAAAAACCTGGCAGAATAAGGATGAGGTTACCCAGAGCAGCATTTATAGGAATCACCACTGCTCTGTTTCTCAGAATAATAATAAAAAAAATCTTAATAATTGATGCACATCAAAGGGAAGACTAAGATAAATTAGAAAGCAAGGCGTTTTCTTGTTTTTATTTTCTCTTTTTCAAATTATTTAAAAAATGGGAGATGAAGATTGATGTCAGGATTAAGAAGATATTCTGTCCCATAAGCAGTTCTGTGGGAACTGCTTATGGGACAATTATGACAAACAAATTGAAAGACCAAAAGACCTTCAGGGTATAACTGCTGCTCAAACATTAACCTCATGCATGAGTCATCAAAACTAATTCCTCCCCACATCTTCCTTGCTTATCTTAAATGAAAAGTTTTGCAAATGAACTCCTAGACAAAGCCAATGCATTTTGAAATGCCTATCCTTGAGTCTGACCAACTTAGAGTAGATATTTTTTTTTGTGCTTGGCGGACAAATGTAATGTAAAACACAAATAGTACAAAACAGAAAGAAAAGACAACTGTGCAGATGCTACTACGGTGTGGTTTGCACTTCTTGCATTTACTCAGTTTCACAACGGTTTGTTTGTGAATGTCTCCCATACGATCACCGAAAAGGGGGGCCCTTTTTTAAACCCCAAGAGGTTTGATCATACTATTGTCTTCACACAGAAACAAGAGAATGCACTTAGTGAGCTCTGAGCATGTGGCCGCTTTGCAGTGTGACAACACTTGACAGTGGTTGTCACTTCTGACATAATTCCTGGAAAACAATGGCCTTTTCCAGGTAGTGGAATGCCCCACTGCACTCCAAGAAATTGACTCGAACAGATGGTGCGATCAGTTCAGTGAGCATCGCACATTTCTCTTCTGGAAAGCCGTTCACTTATGCATTCATTCTGTCTCATGTAGGCAGCTAGTTGGAGAAAATACAAGTCCATTTTAATAAATTAGAATATTATTGAAAAGTTGATACATTTCAGTACCTTAAGAAGGGCATATTATAAATGTCTTTAACTCACAACTGGATAGTTCCAGCATTTAGTTCTGTGAATGTGTTCAATGAGCATAGATTAGTAAACGTAAACTTAGAAATAAGCTTTTTTTAAAAAGGGGGTGTGGGGGGAATTATATAAAATTACAACAATAACAATATAAAAGCTTATGAATACAGTTTACACCATCATGGGAAGACTGCTTTGTTGAAAGTGACCTAGCAGACAGTTACTCACAATCTCAAGAAAGAAAGCTAAAACTTATCTTCAAATGTTAGACGTTCAAATTGCTGCATTCAATTATTTTAATGGAAAGTTGAATGGAAGGTCAAAGTGTAAAAAAAAATTGTCCATTTTAAAAATTGAATTACTGAAACAAATGCTACTTTTTGGTATATTTTTGGTATTTTAAGTCATTGCGATGCACTCGCACGTCCTCATATGATTCCACTGAAATTTTCAAGACACCCATAAAATCACACCCTTGATTGAAGAGACCAGACACAGGGAAGTTGAAAATCTTACAATGTATATAATTGACACAATATTGCAGGTACAACAGCAAGTGAGACATGTTATTGTAGATATTTCTCCAGCTCTTTATGGCACCTGTCTTCACCATAGAAACAGACTCTCAATAAATTTCTGATAACAATAAAATCAATGTAAATCTAAACCAGAAATAAAACATTTCTTTTCCCCATACATTGTTACCACTTTGAAACACTCTTCAAGCTCCCAGCGCAAATAAAAAGGACATTGTTTTTGAGATGGATAGTATGCATTGCGGTTTTGCCACCTTCTGTGCATTGCAAAAGTGTTCATACAGTAGAGGCAAGTAGAAAACCATTGTTGAAAAAAAGCCACTTCAAATCCAGTTTATAGTTTTCCACAAGTCTTGTAGTGGACACACAGAGCAAGTGGAAATGTGTGCTCTGGTCAGGTAAGCACAATACTGAACGTCCTAGCCAACATGCAAACCACAATGTGTGATAGAAAATTGGCAAAGTGCATCATCATGAACACACCATTCACACAGTGAAACATGGTGGTGGCAGTATCATGCTGTGGGGATAATTCAGTTAAGCAAATTTGGGAAAACTAGTTAAATTTGGTCAGAGGAAGGATGGTGCAAAAATGCAGAGCAATGCTCTAAGGGTTGCCTTCCAGCAGACCCTAAACACGGGACAATGGGGTTTAGCATTAGAATGACCTACTCAAAGTCCAGATATAGATCAAATTCAGATTTTGTACCAAAACTTAAAACTTCATGTCTCCATCCGATCTGACTGAGCTTGAGCTATGTTGGAAACAAAATTGGCAAGATTTTTAGTCTTTAGATGTATAAATCTTGCTCAGATGTAATTACAGCACAATGTGATTTTGCACATTGGTGTTGAATACATAAACAGATTTGTCAAATTCTTATTTGTAAAAAAAACAACAACAAAAAAAACTTTGAAAACATTTTTCCTTCAACTTGACATTAATGTGATGCTTTGCTTTGGTCTATCACAAAAAAAAAATCTGAATAAAATTTACTCTAATTTGTGTTTGAAAAGTGGCAAATGGGTAAAAAGGGGGTATGAATACTTTTGCAAGGAACCGAGCAGCGATGACTGAAGGCAGGGTTGTAGGATACATGCTGACCTGAGATCAGTGCAAACCATTGTCAAGCTTCTTTTCACACTTTGGAGCTTCATGTTTACACTCCGTCACCGTCCTCAAACAGGACTCAGCATGCCGGACCACATCTATCTGCATACACACACATTCCCAAATCAATAGTCATTTCTGGAAGGTGTTGACTTTCTCATTGATCGAGTACCTTGTGATGTCTTTGTGCAGACAATACCATTTTGTGGCCTCATAAAAGTGCATGTTTTGGTAAATGGGAGGGGGACAAGGAGAGCAAACTAATGAGATCAGAAAATGAATGAAAAAAAAGGGTGAGGTTTGGAGGGGGTTGTGCAAATTTCAGCCAATGACATTGTGAGGGAGTCACTGAAATTGAAGTTATCGTTCTGAAGTCAAAGGGTTGTCTTTGAGCTGGAATGTCACCGTGACAGAGAGCAATTTCTTGCTTTTATTAGGACGTTCACATTTATTCTCAGTCACGCACTGAGACCCTTGCAGTGTTACTACAGGTTTTTATTAAAATATATTGTGTTTCTTTTTTTAACCAACCAACATTGTACAATTTCTCTCTTTATACCTTTAATTTGACCCCAAAGTATCAAAGGCAGTCTCAGGCACATTTTCTAACTGGGGACAAAAAAAAAACAAAACAAAAAAAACCCAAAACAAAACAAAAAAAAAAAGACATACACATTCGAACAGAAACAACTTATTCATTAATAGAGCTCTTTTTTTTCTAAAGAAAAAGAAAGAAGACTATATAAGAGACTTTTCTATTATCACATGAAACAAATGCACTTTGGAGTTGGATTATTTCCAAAAATTTTGGTGCACAGAGAATATTGATTTTTTAACATAAACTTCCACGGACTGTCCCATCTGGAGCAGTGACAGATTTTTAAAAATCACATCAATTTAATTCCTCTACTTCAATCTCGTTGTCACATGCAATTCTGACAGTACAGAAGCCATTAATACAGAATGTGAGCTATTACAGCAGTAGCTGAAAATGCTATTTTTGAAAAATGGACTATATTAATCTCCTATTGCTGTCAGTTTAACAGCGCTCTGTCAGACATTGTTAGTCCGGAGCATTTTAATAGACCAGAACGTTTTAATAGATTTCCTTTCTGTGCCATCCAAACAAGATTTATGCAGGCTCTTTTGTTTGTCCCCTCTTTGCTTTATCGGTCACAGACAAGTACACACATTCGGATTTACGCAATGAACTCATACATACATGCAAGCATTGTCCCTCATCCTGTATGTGAATTCATTCGAACTGAGAGCTGCAACACATCTTTGAATTAAAATGTGGTGCATGGTTTCTCCCTAGCAAGCATCTTATCAGGAAAAAGGTATAATGTTTTCCCAAAACATTCCCTGGAAGGTTGACACGTAACAAAGCACTGTGTCATTGTCATATTTTAATCAACATCATGTAGAAGCATGGAGAGAGCTCTATAGGTCTTTGATGTGCAAAAAAAAAAAAAAAAAAAAAACGGGGGAGAAAGGAGTCAGACTAAGAAGTAGCACTCATATGGAGAAGTTGCATGGAAATAAATGGCAAACAGATCATGATAGAAATACATCAGTGGGAGAATTTGTTTGATATTTTCCCCAAGAAAGCAAAAAGAAAAAAAGAACAAACAAAAAATATGTACACTGCTTCGTCTGCCATTAAAACAATAGTAAATTTCAAGGATGTGCTTGATTTGCCTTGACTGTAATTGTTGCTACACGCACACATAAAGCCCACAGCACTAAAATTCTGACTGTGTACAACGGCTTTGATCTGCCGTGAACGTTGAAAAATAAAAAGTACTGAACAACGTGAGGGCGGGAAAGTTGTATTTCTGCTTCTGCGTACATTTCTGCTCTCTCCCGAGGGCAGCCTTCTAACTAACTACGCTGTTCCACTCTCTGTCAACTGAGACTATGTCCGGTCAGGTGAGCACTTTCGCTTAAACCGGAACCTCAGCTTGATGCTACGCTGCCAGCAGGAGCGTAGCACTGGGTGGTGTGGGAGTCGGATGTGTTGGGAGCAAAATGGAGGAGTGGATGGATTGGAATGGAAGACGGGACACGTTTCTCCCCAGAGTAGAAGGGACATGTCTGTGTGAATATTATGACGACTTTTATTGCAGATGAGAGATAAACGGGCAGAAATTGCTGATGGCATCAGCTCAGATCCCGCCGCAGAAAAAGATTATATGTAATAACACTGCAAAGCCTAATGCATCAACAGGTCTAATGGGTTATGTTGCTCAGATTATCCTTCCTGAAAGATGTCTTTTGAATATCTAGTTTGTGGGGTTTTTTTTAGCTTTTAAACCAGTGATGTGAATAGTCTAATTATTGCTCTATTGATAACTTCTAATAAATAAATAATTTCTACAGATTAAAAGTGGAGATCAAATGTGCACGTAGGGGCTACCGCATTGCTCCAGTCTTCTTCTTCCCATCATGTCAATATCTAAGTTACTGCTAGCTGTACAGTCTTTTAATGTCTTAGGTGAAAATGTTACTTTAGAGAACCCAAAGACTAGAAACAAACCATTAGATGATGCCAAAAGACCAACTCTAACAGTGTCATAGAATACCGACAAATAAAGAACAGGAGAAGAACAGAAACACAGATCAATATTCATGACTCCATTGTGTTTTAAAACTGAAGAAGGTCCATTTGAGTAATTTTTGCTATCGTTTCTATTAATTGGCTTACTTTTGGCAAAGTAACTAACCCCTAATGTTTCCTCCCTGTCTGTTAAAACTCTCCAGTCCCTCATGTCCCAAACTCAGTCCCAGGAAGAAGAACTCTCCCACCAATTATCGCCGCAGCAACAGGATGAGCAGTGAAAGCAAGAGGATGCTGAATGAAGGGAGACTTTGTGACGCTGAACCTCTCACTTCCTTGTTCCTTGGTGGGTAGGCATAGACTCTGGGTGGTTCGGTCACTGGGGCAACAAGGCGTGGCCCCCGGGAACATATGTCTTCTGTACACATGCCACTTCCTGATCCACTGACATCATCACCTATAAAGAAAAAAAAAAAAAAGGTGTTTCTGTGACTGTTAAGCATGTGGTAATTGCATTTTATATGTCTTTACATCAAGTTCTCCTCTCTAAAACGTCAAAGAAAAGGAGAAGACATCTTTCACTTAATTTTCTCAATGTTGCGATGCTACAAGAGCATTCTTTGAAAGACTACCTTATGGATTTTCCAGATTAAACAATGTACAAAAGCTGTCTCATATAACATATGTCTTGGAAATATTAACAACTTTACAAATAAATTAAGAGACCATGATTTCAGTTTACCTTGATATAAAATTAGCAGGATATCAACCAAGATTTGAGAAGATAATTATACAGCTGTGACACTGTTGCATAAGTACCTTGTGTTTCAAATTTGCACAATGATAAGATAAGTGACAGTGTTACCTTTATACACAGATGGTAGCCTAGTAAATATATGTGATTTTCTCCTAAGCCGAGGAGCCAAAGCGTTTTTATGTGTTGACGAGCAAACATGGGCCAGTTACCCATATCAAAGTATGCTGAAGTACTAAGACTTTAGAGTTCCAAGTCTTCAAAGATTTTGTCATTCCGTTACTGTGGTTTAAAGTTTATTAATGTGACGTCAGGGAAAGTGCAAGTTTTCTCCAGTTGTTTATGCCAGGACCTAGTTTGTGTGTTTATGCTTGTGCGTGTGCGTGTGTGCGTGTGCGCGTGAGACTTTTCCTTCCAACAGTGACTGGGCGAGGTGGATCTTTTTGCAGATGACACACCTGGCTGCAATTATCTCATCACCAGCTGAGTTTCTTAAGGAGATGTTGAAGGATTATTTGACACCCGATAGTTTGCCTATTCTGGGTAGAATCAAGCCACCAGGGTCTGACTGCTAGCACTTCGATCTGTAGTTTCCAGTTAAAAAAACTGCCTGTCCTGAGCACCTGCCTATTGCTTCATTACTCTGTGCTCTCCAGGTTGAACTCATTTCTGGCTACTTCACAAAACACCTCGTCTAAGCTCCTTGTGTCAAATCTCCTCCAGACACCTACCTCCTCGGTCAACCTGAAACCACCTACCTGCCTGCTCGCTCTCCAAACCTTCCACTGCTCAGACTTCGCCTTCACAAACCACTCGCTCTATGCAGCTCTGGACTAAACTTGTACGAAGGTCTGCGCAGGTTGAATCTCTGCCCCCGCCAATGACTGTGTCACCTCACAAGACCGTAAGCTGTTCCACAATCTCAGTGTTTACTGCAAGTTATCGCCCGTCTAACAGTCTTTGCCTCGTTTTACAGATGCTGGTTCCAGAAGCCAGAGCCCCTGAAACCTCTGCAATGTTATCTTTCTCTTGCAAATAAGTCATTTCCCTTTTATGCTGTGTCCAGTCCATGATTCTGCATCAGTGTAAGAAAACCACCTTGACATATGATAATGCAGGTCATAATATACAGTGTCTGCACTGCCCCTTAAGTTGTGGTGAAGTGTCAGTCACCTGGCTGAGAGAAAGCTACGAAACGCTTTCCTTAATTACAAGAATGACTAATTAAAATGTTTGAAAATAACTTGTGAGTCAAAGGCTAGGAGTTAAAGGCAACCCACCAACAAACTTTATGTAAGGGCTACACACAAACATCATAGCAATGACTTGATGATAGCACAATATTACATATTTCAATTTCAATAGTAAATTTAGTTCTTTTCTAAAAACTTTCTTAGTAAGATCATTGGCAAGTCATTTTTAAAAGCACTGGAATTCAAATTGATATATATTTCATGTTGAAAAATGTAACTCATTTAGTAATTTGAGGTTGAAAATATATTTGCTAAATGTAAATGGTAAAGAATCAATTTTTTTGTATGTCACTCACCTTGAAAGTCATTAATCAAAGTAAATGAATCAATCCCTCTAATTTTAGTTTTTTTTTTTTTTTTTTTTTTTTGAAAGGTTTCCCAAAAAAATGAAGGAAAGACATAAAAAGCCCAACTGCTTAGATCAGCATAGGTCAGACAGACTTGTTTCCAGACGACGGTAATGGATGGAAAAAAAGAGGGCGGTAAAAACTATGTTTCAAATTACTCACTGGTATCTTGAAAATCCACATCCTGGCCGTTAAGCGCATTCTTCAGCCGGTGGGTCATGATCTTCAGCTGCATTATTTGCTGGCGGATTTTCATGTCTGGTTTGGTGATGTCGATCTCCACTTCAGGGTTGTTGATCTGACTGGCTAGGCCATCACCAATCACCTCAGGCAGATACCTGGCAAACGTAAGGATTTCAAGATTGTCATGGTAAATAACTGGTCACAGCACAGCTTTACCAGTTTTACCTTGACATGCTTATTTGGATGACTTTGTAGTGACTCTAAGGCCAATTTAACACAGCCGGCTTTAAAATCTATCTATAAGCTACTCCATCCTCTATTGCCTCCATGAACAATGCGCTCGTGTGTGATGTCAGCGTTCCTCCTCTGCACATGCGGGTCGCTTTAGGGACTTAAACCGTTCACACAGAACTGTCATTGCAGTTTAAGCAAATAATTGGAAATGAGCATTAACACCTGTTGTGTGAATATAGCGTAAGTCAGCTATAAAATTTTGTCACTGTGATAGAATAACTGATCATCGTTTGCATCCAGAACATCTCTGCTTTTATTTGAACAATTTTAACCTCCTGTTCACCCAGCGTGGACGCAAGCTAGAGACATCTGTTGAAAACAATGTTTGTTCATGATCATTTCCTGTCTATGAGGCAAGAAACTGACCTCTATCAGGTGTTTTGTTCAAGGCTGCAAAAATCACCCATTGGTGCATCTTTGCACAGACTCAGAATGAAAAAAATAATCCTTCTGTTTGTTAGATGTGCACTGACATACCAATTTTGTGTACTTTTCCTTGTTGGCAATTAAAACACTCAAAGAAACTCAAATTGTCTTGTTTGTTCCTTAATGAACAAACTACATTTTTCTAACATTACACAAACTCAAAAAAAATATAATTTTCAAACTTGAATTTTTACGGAAGCGCATTGCTATCACGCAGGAAAAAAAAAATTTCGAGCGCTATCACATTATAACGTGATACGTATGTCGTTAAAACGTGATAGTATCTCGTTAAAACGTGATACGTATGTCGTTAAAACGTGATACGTATGTCGTTAAAACGTGATACGTATGTCGTTAAAACGTGATACGTATCTCGTTAAAACGTGATACGTATGTCGTTAAAACGTGATACGTATGTCGTTAAAACGTGATAGTTATCTCGTTAAAACGTGATACGTATGTCGTTAAAACGTGATATTTATCTTGTTAAAACATGATAATTTTAGGTCCAGGAAGTGGCGGTATTATGCTAGGCTAGTGCAGTGGCTAACATGAATTGGTCAGGTTTCCTTTCATGTTTGGTCTACAACATGTAGAGATACGGATGCTGCTTTGCACTGTGGTTAAAACCATTAATAGCATGCGTACTCTGAGCAGGATCCTAAACAGAACGGGACTGCACCGAAGGAAACGTCAGTCCGGTCCTCTAGCTGTAGCGGCGTTCCTGACTGTCTGGATCGAAGCTCAAGTTGGCTTCCGATTGTAGCTTCTGATTTGGGAAATGGCTAAAGGGAGATTATAACGGAGGCTCAGACGTATTTGCTGAACAGTTTCTGTTCAGATTTGTTTTAACAGTACACTTGCTGAACTACGGCTGTTCGTAACCAAGCAACCGAAATCAACAGAAGGCTCGATAGTGGCAAAAGACAAAACTAGATCCTGTTAAGCATTCTTCAAAATAAAAGACTTCCTCTCTCCAAAATAAATCATACAGAAAGCTTTGAATTTAATTATTTTTCACGTCACCTTTTGGAATTGTGTACAATCAAGTTAAATTCGGTGAATAATAATAATCATGTAAATTATACTTAACATATGACTTGACATATGACTGTAAATAAGTAACTAATCATGGAAATTATATTTAACATATAAATGTTAAGAAATAATTTGTTCTGCTTTAAAAACGAACATACATCGACACTTCAAATCTGGAGTAGATTATTCTAATCTACGCTAATGGCAGAATATTTCAAACCTAGTTTGTGATTTGTGAAATCTTTATCTGAATTGAAACCTCAGCAATGAGAGATTTAAAAATATGTTTGCATCTGGAATGCATTAGAAATAAACTCCTATCACATTTACAATATTTGTTATTATTTTAACCTTCTGTTTTCTTTCACTTTTTTGTCCTAGAGCACCTGCCTTTTTGTGTGGCTTACAAGGATCCATCAGCTGGGATAATAATGCCAACAACTTTTCAGATTCCGATTTATAGTGATGCAACGTAGCATCAGAGATGAATAATCTATTCCAGATCAGAAGTGTCTAAGTATGCTAGCTTTAGAAGTTTAATAGTTAAAGATGCTACTCATCTCCTTAATTGGTCACATCAATATTATAAAAATTACAATATTGCCAAAATTCTTATATGTTTTCCAATCAGTTTCAATTTCCTCACTCCCCTTCTTCTTTAAGGAGCTAAATATAACTTTTTCCAACTTCACTTAAATGGTAAACGCCCGAGAATGAAACTGTCTGTCTTATATCAGCCATATGACAGAGGGTGTTAACAATTATCAAACCTATTATGTTATTTCAACCCAGATCAGGGCAGCAATGTTTTACTTTACTGCCAGACAGCCCCCAGCATGGGTTACTATTGTGTCCCACTGGATCTCTATTGCTATAGACTTGTACATGTACTCATCAGGCAGGAAAAGGTCAATTAAGCAAACAAAATACCCATTTCTGAAAAATACAATGATGATCTGGCAAAAAACACTTGATTATTTGGGAGAAATGCAACAACTATCCGATGTAATGTTCATCCATGTAGAGCAGGATTTAAACTGCTAAGAATATAACTAAAGTGTCTGATCTTTTTTCAGGGAAGATATTTATGTAACTTGAAGAAATTAAAAACAAACATGATATTCCTACAAAATATTTCTATAACTATCTTCAAGTTCAGAGTTTTATTTTATCAAAGCAACACAATAATCTTTATCTACCCTCTTTGTCTCCATTAGAAAACATTATTTTAAGTCACCTATATGGTAAAGGAGAGGTGTCTCTTCTTTGCTCCTTGTTTGTCGACAAATATTAAAAATTGTTGACCAATATTTGACAAATATTATTATTTTATTTTTTTATTTTATTTATTTTATTTTATCAGGTAAACCCCGTTGAGATACACATCTTATCTTATTTTCAAGAGGGACCTGGGTAGAAGTCTGCAACACACAGCAACCTGGTTACAAAATAAAATTAATTAATGCATATGCAGAAGTGTAAAACAGTAGAAAAGAATTTAAAAACAGTGACACTGTTTAATAGAATCTCGTCTGTTTTTAAGAATCGCTCGAAATAAGTCCAGTGAAACCAGCTTTGACATCTTTATTTCAGACTGGAGCTGTTTCCAGGCTGTAGGAGCCATCACACTAAAAGCTTGCTTCCCTTTTTCAGTTCAGAAAAGTGGAACATGTAAAAGAAAAATATTGTTAAAATGTAAAGAATGGGAATTAACAGACCTATGTAAAAGAAAGTTTAAGGATGCTGGAGCCAAGCCGAGTAGAGATTTATGAATCACGATCATTAGGTGATTGTTTCTCAGGACGCTTAAAGGAGGCCATTCAGCTTTTGCTGATTTATGATTTATTTTGGAGAGAGGAAGTCTTTTATTTTGAAGAATGCTTAACAGGATCTAGTTTTGTCTTTTGCCACTATCGAGCCTTCTGTTGATTTCGGTTGCTTGGTTACGAACAGCCGTAGTTCAGCAAGTGTACTGTTAAAACAAATCTGAACAGAAACTGTTCAGCAAATACGTCTGAGCCTCCGTTATAATCTCCCTTTAGCCATTTCCCAAATCAGAAGCTACAATCGGAAGCCAACTTGAGCTTCGATCCAGACAGTCAGGAACGCCGCTACAGCTAGAGGACCGGACTGACGTTTCCTTCGGTGCAGTCCCGTTCTGTTTAGGATCCTGCTCAGAGTACGCATGCTATTAATGGTTTTAACCACAGTGCAAAGCAGCATCCGTATCTCTACATGTTGTAGACCAAACATGAAAGGAAACCTGACCAATTCATGTTAGCCACTGCACTAGCCTAGCATAATACCGCCACTTCCTGGACCTAAAATTATCATGTTTTAACAAGATAAATATCACGTTTTAACGAGATAACTATCACGTTTTAACGAGATACGTATCACGTTTTAACGAGATAACTATCACGTTTTAACGACATACGTATCACGTTTTAACGACATACGTATCACGTTTTAACGAGATAACTATCACGTTTTAACGACATACGTATCACGTTTTAACGAGATACGTATCACGTTTTAACGACATACGTATCACGTTTTAACGACATACGTATCACGTTTTAACGACATACGTATCACGTTTTAACGAGATACTATCACGTTTTAACGACATACGTATCACGTTATAACGTGATAGCGCTCGAAATTTTTTTTTTCCTGCGTGATAGCAATGCGCTTCCGTAATAGCTTCCGTAAATTTTACTGAATTAGAGAAAACACAAAAAAGCACAAAAACAGCCTGTACTAGAAAATATTCAAAAATCCTTCAGTGAAAAGGAAGAGGGTTATAATTAAATATGCACACTGCATGGAGAAATATTTGCTCAACTATACGTTGTGTGACTGTTGAGTACCCTTGAAGTAGAGAACAGGGAAAATTGAAACATGACACAATTGGAAAACAAATATTTACAGTTAAACTTTACAAGATGCAAGGAGAAGAGTTGTTGATTTGTACTTGGTGTTTGCTCTCTTTTGGGTTTGATAAATATCAAAATAGTCAGAAATAGCAAGAAAAAGCTCACTAAATAAAACATCTTATGCTTGAAGGAAATATGAAGTGAAATAAAGTGGAATATCTTCCCACCTCTTTTCAAATATCACCACCTTCCTAATATAATGTCTTTTTTTTTCCTAAAGTGATTTTCCTTGTTTTGGCAAAAATCTGGCTGGTAATAACCACTAACCGTACAGTGTTTTACATCTAATTATCCCCATAACATTAACTTTTTCTGAAAAAGCTGAACAATAAATATAAATAAATACATAAATGCACAACAAATTCCTTTGTCATTCATCATTACCTGGCACGATTCATGCCATTCCAGCACTTGTCCTCAGCCCCTGTTCCACTGGCAACTCTGTCACTGCAAAGGACTTTTGGTAGGGAAACCCAATATGGTCGTATTTCTCTCAGCTTCATGTTGACGTCAGACACCTAGAGCAGAATTTATCATGAGATCATTTACAGAAAGAGTAACAAAGCAGCCTCAAAATAGAAGGGGTGAGGAAAATACAGCACTAGTCATCAACAGTGTGCATTTTCTGACTGATTCGCCCATCTAATATTTAACATCTTCTAATCATTGAATAGTTGTCCACACAAGCTAAATGGGGTTTAACTTCCAATGATGTGCATATCTGAACAGGCCAGGGAAGCTTAGAATCAGCTAGAGATATACTAACCGACTTCGCCATTTTGGTGACACTCCCTCCCAACCTGTCATCGACTACGACCCTTCTTCTACTGGTGATATCTTCAAATCCGGAGCCGGTGGCTCCTCCTTCACTGAGGCTGCCACATGCCTGGAACAGCTGGAGGAGGTGGAATCAAGAAAACATAAGAAGAAAAGAACAGGGTGGGGAAAAACATCAGAAAGGGGACAAATTAATGAGAGGGTAAAGGCTGATGAGATTAAGCGCTCTCAGTGATTGTGCAACAGTTTTTTTGTAGGAGTAGAAACAAATCTTATTTTATGACACCTGACACTGATTATTTGCATGACCCAAGAATCAGCCAGTGCTTTTCATACGTAGCCTGACTCACAGCTAATTGAGTCTTACTTGTTTCCATCGATTACACAGGTTAGACAATGTATTGAAACACAGACACATGAGAACAAAATCTCCGAAACTTCGTGCACAGCAAAATTTCTTTGATTTGATTTGATTTATTTCAAACAGGGTTTTTAAAAACTGTATTAAAAACCATGTGCTCCAATATATTTTTACCAATGATACTGCAGTACATTACTGCTGGGATAAAGCTACATGCCAGAATGAATGTCGCTGAACTTTAAACACAGCACTTTCATAAAGAGATGAGAATCAAAGGCTCACACTGTGTGGTTACCATGTTGACACAGGTGAGAGACACTCCCACCAGGCCACAGTTCACCCCAGGCCAGGCTGGCCCTTTTAGGAAACCTGAACAGAGGAAGCTTTGATTTCTCCTCCTGCCATCCACCTGGATTTCCAACTTCACTGAACAGCTCAGTCAGTTTGTTTTGTACTATTGCCAGTTGCCGTTGAATGCCACATAGAACTGCTACCCAAACATCATTATGCCTGTAAATAAAAGCTTTGCCTGCAGATTGCATCATGACTCAAAACCATTCATTTTCAACTAGATATAAGAAGCAGTACAATAGCGTCAATGTGGCGAGAGACGCTCAGTGTATTATGTAAACAAAGACTGTGGAGAGACTAGACATAAAAGACAGTACTTCAATATACATCAGGCAGTGGAGGCTTTTTATCCATGATGCTATTTTTACATCCTTAGCAAACACATTTGACATTTTTTTAAAGCTTTTGAAAACTTTAAATTACTTTTCAAGTAAATATTACTTTCAGCAGCAACACAGAAGTCTGCAGGTGAAAATAGGAGTCTTATGAAACAGGTTTTTCTGTTTCCAGATCAACGGACTATGTTGTGTGACGCCAGCAGCTCCAACCGAGTCATACTGGGCCTCTGTCCTATGAACTTACAACTAAAGGAGGTCCAAGAGTGGTGTGGTTTGGGTTTGATTGAATGGGCCGTTTTTACAATGGAATTGGGCTAAATAGAAAAACCAAAACACACTGAGCAGTGCCACGCTGCTCAGTGGAAACAAGGCAGGTTTCCTCCTGGGAGGATGCAGGGCTCAGGACCCAAGAGAAGGTGATTCCATCACCACTTCAGAAGTCACTGCAATGTAGAAGTTAAACGATTCCTTGTCAGCAGTTTTGACATCCCTCTTTAACCCTTGTGCGACGAGGACTGAGGCAAAAGTAGAGGACTGTGGCAAATGATACAAGTTTTACGTGTGTGGGGTCGGTTGGTCCCCATTTGTACACACAAGGGTGATAGTCACCTCGAGAATTGAGACCACACCTGCAGAGCGGTAGACATGGACGCGTTAACAATTTGTAAGTAAGAGGACCAAGGAGAGTGTCCCTACTATGCATGCTATAGGATGCCTCTGAATATCTGGTTGAATTTTACTCTTTGACTTTGACAGTCTGTCGAGTCTCAGATCCAGGAGAAGCTGTTTAGCTTCTGTCCTGAGAATTGAAAGGTAAACAAGATTTTTTTTTTTTTTTTTTTTCCGAGCAACAGCTCAGAGATCCAGGGAGTTTGGTCGTTCAGTCCAGTTGTTGTTTTTTTCATCTCTTCAGATGGCTTACAACCACATTCCTCAGGTCATGCTAAGGGGTTGCTGCAAGGTTATTCTCGGGAGCTTGCATAAGTGGCCCAGACCCGGGTAAGCAGGAGATACTTGATGGATCAGTACATCATTTTTATTAAAATGTGTAATAAAAAAAGAAACTTTCTAGCTAAATCTCCATGTGTAAATCAAAGTGCAAACTCACCTTGCTGTTGATGGTTTCCATGTTATCCATCATACTAAACATGGCTTCTGATATCTGATTTGGGAGGTAAAGGATCACGCTTTCCACATCATCCAAGCGGCGCTCTCCCACCTCAATCATTGTATCTGTAAAGCATTAAAAAAATAAGAAACAATGACAGAATAACTTGGTTTTTAGTTTAAAATTTTGCTCATCTGTTCAGCAACTTTAATTAACACACCGTGTTAATAAGCAAACGACATCATGAGAAGATATGCAGGTGAACTGAATCCTTGGTGCTTGAGTATCGTACTACGGAAGGTAAACAATTATCTGACACACCTGCTAGTTAATGATTTGCAAAGTTATATGGGACAACTTTAAAATAATGGGACATTCAGTGGAGACAGGCTAAATTGAAAGATATTTTGTCCCATTACTTCAATGGCTTCCATACAATGTTGGAAATCAATGAACAGAAGTTATGTTATAATACAACCCCTGGCAAAAAGTATGGAATCACCAGTCTTGGATGAGCAGTCATTCAGACATTTCATGCTGTAAAACAAACTCGGATCAAAAACATGATACAATATTAAGGTCATTCCAAAGTGCAACTTGTTGGCTTTCAGGAACACTCAAAGAAATGAAGAGAAAACATTGTGGAAGTCAGTGAATGATACTTTTATTGACCAAACACAGGGAAATAAATATGGAATCACTCAATTCTGAGGAAAAAAGTATGGAATCACTCAAATTGGAGGTAGAAAAAAGGACACACCCAGTCTATTTCCTTTCCCTAAATGGACACCTGCCCCAGATTAGATGTGCCCGTTAGTGTGCAGTTCAAAACACCTGCAGTCATGACACCTTGGAGGGCTGCTGGACGAAGTGGAGTGGTGAGAACCATGGCTCCAACAAGAGAAATGTCCCTTGAAACAAAAGAGAGGATTGTGAAACTTCTTGAAGAAGGTAACCCTTCACGCATG
Source organism: Poecilia mexicana (assembly GCF_051168715.1). Taxonomy (NCBI): domain Eukaryota; kingdom Metazoa; phylum Chordata; class Actinopteri; order Cyprinodontiformes; family Poeciliidae; genus Poecilia; species Poecilia mexicana. The sequence continues at coordinate 16,686,823 of NW_028263386.1, read as the reverse complement.
GTTGCTAAAGATGTGGGCTGTTCACAGTCAGCTGTATCCAAGATATGGTCCAAACACAAACAGCATGGAATGGTTGTTAAAGCCAAGCGTACTGGTAGACCAAGAAAGACATTAAAGCGTCAAGACAAACAACTAAAGGTCATTTGTCTTGAAAACCAAAAAAGTACAACTAAACAGATGAAGCATAAATGGGAGGAAGCTGGAGTCAATGTATGTGACCGAACCGTAAGAAATCGCCTAAAGGAGATGGGATTTCAATACAGGAAAGCTAAATGAAAACCAGCATTGACACCTAACCATAAAAGAACAAGATTCCGATGGGCTAAGGAGAGGCAATCATGGACTGTGGATGACTGGATGAAAGTTGTCTTCAGTGATGAGTCAAGAATCTGCATTGGACAAGGTGATGATGCTGGAACTTTTGTTTGGTGCCGTTCCAGTGAGATTGATGAAGAGGCCTGCCTGAAGAAAACAACCAAATTTCCACAGTCCTTGATGATATGGGGCTGCATGTCAGGCAAAGGCACTGGGGAGATGACTGTGGTTAATTCTTCTATCAATGCACAAGTTTACATTGACATTTTGGACAGTTTTCTCATCCCTTCAATTGAACAGATGTTTGGAGATGATGAAATGATTTTCCAAGATGACAATGCATCGTGCCATAGGGCAAAAACAGTGAAGGCATTCCTTGAAGAAAGACACATTCAGTCGATGTCATGGCCTGCAAATAGTCCAGATCTCAACCCAATAGAAAACCTGTGGTGGAGATTGAAAAAAATGTTCCACAAGAAGGCTCCAACCTGCAAAGCTGATCTGGCAACTGCTATCAAAGAGAGTAGGCACCAAATACTGTTTGTCCCTCATCAAGTCCATGCCTCAGAGACTAAAAGCTGTTATAAAAGCCAAAGATGGTGCAACTAAATACTAGTGATGTATTTTGAATGGTCTTTTGTTTATGTGTTTTTCATGATTCCATACTTTTTTCCTCAGAATTGAGTGATTCCATATTTATTTCCCTGTGTTTGGTCAATAAAAGTATCATTCACTGACTTCCACAATGTTTTCTCTTCATTTCTTTGAGTGTTCCTGAAAGCCAACAAGTTGCACTTTGGAATGACCTTAATATTGTGTCATGTTTTTGATCCGAGTTTGTTTTACAGCATGAAATGTCTGAATGACTGCTCATCCAACACTGGTGATTCCATACTTTTTGCCAGGGGTTGTATTGTTTTACAGATTTGTTTTGCCAGTGTTATGCATTTATTGCACTAAACACTTCAGACGTTGCATTGACTCTCTATATTCCCCTAAAAGATGGTGTTGATGTTGTACAAGTTAAGACTTCTGAATCCATCTCCAATCAGATTTTAGTGGCAGCTGGAATTCATTCAACTCTACTTTGTTTTGATGCTGACATTAATTGTTGACAGCAGAATATACACTTAAGTTGTTCATATAAAGGTTGTGGGTCAAGTCGCAAAAAGGTGCTGTACTCGTACGCTCCGCGCCAAATCAAAAGGTTTGCACAGAAATGTTTTGGTATGAACACGTGTGCTTTTACAGCGTCCTCGCAATGTGTATGAGTACGTGTGAGTGTCCTCTGACCTGCTAGATGTGACCACTCTGTATGGAGGTCAGCCTGGTTGGCGAGGCAGCCCTTCATGACGTTGCTGCAGTAGTTGGCACAGGGTTTAGCAGTGGGCATGCCACGGCAGTGGGGACAGTAAGTCATCCTCATAATAGCTCCCACGCACTTCTGGCTCAGAGGCACCTGTGGCAAAGGCTAAAATAAACTTTGGTCCCATCATGACAAAAATAAAAACACTGTTCTGTCAAACACGTCTCGCTTTTCTAAAGTGAAAACCTGAAATCAAAAGTTAATAAACCTGGACAATTTATCTCTTTTTTTTGTGATACGTTTTTATTCTACTGGAGAAATGAAAATTGGGTTATGAAAAGTATGTTTTTTTTTCTGGCTGAGGCAGTAACAGCCACAAAACAGTAGGAGGTCACCTCCTGTGGCGAACTTTGAGTTTGCACCGTAGTTTCTTCTTAGCACTGTTCCCTTGGAAACCACAAAGTTAAAATGTATTTTTCTTTTTTACATGTGATGAAAAGACCCTGACATTGATACAAGTGTTCTCAGACCCCCGCTCTGTCCTCCCTGCCTCCTGCATTTCTCTTCCTATTCCACAAGGCCATTCCCAAAGGGGAAGAGGCCTTCGTGCGTGAAAAGTGAAACTGGGTTAATACCAGTAAGCTCTGTTCACAAGAGAGTACAGCTATGCATACAAAACCTCAAGAAGTATGGAGTGTGTGTGTCTGTGCGCAAGAGGGAGAAAGAAGGAGAGAGGTGGAATGAGCCCAGCTACGCATACAAAGCTCTTCTAAGCTGACATCTGGGCCAGCTTGATGCTTTTACTGGAAACTCCTCCTCCAGTTGTAAAGTCCCAGTTAAAGCCACATTTGATCAAATCTGGAGTAAAAATAGGGCAATAATGCATGACAGCGAGGAAAGACAAAGACGCTTTGATGGTTCTGCAAAATATGGAATGTGCTTAAGTCAACTTTCCACAGAAGTAACTAAGGTAACTGAAAAAAAAGATTGACTTGCCATGTTAGGGAATTAATCTAGATTTTCTTAAATCCGAATAAGTGGAAGTAACATGTCATTTGTGCTAGAGAGGCAACATAAAGTGCAAGGGAAACAGAAAAGGAAAAAAAAAAAAAAAAGAACACATTTCCATACACAATTTCAACTCATATGACAGATGAGTCACACCCTCATTCCTTCACTCCTTTTTTTTCCCCATTTTTCCATCCATACCGCTGCCCTCATTAGCTAGGGATGAGTCAGATGATTGCTTTTAAGTGAGCAGAAGAGTTAGTTGAGTATACAGCAATGACTGGGCAGAATACCAAAAAGACACATGGTAGGATGAAACAAGCAATGTGAAGTCATCTAAGGTTAATATCATTTTTGCTGACATAAATGTGGATTAAACATGACTTTTAGAACACAAATGATGGTAAAGCTGTGATAAACACTCCTAAAAATACTTGTTCTGTGTATTTGATGAGTTGGTTATCAGTATCAAGTTATGCTCTGATCTTAAGCAGCAGCAATTTCAAACTATGGCTTAAGGTCCTTTTTAAAGACAAAAAGTGATGGAATAACTAACATTTTCTGTGTCATTTAATGTTCTTGTCCTACAAGGACACTAGTTAACTTTATGGTGCACAAAGTTAACTAGTGCTGGCCCTTCCCCCTGATTTTTATGTGCATTGCTCAGCTGGTGGAGAAATTAATCCGAGGTGCAAATTCAAGCCGGGAGACGTTCTCCAGCCTCACCTGCATCATCCGATTACTTTGTCTCTGCTGCACCCAATCAACGCTCAAGAATCCCCTCATAAGCCTTGTCATCCATGGATCCTTCTGCTTCCCGGGCCGGCTTCTACCTGTCTCCACCCCATCTCCACCCTCACACTCCCAGGATTTTCAGGCCCCTCTCCTTTCCGGTCTCCACTCCACCACCAGGGCCCCGAGGGAAGAAGATCCTAATCTTCGCCCTAAGCTGTCCGTTCAAGCTGGTGGCGATTCTTAGCATAGACGTCTTTCTGCTGGGGTCCGAGCCCCAAAGAAATCCAACTTCAGCCAAAAAAAAAAAAAATTACCTTATTGCTGATTTCTCTCTTTGCGAGTATCTCCGCACTGAAAAACAGCGTCTCGCTTTTCAGTTAAAGAAGACAAACAGATGTCATGGATAACATTCAGTGTGTATGAAAAGGAAAGAGTGCCATGCAATGGGTTGTGTGGAACTACACACAAGTCCCAAATTCTCAGATGATTATCTTTGTTTTGACTAGTTGAGGGGGAGCAGAAAGAGGTGCTCGGCCAGGATGCAATTTAATGCAAAAACTTCCACTGGGCGATGAATCACTTATCCGAAGGTAACAGTATTTCAAAGCTAAATTTGGCAAGCTGTGGAATGGTTTGCCAGCTGTTCCAAATTAAAGCAAAAGATTGTTGAGTCATTAGCTCTTTAAAATTGTTGTGTCACTTCCAAAATACCATGAAGTCACGATATTATGCTGGCCGAAACCTAGTTGCTACATAAAATATTTACTTACCCACAGTGTCTAAAATCCCCCAAGAGTCCCTGGAAATAAATACAACTGAATGTATATTTTAAAAGATAAATAGCTGGTTCAATGGTTGCAATAAAATCATTTTAGTGCAAACATTATGACCAAATTAGAATTAATGAAGGTGTAAGTTCTCTGTCTATCCTGTGAATGATAATTCTCTAATGAGAAAAGTAGAATATCCTCTAAGTTGAGCACAATTTTCACACATTTCTCCATTTACATGTGTGATGCACACAGGTGCAATTGTCAAATGACTCTTTCTGACTACTCCCTATGGTTACGTTGCATAAGATGTGGTTGAAAGCTATCCAGTTTATGTTAATGTATCTTTAAGAGGGACATACTTTACTTGTCTCAGTTTCAACCTTACAACGCTTCCTACCCCACCTCTGTCTGGCCCATAGCTCAGTATTTATACCTTTCTCAGTACTTGTCTCTCTTCTGTAATTAGCACGGATATCTAAACTTCCCATTCTCACTGCGCTACAGAGCGAGACGATCTAGACCGCTTGCCTCCGGAGTCAGCTGTGCAGCACATGGCCTACTTCCAACATTCCTCTTCCCGAGGGAATAAAACAGTCCAGAGAAAGTTAAGGACAAAGCAGCTGGCATAACCTAGAGCAAAGGAAGGGTGGAATTAATGCGCTACTGGAAAGAGAGACCGCGAGTGGCTCAGATCTGTTTTCTGTCAATCAACATTTATTTTTACCATCTGCCACTTAATTAAGCTTTATTTTCATTTTCCTTTAGAGACGCTATCATCTTTTACTGCACGCTTTTATTTTCTAATCAAACCAGCCTCAAGCAATATGCCGACTTTGTTCGCAACAATGTCATTTCTCGTAGTCATGCACACGTTCATTGAAAAGTTGCTGATTTATGTCAGTTTTGCTTAAGACCTCTGTGAGAGAGCTACATTTAAATTCTGTCCTGACTTGGTCCATTTGTTTTGTCCATTTCAACACCCACATGTCTTTACAACTTCAGTTGTGAAGTCAAATCACAGGCAAAGGCATAAAAATCCCGTGTTGATTCGCATGCCTCAAGGCACTCGAGTCATGAAACGAGTCTAAGTCCTATTGTTTTAATTTTGAGTTTTAAGTAAGAAGTGATCCGGTGTTATCCAATAAATAATTCAATTATGCTGCTTACACTGGAAATACCTTCTTCCTGTGCCAGCAATACTGTAAATCTCCGAGAGAAATCTGAAAGAATGGACAAAATTCCCTATAAGAAGTCTCAGTTGGTTTTTGTCTTGGAATTTCTGGTTTCGTGCTTCTTGTACATTACTTTGTGATTTTTCATCAACAAACAATACGAGTTAAATTCATGCCTTTCTTTGCTAAGTGCATGTCTGCATTCCTCTTTGGGTTACTTCTCTTACCACGCTCCTAATCCAGTACCTGACAAGAGATCATTTTAGCTGCGGCATCAAAAATGGCTCCCCCTACGAAATGATTTCTTGGTCTTGCTCCAATCTTAACCTTACTCTTGTGTTATGTGCAGAGAAAACCATTTCTCTTGGGACATATTAACCCTCCCTACGTCCCCGGGAGACATTTTTCAGTTTAGAGTTGACATTAACTGGTGTTGCAAGGGCTGATGGTCCACACTGCAAGACATATTTTATAGAGTCTATGGCTTCTACCGACATTAATCTGCGACAGCTTCATACTGCTCATAAGGAGTGGTAAAACTTGCATGAGTGAGTCCGTTTGAGCTTAGCTGCAAGCAGCATCACTAAGGAGATATGGCACAAAAATTTAGCAAACGAAACACAGCGTTATAAAAAACATGCAGACATTGCTTTTTCTCAAAAGCAGTAAAAATATTCTTCCAAGACGTGGAAAACAGGACTCTTTAAAGTAGAATCTGTAGATTTGAGAGCTGGAAGTTTTACCTGTAACACTTTGCCCACCACCTCTCGACTGGTTTGCAGTCCCTGGAGGAATGCACGAGCCGCCACAAACGTACGAGTGACTTGTATCGTCATTTTATGGGGGGCCTCTCCGAAAAGTCGAAGTGTCTCTATTTTCTTTGATACACACTCCTGGTAATCCTCGTCTGTAACAGGCAAACATGTGTAAAACTTTATGTATTCGTTGAGCTTGATGCAAAAAGCATCGAGTCCATAGAATATGATTTAAATTGACATCATCTTAGTTTTTCATGCACTCCTTGGAATAACTTTAAAAAAGACAAAATGATAAACATGCTAAATTGCTTAATTTTCTCATTCGGTTGTAACTCCAGTTCATGGTTTGGTTCTGTGTCATGACCATAAGAAATATTATTGTTTTTCCGACCAGAAAAAAAGAGCAAACAATCAGTTTAAGTTCATGGCGCCATACTGTTGTAAAGTGATTAAAATTAAATTATTTGAAGTAAATTAATTTTTTTCCAAGGACCCTCAAGAAAACATGACTATATAAAACATTGTACCTCTTTCTCATCTGATGTTCTTCCTCATATTTGCTGTGCTCCCTTTATGGCTTGTGGTAAACTACAAACAGGAGTTCTTGCGGCTTTGTTCTACCAATCATTTTGTAGCCAATCTTTTACAAAGACCAGATTTGTGGAGCTTCTCTGATTAATGTCCTTTTTTTTTTTTTTTTTACAGTCCAACAGTTTGGGTGGACTCCCATGCCCATGTGGGTTTGCGATTGTACCATCCTTCTTCCGTCTTTGAAAGATGGATTGAACATTGCTTTCTCAAGTAAGAAGAGATATTGTTTTATAACCTAAACTTGTATCTCTAAGCCGTCTGGTGCATTTTTTGGTGGTAATGATACAAAATTTTAAAGGACTTTGTATGAATAGTGCAGCTTGATCGACCTACTTCTTTCATATATGCAAAGCACTCCACATCACAAAACTTCGAATCAACACAAGATAAGACTTCATTTGCTGAAATAGCATACCTATTGAACTCTGCTTATTTGCTTGGTAAAAAAGCTTCTCCAGCAGCTTGGTCCAGAATTCATTCAGCACCTCCTCCAGATTGACACTGGCACTCCGGTAGTAGTCCTTCAAATCCTGGTACAGGTCCTGAAAGAGCTGGGAATTTCTGGTGTATAAAAAGCCCCATGTTGAAGTGAACGTGTCCTGAAGGGTGACCATGGACCTGTTCATTAAATCATCCATGTAGCCTGAGAAACACAAACAATAGGCACATTTAAAAACATACAGTAGGTATATTGCCGTAAAATGTAGCCTTGTAGTTGGCCACTTTGTTCAGCAAATCGTTTTAGCTCAGAAAACGTCACAATGGATAAAGTAATTGGACGGGATTTTATTTGACTGAGAAAACTTATTTGACTATTTATTATAGCTTATTTTATGTGGAGGCATGCTCACACTTTAAAACGGCAGAAATGATATCTCTCCTGTAAAACAACCTTTTATTTTCTGCATTTAAGAATTTTCCGAAACGCTGCAAGTTTCAGCAACAAGTTTCGGAGGCGCTCACACATAAACATCCATTAAAAACAACAACAACAACAACAAACCATCACTGATTACAGAAATAGGATCATATGAAGTGAAGTTTTACTGTAGCAGAAATACAGTATAACACCCACATTTAAAAGAGCTACAGTCAATCTCAGCATCCGCGTTACATAAGGATTTAATATGCTAAGCTCATATTGCCCCATCTGTGGAGCATAATTTAAGCACTGGCCTTGTTAGACAGCATATATCAGTTCTGCTTTACCCACTCGTTATTAAAAAGAAACAAGATTGCTTCTCAGCTGCCGTTTGCTACTTCTAAGCATTCGCCATGCTTTGAGGTAAAAACTTAACTCCTACTGTGGCTAAATACTGTTCTTTATTTACCCCAGAATATTGGTAAAGACAACCTCCTGAGATGTGGGTGATTCATGTTTTATTTCAGATGAAACAAAGCCCTGCCGATAATTTTTTATTAATATTTTCTCTTTTTAGAGTTTGCATTTTAATGTTAGTCTGCACCCTGGTGCATACAAATGTATTGACAAAACCCCCCGCACCCATTTCTAATTTCTCTTGTTTCCATACATGCTCAAAACAATGTCAGTGAACATAAGTTGTAGCAATTTTTTCTTTAAAAAAGTGACTTTAAAAGCCTGTTTTTGTGACAAGTTCCTATGTTTTGCTTTTTTCTAGCTATATTTGGGATGTTCTAACAGACTCAAGATAAAAAGTAATATTTAGCCTGTTTGTCTAGAGGTTTTACTTCAGTATTGACAGGAATCAAAAAGTTTTGCACCTAACTGCTAAGTCTGAGTCCTATGCTATTTTCACTTGAACAGTAATGAGTTTCAAGGCTCTGAACGTATTCTTGATAAGGTACTATGCCAATTTAGTTTGAGGGGTTGTTCAGCACCATTATTCATGACCGTGACTGGCATAAAAATACAGCCTATATAACTGTCTGGGGAAAAAGTAAAAGAAAAAAAAAATCAAAAGAAGAGTGTCCAAATCAGAAAAAAAAACTGACATTGTAAGTCAAAGAGCAGTGACCCATAAAAATAATGATAAAAAAAAAAACTTTTTTGTAACACAATATTTCAATTCCTTAAAGACATTTTGATGTAAATGCAAAATTGAGTTTTTAAAAGTTTTAAAAGGAACATGTATTCCTTAATAATAAGGAATGCCAGCCTGGCTCTATATGTAACTGTCCACTAAACTGAATAAACTGTGCCACCCTTGGGAGAAACAGCTGTCACAGTCATTTGCAACAATTAATGAGTAATTAATAGGTCTTTCAGATCACTGTGGAAGAATTTGGCCTACTTATGCCCCATTTACACAGGGCTGCTCTCTGGTTAAATCGTAACATTTTTGTTGCAATCCGGCTGCTTGTTTTACACAACAGCAGTGACCGGAGTATCTCAAGGCTTTAAAATATAAAAAAGTCTTTAAGTTTGGTTCTGGCTCTACTTCCCCAGAACAAGAACCAAACGTAGAGAGGCAGCAATCAGCTTCTATGCACCACAAATCTGGAACAAACTACTGCGTAACAGTTGAAACATTGAGTTTAAGTCTAGACTAAAAACCAACAGTTTTCTTTTGAACCATTATAAATGAAATGTTGACCAAACTACTTGATGTGTACTGATGATTTTGATGATGGCACTCATCAAAATACAATGTTTGTTTCTGGTTTTCTCAATTGTTGACTACATGGTGCCTTTTATGACTTTGTATTTCTGTGTTTTGATGAAGTAAAGCACTCTGAACTTCCTGGTTTCTAAAATGTACTATGCAAATAATCTTGATTGATTGACTGAATGCTATTCAGGATTTATCTAATGTTTTCTGAACTCAATAAACAGGTAAAGAAATGCCAGCACATAGGACCAATGTCACCTATGTTCTAGAAAGAAAGCTCACGACTATATGTTTTTCCAACACATTTTACGCGTTTAAAATTATCCATATCCTTTTGTCCAGGATCTACACCTCTTTAAGTCATTCTTAACTACATAGTTGACAAACACATTTAGCAGGCTAGTGTAAAAACTTTGCCCACAGTAGACCACTTATTGGCAGAAACAGAGCAATTAACTCCCACCCAGACCGGAGAGGAAAAAAAAACAAAAAAACGTTTTATTGTTTACCACTGTGTATTGCATAAAGATGTCATCTAGTTACTTTTAGGTCACATAGGAAATAGAGATTAAAACACTTTAGATAAAGAGTGCTGACAATTAGGCAACAGCAAGATTATACAACCAAATTAAGAAGTTTTCCTTCTAAGACTTTTGAAAAAAAAAAAAAAAAAACGTAAAAAATAAGACTGTTAGGAAATTCAAAGCAAATACTATATATAGATATTTTGGGGCAGAAGATATCCAAAGGCTATTTGAATTGCCAACATCTCCATATGATCTCTGTGGTCAAAGAGAATTTGGAAAATGTTTGATTGTGCACGTAAACACAAACTGAGACACAAGATGTTTCAATCTTACAAGCAGCAGTTGCAGCTATGGATTAATTATAGGTAAATATAAATAAACACAGAGCACTTTTCATTTTTAAGTGTGTATTTTCTTTTGCTTTGACATCATAATATCTTTAAAAAAATAGATTCTGTAAAATTCTGCATTGCATCAGAGACCAACCACTTGAGCAACATATTTTAAAAATCGGTACAAACCGTATTTAATGAATGTGGCACTGGATAAGGGAAATGCACAAAGCGACAACCACATTGTTGTCTGAGCATGCACACACACACACACACACACACACACACACGCACACACACACACACACACACACACACACACACGCACACACACCCCCACACACACACACATACCAACAAAATGGTAAATGAGGCATGCATCCCCTAATGAATGTCTTCCTGAGATGAGAGTGGAGTTAATGCTTACATGTGTAATCACCCCACACTTCATACCGAGGCTCTTTGACATATAAAATACTCATTTTAACTTTCTTGCTTTTTGCCTCCCACTGCTTCTAAACTTTACCAAATACACATACATCATCATTTAAAAGACACAAATCTTTACTTACCACAAAATGACTGGTTTTATGTGTGAAAATGCTCCGTTCTATAAACCGCAACTGTCTTTGTACAAATCAATACTGAGCTTTCAATTATAGTCAACTCCACATGAACTCGTGTGCATGGTTGTCTCTGCTGCAGTATTTCTGTCTTCAGTATTTCCCATACTTTGAGTTTGAATAATACTAGGAAAGAAAATTGGGGGGGACAACATGGAGGTTGGGGAGAGGCTCTTCAAGCTGCCAAGCACTCTACTTAACCCCAAGATTTTTCTCACTTGTGCATGTGAACTGCATGCATGACTCAAAGAAAGATTAATGTGATGGGCCTGTGTACTGGAAATATTTTACTTGGTCAAAATTGCTCCAGGATATTCAAAATCTAATGAACGTGCATGTTATGTGTAAATGGCTCACGTCTGAATACGGTTGCTAAGACAACAACCAAAATGAAAATAAGATAAAAATACAAAATGACAACAAAGTTTAAAAAAAACTTGTACATTTATTCTAATATTAAAGTAACAGTGTATGTGGCTATTTCTGAAGAGATGTTGGTTAAGTACTGAGAAAGTTCACATTTCTCAGTATAGATTTCTCTTTTGAGAAAACCACATTTTTCATTATGCAAACATATTTTAGACATTTAAAATTACACTACCCATATCCTCTTATCCACCTTCCACACCTTACTAAGTCATTCTTAACTACCTAGTCAAACACATTTGGCAAGCTACTGTAAAAGCAAGAATGTTCTTTCCTTGTATTTCAACCTGCATTTTTCCAAAAATTATTTTCATAAACTCTACCACTATTTCAGCTTTTTTCTCTATACTCACCTGGATGGAGATTTCTGGAGAGTGGTTGGGAGAACGTATGTAAGAAAATAAGAACTGTAGTAATCGTTACTACTGCAAAGCAAAGCAAAAATACACCCCCCAATCTAAACATACAAAAGATTGTTAAAGTTTTGGCCTTTGTTATTGTCCTACTTTTGCAAGGACAACAAAAGAATAAACATAACAGGCCAAACCAAATGTTGTTTCTGTCCTGAGTACTGTCTATGGACAAATGGCTTTCTGGGAGCCATTAGACTGCTTCTGAGTCAGACTGACTCTCCACCAATGACAACACTTATCACAAACACACTATGCCCCAGGAACACTGCTAAAACCTCAGAGAGAATTTAGATACTATTAAAAGGTGCCCTACATTAAACAAGCCAACACATCACATAATGCACGCCATTTATCACAAGCTCTCAATGGAAGCCTTTATTCCTTTCTCTTGTCCCTCTCAAAACATTCTCTGGCTGGCATAACGCACCGTTTACTAAGACCTTTTTCTTCAGCTACTCATCTGGTTCCCTTTTGCAACATCTTTTTTTTGTTTCTCTTGTTGTTATCTGTTTTCTATAACATTCACACAATTGCTTATTCTTATCATTTCTGTTCTTTTGTTCTCTTTCTTCCTATCTTAATTTGCTTTCCACGTCTTGCCCCAGTTTCCTTCTTCCTTACATAGGTACTTCTCTTTCCTTGTTTCAGTTGTTCATTTCATCATTTTGTTCTCCCAAGGTGCCATCACTACTAAAGAGCAAAAGTGTATTTGGCATAATTGGGTCAGTGTATGCTGCGTCCCCATGGACGTGATTTGCATGCAGATAAAATGAGTCAATCAAGCCCAATGATAGTAGTAGATGACCTTGTCTTTTTCTGACATTATCAAAGGTGACCCCAAAAGCAGAAAATTATAATTTGGTAGGTAGACTGCAGGAGTGGATTAGCCTTTCCTTATATTACATAGAGATTAATGATTATAGTGTCCTATCAGTATGCCTGGATTCATTCATTTGGAGCGTAACAGAAGGGAGGTCTTGATACAATCCTAAGTATCGACTGGTTTTGGCTTCCCGACTAATCTTAACTTCTGGTATCTGTGTATGGTGTACTCTTTCATTTTATCATCTCACCAAGCTTTGGGCTCCAATTCACGGGCCAGTTTTAGAAATCAGGAGCTTGGCTTGAAAAGCCATGCATATGCAGGGACAGTCCTAGCCTGTTGACGACGTGGCCAAAAACCATGTTGTAGAAAATACATCCACAAATACTAAAAAAGCTTTAAAAGGAATTAAAACAAGAGACAGATTACTGTGATAACATACAGTGTTCTTTAAACAGGTTATTGAGGAGTCTAGAAATAATTTTAATATGCCATTGGTAATAAAACCGATTTTCTTCCACCCCAAACAAATCTATTGTTTTGTTTTATTATGAGAGATGCTTCTCTCATTTTCTGTTGAAGACAAACATTTTGCCTAAATAAAAATTATTTACACCTTAAGTTCGACATAAGGCTGAACTTGGTTGGCATGTTTCACATATTTCCAGATTTTATTGCTCTTTAACTCAAAGCAAGTCAAATGAGGACATCAAAAACAACATGTGGGGTTGTTTGCAGAATTGGCAGAATGTAAAACTTTTACCATGCTTCCATGCTTTGTCGTAACTGTGACTGCTTAAAGGGTGTCAGATACTTGCTTTGTTAACATGGCTCTTTCACTTAAACCTAGCACTGACACAAGCAAACAATATTATTTTAATTTCAAATGCATTTGAGCAGTGAAGGAGGAATCCAACAGGAACACAGACACATGCATGCATACACAAGTATGCACACACACACACACGCACACACAAACACAACGTCTCTTCACAAATCCAAAAATCACTCACGCCAGTATTTGGCCAAATGCCAAATATCAGGTTTTGGGGCTTTTGTCTGACATACCTGGCTGCTAATATAGAAGGCCGGACATTAGAAACTGAAAAAAAAAAAAGCATAAAAAACATATTTGTATGTTCACGTTTACAGAGTCCCGACCTCACTAAGGGACGAGGGTGTTCAGAAAATGGATGGATGGATGGATGGATGGATGGATGGATGGATGGATGGATGGATGGATGGATGGATGGATGGATGGATGGATGGATGGATGGATGGATGGATGGATGGACGTTTACAGATTGTACAAACTTAATGCCCAGAGCCATCTGCATGTGAACATACTGGTCCTTTAATCTGTGGTTTTGCTGGTGCTTCTTCCAAAGTTCCTGGACTCAAAAGCCCTAGCCATACTGGGTTGGAACAGTAACACCCTGCACTTAGCCACATGGCGCTAGTTAGCCCACACCCTGCTAAATACAGCCAGATGTGCAGGAATAGAAATATGGTACAATGTCACTGCATGTTTTTCTGGTCGTATGAAAGAAAAAAAAGTTGTCTGTTTAAAACTCTATTCTTCCACAACACCTTTTTTTTCTGGCTTCAAATGAACATGACACCTATAAAAGGAACAGCCATTAGTCAACAGCAACATATGTCTAACTGTTGGCTGAAACAGTTGCAACTGGTTTCCTGTGCAGCCTTAAGCTATCAAAAAACAGAGTGTCCTTAACAAGAAGCACTGTGACTGACAAACTGTCATTTAAATTACAAAAAATATAAAATATCACAGTCTATTTAACCCCTGTCTATGGCTCAGCTCTTTCTAGAAACAGTGCCTAGAGTAGACAATGTTCAGATATTCGCCTGAACAATAAGGACGTTAGTCAAACTGACAGGCTTCCGCTGAGAACAACATTGAAAATACCCTGTTAACCACTGTCTAAGAAAAAAGTAAAGCCAGTGTAGAACAGCCAAGCCACAGGAGCTCTAAGGTCTCCACATATTCAGAGAGAACACAGCAACTCCCTTTTCTTGATCTTGGTTCTTATGTGTGCCACATGTCTGTTTTCAGCCAAAGCGCCTTATTGTGCTGCAACTCCTGACGGAAACTCCTCAAACTCATAATTCCACAAAGGGTCACTCAATATATTAACATTAATCAGGTCCAGCTTTTCTCTCTTAAAAACAGGAAGTGTGTGTCATAATAGGGCATGGATGATGACAGTTTACATGAATCCAGTGTTCGATGGAGAATGTCGGCGGATATGAGATGGACACGTTAGTTGATAAGAAAGTAGATTTTAAATCCATGTGTGGCCACTCTTTCATATTGTTGTGATAGAGATGTTTAGATATGAAAAATGTAAATGTATGATAAATATATCAACCAACTTAAGGTAAATTGGACTTTGTCACGGTCATATTCTATAAGAGTCAACCTATTTAAATTAGGATCAGAAACAACATAAATGACAAAATATCGTAATATCAAATTTCCAATATTGATATACAATACACATGAGATTAGAACATTTCTTATGACCATTTCTATGATATGAACAAGTTTATGCTAATTACAGCAAATATTAACTGAAACATCATGGTTTATAGGTATGACGAAACCATACCTTTATAGTTACAAATAAAGGATGAAATAGATATGCATAAATACAAAATAAAGGTCCAAACTGGCAAAGGAATTGACTATGGGTTATGGCAAACTCAAAAAAATACCACCTACGGTGAGGAGTTACTAATAGGAAATGTAATGACAGACCCCTTTCAATAAATTAGTGAAGTAAATTTACTGATTTGACAAACGGCATCTAATTTATACCAGCTCCCAATACAAACGTCTCATAATCAGTCTGCTTCCCATTAGCTAGAAAAGCGCGCTCAAGAGACATCTCCAACCTCATGTCTAATAGATAGGAAGCTTCCCAGTCTATAGGGTTGGCAACTTCATTTACAACTAAATTATTTTTACTCTTGCAAGATAATACACCCCAAAACCCAGATAAACAACCACTTAACACGCTTTAAGCCTCCCTGCAAACTCCCAAGGCCTAAGGCAGAGAATAGATTAAAGCTTGTAGCGGCATTTGTGATGAACATGAAAGAACAATTTTATTATCTTTCTGTTTCAAATCAAAAGCAGTTATCACAAACTTGCACCTACTTGTTTGTCAAGCCTCTGAACAAAATGATCCCCAAATTGACCTTCGAGGCAAAGCATGCAAAAGTGTTTCTTATATGTCAACCTTTATTTTTTTCTTTGATTTTTTTTTTACTTAAAAAATAACATAAAACATGTAGCAATGAGTGCTGCTTAAATGTGAGTTTTGTTAGATTTTTTTTTTTTTTTTTTTTTGCAGGTCAAATGACATGTTTAACCAAAGAATAGGAAACTTTGAAACCTGCTGGAAAACACAAACAAACTTTGAATAAAACTTCATATCTCTGACAGGTTCTTGGCCTGCACATATTATTGCGTATTTCTGGTTTGGTGCAGTGACGGTATCCCTTTGGCACTGCAACTCAGTGCTGAGAGTAAAAAGAAAGGGTCAGGAGAAAGCAGGGCACAAAGTCATGGAAGAAAAGCAAACAAGTCTCACTCAGCCACTAATCACTGTGCTCTGAAAAGGTCAGACTAGTCAAGCTCAGCTCTGGCCAACAGAGCTATTGTCACAAACTGTCTAAGAGTAAGAAGTGGAGCAGAAAAAGCACCCTTCCATAAACTGTAGTAAGTCATTGGAGACATATAATTACCTTGTTGCATTAATCTTCAACAATGAAAATGACTTTTTCATACGTTTGGAGTACAACCATCAGTATCCCTTTTGGACCGGATGTGGATGTCACTATACAGGACACTGACTCATTCATCAATGAATTTTCTCTGTGTTGCTATAGGTTATTTTTTTTATTCAAGTCTTACTTAGACAGTATTGTCTCATTTCATTGTGCTGTATGGTGTTGATTCGTTGGTGTTAGCTTGCCAAGTCACTCTACTACCAAGTCATTTTGTACGCCACAATAAATTCCTGGATTTGGTAAAAAAAAAAAAAAAAGCTGCATTCTAACGTTTTACTGATGACAAAGCATTAAGAAGGCAGTAAAACAGTGATTTGTTGAACATGCAAATCGCTTGAAAAACATCCGGCCTGTTAGTTAATGCTGTGATTGACACCAGAACCTTGACAAGCCAACACTGTGAGGTGTATTTTGAGCCTTGCTGCATGATAAGTGAACTCCAGGAGGAACCTTCCACTTTAACAATTCACTGAAATAATTTCCCCTTTTGCTCTAGATCATTTTCTCTTATAGACAATATTATCTCTCTCCAGGGAGTGAAAAACATTTTATCTGGTCGTGCCCCTTACTGAATATATAAAGAGATGCATCACACGGAATGCTTTGCAGCTGCTTGCACTTATTGTGAATGCTTTTACTCACCATTGAAGGTGTTGTAACTGTATGAAAGTGAGCTCTGTAGGGGTCGCTTAGCTTCTCTGAGAAGTCCTTCCATCTCCCTGCGGCTGAGCGTAGCCAGATTGTCCTCCATGTCGATGGTGCAGCAGGTGTAACCCTGGGGACAAATGCGCAGGTGCTCTCCTGGCAGAGGGACAGTGCAAGAGGAGAGGTAAGGAAAAGACAGAAGATAAAATCAGAAAATTAGCATTAAAATGAAAAATTTGCATGATGCCTAGTTGTCATGTAAAAAAAAAATAAATAAATAAATCTACTCCAATTGACTGCAACTGACTTGTCTATGGTATTGCTGCATGCAGGTATAAAATGTATGATTTAATATGGAAACATGAGGTGGATGAAATAGTCACATCTACATATTGGTAATTAGTCAGTTTAAAGTTTTATTATTGATTCCTATCACACACTGCATAAAGTACACTTGCCTCTGAACATTAAAAGTAACACCATACTGGAAATTAAACAGAAAACGTTTTTTTTTTTGTCCAAGATATTTGAAAGTTTTATGTATGATCACATAAAGGGGCTTCTTTGAGGGGGAAAAATGGAGAAATTATGACTTTCCACAAAAAACAAACATAGAAAACTGTTTAAAAAAAACAATCCAATATTTGTATGGAATAAACAATATTAATGCTCAGAAGAGAAACAATGAATAATATTGCCAGGACCTTGATTTGTTTTGAGTTGTTTTTTAGGTTTTGATTCATTTCTTTTAGCTTCATTATTATTCTGAGTTCCTAGTGGCTTTCTTTGATTAGATCAGTCGTGTTTCTGTTTTACTTTAGTTCAGTTCTGTCTTAGTGATTCTAGTTTATGTGTATTTCTTGAGTCTAATTATTCCACCTTACTCTAGTTTTGTTATGTTCCTTATGTCTACTCATTCTTTGGTGTTAGATTTATTTACCTAGTTACCCAGTTTGTATTCTCTCCCTTGCCTCCTGTGCTATTTTAGCTCTCTCTTTCTGTCTCCTCAGCCTGCCTTCGGCTCTCTACCCACACACCTGCACCCTGTTTCTAATCAGCCATCTGTTCCTTGTTCTATAATCAAACTCCCCAGTAAACAATACTACTCATTGTCAGACACTGCTTGCTGAATCCTCCAGTTATTCTCCAGTTATATCCCCCATTTACTCTGCTGGATTTTTGTTCCTGGTTCCTGCTTTGTTTTTTGTTTTTTTCTACTCTGGCTCCCTGCATTCCTTACAATTTAAAAATGGTTTTGTTCATCATTTTTGTTAAGCTTTCAACACCACTTGTGGCCCCTGTCTCTCTGGGGTCCCCCATCAACCACACAGAATCATGACAAATATGATGTCTGTCTTACTAAAATCCTCAAACCTTAAAACCATATTATAAAATTATTTTTAAAAAACAAATCTTCTTTGATCAGTTGCATTGTCTCTTCGTGATCATTTACAACCAGCATCAAATTTGAAGTACAAAGTGCTTTCTTGTTTATAGGTTGCATATTACACAAAGTACTGCTTGTAATGCAGGTTACCTTACTGCTATGCTGATTACATTATCCAGCATAGCAGCAGTGAATGACATTTAAGTGCATTGTGTAAAGACCTTCCAAAAACATGCAAAAATGCTTTGTTAAGACTAAGAGAATTGCCTGCCCTTTTGTATCAAGTCCACCTTATATTCCTCTGAAATCCCATTGGCCAGTCTTGAAGTTCACTGCTTTGCCTAAATTGGAAGTCCTATTAATTGACACAAATGTATATTTTCCCACTTACATATACAGACTAATATTTTTCCAATGTGCATGTCTCTGGTGTGGTTGTTACTATGCAAAAACATTCTACACAAGGGAGATCAATTGTGGTCAAAACAGTATATTTTCTTCATTGGAAGAAGGATGAGGTTTAATAACAGGTCTAAGAAAAAGCTAAGTGTGACAAGTTCAGGAGCAAGTTCAAGTCTCTGTGTAATCAGAGCTTTTCCACTGACTGTACTCATTAACACCGTTACAAAACTTGAAGCATTTAATTAATGTGTCAGCTCACATCAGCATTACTTTGTTTGCACGTACATTTGGTAAACACACATAAGTGGTTGATTAATGGTTTAACTTGTCAAAGCTGTAATTATTATCCACCTGGCTGAACATTGGGTAAGCCTCTAGGGATGATTTGATGAGACATCAGTGTTACAGATTCTTCTGCCATCCCTTTTTATGTCTGAAACTTGCTCTTGCTCATAGAATAATAAGGTGTTTCTGTCTGATTGTTCTATAAATTAATCAGAGTGCGACTTCACCGTTTCACAAGGGCACCAGAATAGGGGGGGGCATTGTGACACCTCCACTTTATGGCCCTGTCCAAAAAACAATCTTGTTTCCTCAGACACACGCATCCAACTGCGACTGATGTGTCTCTCCCTCCTTTTTTCTTTATCTTGCACTTTTGCTGTCTAGTGACAGGCAAGGCATAAGCTCTTGACATGCAGGCAAGTAATTGTGCACTGTCATAATTCTGCACATCCCAAAGGCAGCTGGAGTTGGAAACACCAGGTACACAGATGGGAGGTCAAGATGTGGAGAAAATGCAGGCAGAGGGAAAGAGAAATGATTTGTATCTGTTTGTGTGAACATCTTTGAAGTAACAAATAAAAAATAATAAAGTGCTATGACAGCTTGTCAAGGTAATTGGTTTACTTTCTGAATGTTAAAAAAAAAAGAATTTAATGTCACTCAGGAAAAGCTGTCACATAATCTCTCTGGTCACTAAGGATTTTTTCAATTAATGAAAGATTTCTGCCTTTTTGTCCATTATTTTGGGGAATGTTTCACAAAAATGTTTGTATTCTTAGCACTGTGCATGGGTGTGGGCATCACTCATTGGACGAATCCAAAGCCAGAGTCTATGCAGCACCGAGACGAAACACAGGTTTAATATTTGGACAGTAGATATTTAGTAAAGGGTGATATGTGGAGATGGTCAATTGATGTGTAACATGACATACCTTACAGAAATAGCTAAATACTCATGTCCTGTTGCACACACATTTCTGTAGCAGCTGGGAGAGGGGTTTTGTGCAGATTTTATGGGTGAGGAGACAGCAATCAAGGCAGATAAAAGAAGGTGGAAGTCTAAGCCATCAGGACTCAAAAGTTCAGCAAGCTCAAAAAAGAGGGGGAGTGCCACGTGCAGAGATGGTGCTCTAAAAATAAAACCCCTGACATCTGCAGCAGGAGTTGTGCCAGGTGAAAAGAGGGGATCTACACCAGCTGCAAGTTGTACATAATTTTATTAGCTTCATTGTAAATAGCCAAGTGTAAATAGAATAATATATTCTTACTTGTATGACTCTTGTGTCACAAACTGACTTCCAGTTTGTGTTCTGTTCATTTAATATTTGTTTATTGTTTATTACATGTAGATTAGTGGCATGGAAACTGGTGTTCATAATTTTGATTTTGTGACAAAGTAAGTTAAAACTGTGGTTGATTTGTCCCTATGTATTTTGTCAGAGTTCTCAGGCGAGTTGATTGACAAATAAGCTTTTGCATAACATTTTCTTTGACGATAATGATTAACAGATAGACACTTGATGCATAATTAAACTTTGTCTATTAAATAAAAATAGCATATTTTGGTTTTAAATCATTGTAACTGATTAAGAATTACCTCATTTGTAAAATCGCAAGGTGAATTGAACAAGGTTTAAATGGGGCATTTAAAGTCACCCTTGTGGCAGTTCTAGCATTTACCTCTGTGTATATGAAGTTGCGTTATTAGGGCTAAGCAGTGAAAGCGCTGTGAAAGCATATTATAATCACACTGTTTCTTCTTATTATGCTTCTGTCAAATGAACTAGCTTCCTGGAGGCCTAAACCTATACGAAACCCCCCCCCCCAAACTCGGTACAGTTCTTATCGTACCACAAATCTGCACAAGAAAGGAGGAAACTAGTTCCATAAATGCACCTCCCTCAAAAGGTTTTGTTAGGGCAATTTCAGAGTAATTAATTGTACATTTTAAGGCCTTGTTGGTCCTTTACCACCACTTCCTCTTTTTGTTTTTCTTTAGGCAGATATGGCTGCTAAATTCCCGAATCATTAGCTTATCATTGTTCATCAGGGAGGAAGGGTTCTATTAAACTGCAATTTCAAAAGGCAGAATAAGGTCACACACACACACACACACACACACACACACACACGCACACACACACACACACACACACTGTGATAAAGCATGGGAGAGACCAGCAGTCACAGGCTTTTAGAGATGGTGGGAAAAGGGGGAAGGAGAGAAGAAGACAGGAAATTAAGAAAGCATCGCTGCTCTGGGAGTCTGTGAAACAAAATAGTGTTGCTGTGCAGCTAAGTCACTTTTACAGTGCGATCCATCTTAGGACTGTTCTTTTTGTCACTGCAATGTACAGTATTGTTTGTAATACTGATTTTTATTCTTATGTCAGATTGCCCAACAAGTAGGACTAGAGATAGAAATTAGCCACTTGCCTGTAATCACACCACTGTTTTAAAAAGAACTGTCAAAGACAGAAATAAGGCTAATGCAACCCTCTGGTTTGGAGATATTTCAAGGTAAGCACAGAGGACACTTAACAAGCAGACTGCCTCTGTGCTTAGGTAAGCTACCAACAAGGGGGACAACATATTATATTTAATTAATTAAGCTTAATTACCCTTTCTGTTTTTGGACCACCAGTAGATTAGCTTTTATCATCTGGGATACATGATTGATAGAAGCAGAACAGGGTGGAGCTGCGTGGGCATTTATTGTTGCTTGTTGCTCCTGGTTTACTCTGCATCCGCGTCCGTGCTGTGCCATCCTGGCGCAGCCTCCGCAATACATATGCACCCATCATTGTCTTTGGTTGAACCTGCACGAGCACAAACTCCAAAATCCATATGTTTTAAAATAATTCACCATGATAGACTATATCTGCCCCAAAACTAGTTATACTAATGAAAATATGGGTATATCCGAATGTATCGGTTATTACTATGTGTACACACAAAGCATGTGGCTTTAATTCAGAAACCTATTAAGTTTCTTCCGCAAGTCACAGCAGGCCCGCCAGTCAAGGCAAACAAAGAGGTAGACCAGTGGAGGGAAAATATTAATTTTGGAAGTTGAGAACTACAGTATTTTATATGACACCACTCATCCTTTTTATCACCGGCTTTAATGTACAATCCCTTATTTCCCGCACATGCTTCTTGTTGCACCTCTGCTGTTAGCAAATTGGAGAGGAGAAGGAACGCCGCCAGTGGAAATTGAGGTACTCTGGAACGCCTGTGAAATGCACAGCAGAGCGAAGCCAGATGCAGTGTAAATTAGGGGTTACACTCTGATGAACATCTGGACCTTAATTTCTTTCCTTCCTCAACAGGGTAACCTACCCACTCCTCTATGTAGTCTACATTTACACTAGACCAATGACTGAAAACTGCCATATTTCTAAATGTCGACTGGAGAAACGTTTGACGTTTAGACGGCACCGCCAAGACACCTTGAGCTGTATTTCTGCTTCCAGGCCACTAGATGGGGATCTGATTTCAGCATGTCATCGAATGCACATGCGCATGGTTTCAAAAAGTATCGGTGTGAGAGATTCTAGTCACTGGTGTCACGTAAACAAGCATACGGATCACAGCAAAAGTTTAAACCTATTAAAACTGTGTTTTTGTGCATTCTGTTTAATCTTTCTCATATTATGTATTACTGAATGTGCCACAGAAGTCTGAGCCCAACCAGACCACTCAGCAAATAATTCTATAAACTCTCGCAAAAAAATGCATGTTTTGATGAGTAATTTGATAAAGAAGTTGAAGACTAAACAATCTGTATATCATGCCCTATTTATGATCTGGTAAAACGAACAAATAACTTAAAGTTATTATGGGAAGCGTAAGTACCAACTTGTTAACTACTCTGTACCTGCAAGCACCTAAACTGAAGTACTTGTATTCTGTGTGGAAAAAAAAAAAACTGGCATCAAGACACCTTAGTGAAAAATACTTGTAAAAGAGTGGAAAACTCACCAAAATGATTAAACAGACTTAAAAAAAAGATTATATATAATCTTTTTATAATCTTTTTTGTTATATATAACAAAAACAATATAGGTTCCAGATTGGAACCCAGAGGAACTCGCCATGACAGCTCAGTAGATTCTGACATGATCCAATGACGCTCCTACCCAGTAAGAAAAAAGAAAGCCTCCATGTGATATCCAGAGATCCCAACCAGATCCCAGTTCAGCATTTTAGTGATAATTTTTCTTAGGATACATCATTTTCTATTTATCAGGATGTTTAACACCCTCAAAAAAAAAAGAAAAATTGTTGTCTGTATATTGAGCTAAAATCAAGACAAACTCCATTCTAGAGATACAAGTAGTAAAGTCCACTATTGTATCAAAAAAACAATCCAATTTTACATTTGAACATTTTATGAATAATTTTTTTCCTAAAAACATTTCACAAAATAGCAAGAAGAGAATCACAGGGAAACACCACTAATGGCTTTTGGTATTGACTGACAGCATATAACTGAGATTCAAATCACAATGTGCAATATATGTGAGCGCGTGTGTTTGTGTGTGTGCATGTGTGTGTGTGTTTGCATGTAGGGTTGAGCTGTGGGACCAAAGGGATTAACAGCCTAATCCAGCCAGTGGTCAGAGTGCGTCCACAGCTTGGTGGATTATTGCCTGTGCCATAGATAGCATTCATGCAAAACCAGGAATTGCACACATGTACACACCCACATACTCTTGAACAGTGGATTAGGGTTAAACACATGAAGAACAACAAGGCTGCTTGGCAGCAAAAGTTGACATAGCTCATCCGCCAACTGCACGCACTGACGTTTAACACACCATTCTAACAAAAGGCTCGTAATACGTGACACTTTCTAACTAGAAAACAGTCTAAAAGCTCAGGAGGGCTTTCTTTGAGCCTCAAATGTTCAAACACAGAGGATGACCCACAGGTTACCCCCGTCTGTCACCTACAGACCCTGGATACTCAGCCTGGTAATGTGAGACACACAGAGTCACATAAATAGCTTTCTCCAACCAGACTAGGTGGCAGCTATACAACATTTATAACACATTACCACTACGGTCAGCTGCTTTAACGCACTGCGTTCTTCAAGTTCACTGTGTTTCTACTCTGCAGAATGACCAGATATGTTTCTGCTTATACGTTTAGCAGTAGCAGAGGAAATAGTGCTGCTCTGTATATTTACATAGAAAAAGGGGCCTTTCCTTCACTTGAATAATTAATTAAGGAAACGTAATTATTTAAACTCGATAAGACTAACTGTGTTAAATAGCATTGTATTAATTTAAACTGTATGAAAATAAGTACTTCTTTAGAACCGTAACAGGTGGATAGAGCAATTATTGAAAAAAGCTATTAAAACATCCTCTGAAGGTGCAAAAGAAAACTATAAATGTGTAATGACTGTAAATTACAAGC
Organism: Poecilia mexicana; assembly: GCF_051168715.1. Taxonomy (NCBI): domain Eukaryota; kingdom Metazoa; phylum Chordata; class Actinopteri; order Cyprinodontiformes; family Poeciliidae; genus Poecilia; species Poecilia mexicana. Next base: position 16,662,465 of record NW_028263386.1, on the reverse strand, counting down.
TGTTGTGAACCAAATCCACCCACAGAGATCTCATCGCTCTCATCGGAAACAGATTTCTGCTGCGCAACACATCCCACAGAGAAAGTCTGACTTCTCAAACTTTAAAGGATCAAACTGTTTGCTTATTTAGTAAGCAACATTTGAAAGGTACTAGATATATCAGGCTTACCGATTATTCTGCACTCACCAGTCATTTTATTAGGCAGACCGCTTGTTACACTGACACCACATTCATGTATGTTGGAGCAGGAGCTGGACACCCCCTGACCTACAGCAGCAACAGAAAATGTCACTCAGTTCTGCTCCTGTTAGCTAGAATAGAAAAGTGAGGCTGCAATTTGCACCGGCTCACCAAAATTAAAACTGTGTCTCTTTCCGTCAGTCAATCTTGTTTTGAACTGATTGCTTTAAGAAAGTACTCTGTAGACTAAGAAGTAGACTTATGACAGATCCAGCAGCATAAAGTATGGAAAATAGTTATATTCTCTTCTTGCTGCAATGCTTGTGTTTGATAAAAAAAAAAAGTCTAAATGACACACAGTTGCTGCTGCATTCCTATACATGCCATCGCTGCTCATGTGACGATATTTATAACTGCACAATGTTAATAAGCAGCACTCAGATTTACATTCTGATTGTTTATTTTGCATCACAAATAGCAGGTAGTAGAGAAGCAGACACGTTCTGGTTAATAATCAGGCATCTTATTATTAATCCTTCGAGTGCTTGCATTTAGAATGTGTACAGTAGAAAGAACCTTTCTAGGGGAACGGATCACCTTTATGCAATTGAAATACAAAACACCCATGCAGATAATTCTCATCGTCACAGCCAATTACATCATGATCCCCCCTTACTTCATGACTCTCAGGAAGCACAAATGACTTGTTGCCTATGTGCTATTGCTGGATACTGAAGTGGTTTTCTCAAAGAGCAGAAAAACAAATTCAAGTCTCTGTAATGCTGCTCCTATGTAGCTCTGTTTACCGTTTGTCTACCACAGTGGCACATTTCTGGGCTGCCTTACTTCCGGTCGGGTCTTGTGGGAACACAAGATCTGTGGTAGAACAGATCCATGATTCACATTATGGACATGTAGCTGACAAATCTGCTGACGTGATGCTATCATTCTAACAATGACCTACATTTCTGACACTTTACTGAATTTATCCCACAAAGACGTAAGACTGTTCTAGAGGTAAAACGAGACCCAAACAGATACATTTCTTGTGCATATATAAATAAATAACAAATTTACCAAGAGGAAGCATAACATTCAAACTTTATGAATCATGCATCTCCGAACCTGTTACATAATCTTCAGTCACAGCAGATGTGAGCCAGATGCTAGAGCATCACCCCTGAGAGTTAGCGATACAATGCCATTGTTTACTGAACAAAATGAATTGAAGCTGGCAATTTCTAATGTTGTGAGGGGAAGAATGCGAGTGGGCGAGAAATGGCTTCAATCGAAACCGAAACTTTCTACTGCACTGTCAAGTGCATGAAAATGCATTATATATAAATGTTAAGCCCAGAAGTCCATTCCTGCAACATTTCCAATGAGTCACAGGGTATGTGAAAAGAAAGCATCGGTTTTGGACCTCTCTAACGGGAGTTGTAAAATACAGGGAACATGATGGATTACAACAGGTTTTGTAATTAAGTTGGTATAGATGCATGTTTGACTTTCCACTCTGATACGACGTGCACGGAGTGACATAGAAACACAATTTTGCACAAACTCTTTGGCTTTTGTTCTGTCCCCTATTTCTGAGACTCTTTCTGATTTTCGCACACCTATCCCAAACACAAATACACACACACACACACACACACACACACTGTGGTTGATGAATAACTAAAGAGTGTGAATGCCAGCGACATTAACTGAAAGCAGCAGCCTGTCTCATGCACTTAGAAGGTACAAAGTGCCATCAAAGAGGGTCAATCTGGGCTTGTAGTTCACTGACCAGAATATTAACTTATCCATCAAAGTTTTGCCGTCTTCATTGGCATCTCTATCATTTATTCCCACATTTTTTTAGTAAATCTACAGCTATTTTTGCTTTGTGTGGAACGCAAGAATTCACTAAGTTGAACTAGAATGCAGGTTTGCACCCTTTGCATCTTTGCTACTTGCTCAGAACTATGAGGAACAAACTTCCAACATCCTGTCCTAGTTTTGTTTTTTAACACCTCTACTCTAACCCACCCTTATTTTGCAAGTTGCAGGCATGCCTTAACCTGATCTCCCCAGTGTGTTACCTGACAGATTGATTGTCAGTGTGAGTGTAACTGCAAAAACATAGGAGAGACTGGTGGGAGAAGGGGTCATTTAAAGTTATCTTAAAGAAACCCAACTTCCTGATGCGGTGTAGATGTGCTATAACGCACAACCTGTAAAGAAATTGAATGAGCTGCTGGGAGTTGACCTCATTTCTAGGCAAAGAAGTTTTTTTTTTTTTTTTTCTGTTTTCAGGTGCATGTAGGTGGGTATTTCACTGATGATCCCTTAAGAGCTTTTGACAATAGATGTCAAGACTTGGCACACATCAGACAAAACATCCTGCCACATCAAGTGTGGAAAATAGACTGACGTCTCAGTGTAACTACACACATCTATAAACCCTAGAAGTCTGAGAAAAACAAGGGGAGGAAGGAGGATGAGAAAGAACTGACAGATGATCTTTTCACAAAGTTAACCTGTAGCATCTCTGGATCTATAAGGTGCTGTCAAAAACTCTGAACATCACAAAGGTAACTTGGTCTTTCGGAGGCAATGCAGATGTTTTTTCCACTTTTTTTTTCTCTAATTAGGCAACAGCAATGGAACAAGTCTGTTTTCTGATTTCTCAGTCATGAAGTTTTAACAGTAATCAAAGCAGAAAACTTGTTTTAAAAGTACCATAAGTGGACCCTTTGGCAGGACTTTAGCACATTTCAACTCTTTGCGTGTTCATTTTCTGTACTAAGCATATCCTGTGCATTGCCTTAACCAACAATACCAGAATCTGACTGGTGCCCATTACATCCAACACAAGTTCCTGTACAAGCAAGAAGTCATGGACTCTCCCACTCACTGACACTTTCGCTTTATGCTGCATTCAGTTTGTAATCAGAAGTTGAAATCTCAGTGCTCCAAGTCCAAAATCAAATTTGACAAATCCAGAATGCTGTCTAGTGCAGAAATATGAAAAAAAGAGAGGTGTCAGTTGGAAGCTAAGATACACAAATATTATAAAAATATTTGTGGAGTCTGTAAATCCAAGTTGTCCTAACAGTGCTCTTTAGGTTGGAAGTTGTTGCTCGGGGGTGAAGGCAACGTTAGCTATAATTGGTATAAAAAAAAACCCCTGTATTTTCTAAAGAGGAATGTCTGCTGTTCTTTCAAGCTGGTTTAACTGTTGCTCTTAATTTCTCTTTTTTCATATTTTATTAGCAGTCTGACATTTGTCTTTGTTTTAATGTATAACCCCATTTTTACACGGGATCCTGTCTCACACATAATGACTGACATTTCCTTTGATTCAAGTAAAAATTGTTAATGCCTGCTCAAAGCAGGCAGACTTAACAGAACAGACTGCAAAACTCCACTTGGTGCATCTCTAGCATGTTTGGCTAATAGTTGTTAGTTTGTTCACTCACTAAAACAATTAAATCCCACTGGTTTTCTTACTTGCAAACGGAACACAGTCAGCTCTGACCATTGGGACGAATTAAACACAGCGCAAGAATTTCCAGCATCAAGGAATATAAAAATACAACACACAAGAAAGGGTTATGCAAACTTCACACAGGCAAGGCCTCATGAATCAGAGACCTTCTCGCTTTGAGGTGACAACCACCAGCCAACAATTGTGCAGCTGTAGCTTTGAACTTGTCTTTATCAATTAAGCCCACAGTTCATCTTTTATAAAGCTTGGTTCTATTTGAAGTAGGTTTCCACAAAACCACAGTCATTTGCAAGCTCAGAACTGAAAAAGAAACGGGCAAAGATTAATGACTTGAGTTTAGATTTGCAGGGACTAATGGCAAAATCTCTCAGAAGATGCTGACTATGCTTAAAGCAATAAAAACATCTCAAGATTTTTACATTAAACAAGTAGAAAACATTATCAGTGGAAAAAATGCTTTTCAGTGGGTAAAGAGCTCACTTATTTAGCAGACAAAGTATATTAAATACTTCTGCTTTAATATCATGAAAGTATCATTTTGCTATTAGCACAATCATCATATTAAATTAATCAACATGGCTTTCTTATATAAACCTTGCAAAGCCCAAAGCAGGAGCATCATTTGAAGATGAGGAAAATTAGCTAACAGGCAAAAACAAAGAAGCCAGAACAGTGTAAGGTTTGTGTGACTGTGTGCAGATGCATGAGATTGTGTGTGTGTGTGTGTGTGTGTGTGTGTGTGTGTGTGTGTGTGTGTGTGTGTGTGGGAGAGAGAAAAAGCCTGGACTAAATATTCAATTTAAAAAACAATATGGAGAGCATGCAAATCTGGGAAAAAAATAAATGTGTTCTTCAAACCAAGTATCTGTAAATAGAGATTTTAACTAATGGATTCAACATTGTGCGAGAGCCAATATTTAACAGAGCGAGTCATTTTCCATTTTACAATTAGCATAATTAAGGGTGTGGCTAAAGGGACTGGTGCATGTTTGTGCATTAAGGTGCACATAATTATCGCATCATTATGACCTTGCTTAAAAGATGGAGCAATGATGCAGGCTACTTCATGTTAATGAAGGGCTTCATTAACACTTCACAGCACTTTTTCTAGTTTCTAGGAGGTAAAATGCAATCTCATAGTGGAGTGGAAAGAATCATCTGCTTTCATTAAAACTACAGTATTTATTATTATCCAAAAACTTGAATAGCCAGGAAAGGGGCTTAATATGAATAAATAGCTCACTAAATGACCCTTGTGCTCATTTAAATGTCCCCAAATTAGAAATGTACCGAGATCATAAATTTTGTGCAACGTTTTGACCAGAGGGATGCTTAATTTTAAAGACATAAGAATAACTTAAAAATAGTTTTGAAGATATTGCCTTCAAAATATCTTACAATTTTTATATGGAGGTGTGCTTTTTTGCTAAACGTTGGAGGTTATTTCAAACTTCGCCAGTTCCATCAACCTTTTCTAATGCGATTCTTCAAATTGGGTATAAGAAAAATGATGGAAACACAGCTTAAGATTAAGGCTTTGAGCCCACAAGAGTACTGAGTTCGAAGTACTAATGAAAGGAAATTGGGAGCACAAATGACACGTAATGTAACACTTGACTGCAATCCAGCGATCGGTGCATCTTTGCCACCACTCTTCAAAATCTATCAGTCATCGGCTTTAGACATACAAAAACACACCCCTGTTATTCTGATTTAAGTCTTTCAAAGCCAGAGAGAAAGGCTGTCAAATGTTTGATCAGGTCTTCTTTAATCCCAATAATGACTCAGATAAGCACTAAATGCTGGATGATCTGCCTATTGATCCTTTCTTGGAGAGAACATGACTGAGTTTCTTTGCCTCACTCAGATCAAAGGACAGACTGCCGTCTTACTTCCTCCCTTGGTTCAGTCATCTTTTTCTCCCTTCTCTCTGCATACACCCACCTCCCAACTCCCCCAACTCACTTCCCACACACACAAGCACACGCCATCTTCCCCCTTTCTTTCCCTTGCCTCTGGCTGGGAATCTAGCCAGTGAAACTGGGATTTCAGACAGCAAATCCACACTTGCCCAGATCTTCAGAAAGCGACTTGTTTTATTAATGGCTTTAACTAGTCAACAGCCATTACCTTGGGGCGTTTCTCTCAATTATATAATTCCATGTCATCTGTCGAGCTTTAATATAGATCAAGATAAACAGTGTGATCAGCTGTCAAATGCCTGCAATGTTGGCAGCAAGAGAGTTGAATTTCTTAACATTTAAAGTATGTAAATTGCATGTTTCTATCTACACCTCAACCATGTTATCATTATAATAAAATAAACATTCATGAAAGGCTCAATCACAGCATAAATTACCAACACAGCAGCACATTCCTGCAAACTGACAATCAAATATGTAATGATGATGGCCACGGGATCTAATGATTGCTCCCACTTGATAACTCAAATGTCAGTTATCCAGTGAGTCATTCTGAAAGCGTGATCTGAAGGAAGGCTTGACATGGGAACTAAAACTGTACAAGGAAAGCCCTGTTTTGGCGAAGCTGCGTGAGAATAGCGTGCATGCCAAGCTGTCTATTTTGAAGTCAGGTCAGGGCAGGCTAACACTTTAGGCACTCTTAATCACTGTGAATCACTGAAATGTCTTGACAACAGACGGATAGGAATGGCTAACTGACACCAAAGAGACTGAAACAAACAGAAACATGAATGTCAGATGCCAAGACACCAGAGTGTGAGGAAGTAACAAGAGTTTGGCAGCCAAGAAAATAGAGCAAAACAAACAAAAAAAAAAAAAAATGTGACAGAGGATATTCATATCCAACGCACAAATCATCGGAAGGCAATTACATCCCAAGAAAAAGATGAAGATGTTCAGGGATATCAGAATATGTGGTTGATGTTATCCTGCACTATCTACAAACCACAATGACTCCTTATGAAGCTGCACAGAGAACCATTTCACCACAATAGCTCATTTCAGTAAACCAGGCCACCAAATGATTGTTCTTATGTAGGCCACCAGCCTGGATGTCACACATCTCCTGCATGATTCCCAACAGCACACGCTTTGACCAGATACAAATTAGGCGTAGCGGGTCATTGTGTTTGTTGTGGGACAGCACAAGGCAGACGTATGGGAAACTGAGCCACGTTATGTCCAAGAAGGCAGTGGTGCATGACAATGCGAAGTCAGTTTATTTAATTGTAATGTAAACCTTCATGACAAATAGGGCAAATTTTAAAGACCTGAATTAAAATAAACTAAAACAATAGTTAGGAATTATAAAAAAAAAAATGTTTTATTAACAGGCTTGCAAAATAAGTTTCAATCTAGAAAAAAACCCAAAAAAAATTAAAGGACTTGCTAAAAATTGGGATGATGATATTGATAATGATTAAAACACTATTTTCTGAGTTTTCCTTTCCATCACATAATGTAATCAACATTCTCTATAAGTTCAAGCATACTAGAAGCTAAAAACATAGATAGGTGTGGGAACATGACTGAGTTTGACATATGTATAATAAAGTTCCATCTCCATAAGAATGTCCAAATTGCTTGAAATTAAAAATATGATGGTACAAAGTTAAATATACGTTTATATATTTATTTAACCATAATATCAAGAAGCTGTTCTGCATATTAACTATCAAGCTTTCTATTCGGGCAGAGTAGTAAACCAAAGCAGAATACTCTTTTCTGTCAGATCTTAGAGGGAATTGAACTGATGTGAATCTGGGATGATAAAATGTTTAACTGGAATGGATCATTTGGAGAAAACTGTTAAACTAATGGAATTATGTGAGCAGTACACATTTACAGGCATATGGACCTATGAGGTGTCATAAAAAAAATTAAAAAAAACAAAAAAAAAAGAAAAAGGAAAAACGGAAAATCATTCCGTCTCATTGAACCACAAAGCAGTCATAGGTGTTTAATGTTTTTGTCTTTTTGTTGTAGACAGCTCTGCAGTACCGGAGAATTCAAAACCTGGCATATTGCCCAGGTGGGAGCAGCTTTATTGGAAAGCTCTGACAGGTAAATGCACAAGATGTGTAGAGGAATGTTTCTGTCTTTCACTCTGTACTACTCTGTCTAATCCCGCTATCAGTCTAGGCTTGAAACAGGGCTTTTCATAGTTTCTTCAATGAAAAACTTAAATGCTTGTCAAGTGTGCACTCTGAAGCACAGAGCTACAGCAGCAGCTCTCGGCTCTTCCAAACTAATTTTACTCTCTTGTGCACCTCTCATCTTAGTTTTATGCCCTTTGCATTAGGTTTAGGTTTACGGTTTGGGTCAGGGATAGGCTGTAGAAATGAATGAAAAATTAATGAAAGTCAATGCAAAGTCCTTGTGAAGATAAAAAGACATATTGCGTGAGCGTGTGTGTGTGTGTGTGTGCGTGAGTGTGTGTGTGTGTGTGTGTGTGTGCGTGTGTGTGTGTGTGTGTGTGTGTGTGTGTGTAGGAATGGCACTTTGTTTCCACAATCAGACGTTAGAGAGCTGGCCTGTGTTGAAAAGCTAGATGGTTATCCGCCCAGACTGAGACGAAGGGAGAGGAAAAGAGGAAGGAGAGAGGATTTAAAGAGGCCAGAGGGAGACACACATAGGGCACCGGCATTTGCAGAAAGGGTGGATGGTTATTCATCCTCCTGCTAGGATGTTGGAGGAGAGACTGAAAGAATGAAAAGGAAAAAAAAAAGTATTTTAAAGAGAAGGTGTCACTTGAAAAGCTCTCTTCTGCTTTACTCTATTAATCCTAATAGAAGGTCTGACACCTGCTAAAAATATACAAGGCTAAAATACCACAAGATGTGACCGTTTTAGGACTGATAAACCAGAGGTACAGGCTGATTTTGTGTCTGGTGAACATTTCTCATGCTCAACAGAAGTAAATTTCAGCTGAATTGATTGCATCTTGGAATAAGCTTAAACAGGTTTATTGAAAATGAATTCACACAACATGGATTCTTGGAACTGGTATTTCCAAGAATCCACAACGCCCTGCTGCCTAGCAAGTTTCTGAAAGCCTTTCTAAGACAAAAAGGCCACGAGTTCATACATCCCCCACCATAATGAACAAGGACCATCGAGTCTGAGTCTTTCTATTTCACTCCAGAGAAATTCTAGCAAAGAAAAAAAAAAAAAAAAGCTTTGCTTCTTTTTATTTGACCAAACATGCACTTCAAGAAAGTTCAGCAAATTCTGCACATTCACTTTCAGCTGTAGAAAAAACGTTTTTCCCATACCTCCAAAACAACTATTTAGCTTGCAGATGCCTCCAGCAGCATTGTCAGAGAGGCGGGGTACACCCTGAACAGGTCACCATGTGTATTACATGGAGTACACTGTAGCACTCTATATACCCCGTGCACATTAAACATTAAGATTTAATTTTGCATTAAAGCTTAATGTTTAAAATGCATATGTAAAATCTTTTAAATCTTCATTTAATTTTCATTAGTTTTTCTGCTTTCATGTGAGTTTTCTAATTTTTAAAGAATGATGATAAAAGCCATAAATAAAAAACTCATAAAATGAGTAAATAAAAGATACTTTTTACAATTTATATAACATATTAGGGAAAAAAAAACAAAAACAATATTGTGCGTTATATCACTAGCAAATTATTTTGTCACTGCATTTTGCTCCAATAAGTTATTTTAGAAGCATGGTCTTCCTGCTTTTCTCTCTGTAAATTTAGCTACATAAAGAGGTGCTTTGCTCTGAGCAACAGACTTTAACACAAGGACCAAAGCCAGCGCTAGCCTGACAGGCTGCAGCCTGGCTGTGCATTACATTGAACTACAAAGTACATAATTTGTAGGCCAGATTGCACTCTCCCCTCTTGCCCGTCTAACCATGTAAACTACACTGTTCTGAAATTAGTCAACATAAAAAGCCCTTTTTAATTAACTTGAGATTTGTTTGACAGCTTCTGAATTGCAATGGCAAAACTGGTTTGTCGGTTCATTTGATCTTTTTGAGGGGATTTAGATTTTAGTCAAAGCAAAAAAGAAACTAAAAAACAATGTTATATATAAAAAAAACCTTCCTCATTCTCATATAAATAATTAAAAATATAAAAAAAAAAAAAAACAATCATGTAAAATCAAAGCCCAAATATGACAGATCAAATATTAATGTTTAACTATGCAGGAGTAGAAATGATGGCTCTTAAGTAGAAAAGAAAACATAAATTTACGTTATATATATATATATATATATATATATATATATATATATATATATATATATATATATATATATATATATATATATATATATATATATATATATGACAAGAGGAGTGCAGTGTTTGTTTCGTGGAGGAGCAGTCCTGGGTAAAGTCACTGAACATGAAAGCTGGTCCATGGGCTAGACATAGACAGGCTCACAGAGTGAGGTCTCTACCAGGCATCTTTAGAAGTAGAAAAGGAACAAGGACTGCATGAAAGAGTAAAAGTAAAAAGGAAGAAATAAAAGGGGCTTCTTTTTGCTCCAGAGAAAGAGACATGAACCTAGCAGAGTCCTGTTAGCGTAGATGTTTCCAAGAAGCACAATAGGTTCCCTTTACAGACTGGTATATTAACGCCAGAGGTTGTCGTTAGTTAACTGTCGGGGCAGACTTTTCCATCACCAAGCTCTTCTGCAGTGCACAATATTTTTTTAACTTTTAGATATGCAGCAGGGACAAACCTGCTCTTAAAAGCAGATATTGCCTGTATGTTTCTGTACTCTGACACACGCAAACACATGCATTTATTAACTCCAGTCAGACTAAAGACTAAAATATAACTCGGACAAAACAGATAGACACACCTCCAGAGCTTTCCACAAGGACACAAAAAGGCAAATTGCAGAGCCTTGAGCTGAAACCATTAATTTCCGTTTTTGTCCGCGACTGGGCACATTTTATTGAAAGCTCACTGCAACACGTTGGGAAGATTATGTCAATTTAGATAGACGTCGTAGTAGTTAAGGAGACAGTGTGTCATCTGGTTCTGCTGCTGATAATGTGGTTCACTGGAACTGAAAACAGAGTCACAATGCATGGACTCAGCGGGTCACTTGGATACCAGTGTTCTGATTGTGGACATTGAACCATTTTCATAAAACCTAATTACAATTATAGGGAACAAATCAATGAATAAATAGTAAACAAATTAGGAGTAAGCTTAAAACTCTTTGACTTTCTTCTGTTTACTCCTTCATTTGTCAGAACAGCAGCTGCAAAATAAATGACTATTCTGTCTTTTCTTTGCTTCACATAAAAAAATCATTTTAAGCTTCCTCTGCTAATAACTGATGAAATTACATAAGAAATAAGACATAAGAAATGCAGCAAAAATAATTTCTGCCAAAACCCATTTCATTAATTGCAAACATTACTGGATAGAAATTGGATCAAAACATACCAAGAGTATGATTTCAAAGGTGCAGCAATCAGAATTTGTGAATATTTTGTTTTTGTGAAGATTTGATTTGCTAATTCCAAATTTAGCCTGTTGTGACTCATCTAACATATTTTTGACATGAGAAGATACATTAAGAATAGCAGTGAAACTTCAGTTTCTGACTAACTTAATTATTCACATTAGTCATTTCCTTAGTGCATACACAAATTCAAATAGAAACAAAATATTTTCTCCGATCATCTCACAACAAAACTCCAAACATGAAGAAAATCGCCCAAAAGTTAAGCTAAACATTGTCCATTAAAAGTAAAAAATAATGTGATTCACCACATAAGCATAATTTTGGAAAGAGAGAATTATTACCAGTAAATGCCCATGAAGATGAGCAGAAATAAAATAATAATCGCCTACGAGCAAAAGTGGAATAGTCTATGAATAAAAAGCTTATTTATAGTGCATCAGTGCATTAGGTGCCGTGTTCTTAGGAGAGAAGAGACCGAGCTACAATTTGCAAAATGGGTGCTGTGGGTGTTGGAAAACTGCCTCTTTTAAGAACCACAGCACATTTGGCTCCAAAAGAAGTAATAGACCACTCCACAAAATGCCTTTGCTTTTACAGAAACTGCACAATGACAGTTTCTAAAAAGACAAAAAGAAAACAACTTTTAGATAAAAAAGTGTCACCATTAAAATGTACCTTTTACGTATATCTTCCAAAATAAAATGTAATTTTAAAATGCTCTTAAGCAGCAATGACCTAAAAGATCACTTATAAAATAGCATTAGGAACACAAATATAGTACATGTAAATTAGGAGTAGGGTTAAAAATGAAATGAAATAAATAAAAAAATAATAATAATTAAAGATACAATATATAGTGCAGGTTTTTTATTTGGAACAAATTGGGTGATTTACTGCTATGCTGTTTCATAGGCCAACTTCATCAGTGTATTTTTGATTATTCTTGCTTCTGTGGAGTCACAAATTATTCATTATGTAATTTATGTCTTTTAATCTTTGAAAGTGTTTGGAAGCAAATAATTACACTATGTTAATATACGAATATCATTTCAAAGTGAATGTATTTCTTTTAGAGAAACATCTACATTTCTGTCGCTGCTCTGGTTGTTACAACAAATTCTGTCACATTGTTTCTACATGACAATGTTGCGTACAGCAAAACACTTTCTTGGTTGTCTCATTCATCGCTGATTCTTTTTCACAATGAAGCTGTAGGATAAACACAGGGAACGTCGAGTGACTTGAGCTCTCATCCCCTCGGAGGAACACCTCACTTTGGTTTGGTCGGACTGCCTACGTACCCCGTGGGCACACATCGCTGCTTCACTGAGTGATTCAGAGGAGTTCGGCATTGCTCCACTAACTGCAGTCACATGCATAGTGTTTTATGTATTCTGCCAAAAAAGCAGACAGAGCAAAGTGGCATTTGACTGAAACATATTAACCTTAATTTTCTATGCATGACTGAATAAACACTCAAAAGGATGCTTCTCGAACGCCCACTTAAATAAACACACACACACACACACACACATACACACAAACAGTAACTTAGGTACGAGCTAACCATGCTCAGGAAAAAAAGCTATCTGAGAAGACAGAAGAATCGGCTCCCTGTCCAAGGTTTAAACAACAGCTACTTACGTCATCCAAAATCAACACAGCCAGTGCCTGGGGAAGACAGCCAACTAATTTATATAACAAAGTGGGAAAAAAAAGGACTTTGGGACAGGCAGACCAACGGCACTAAATCAAGACAACTGAGGCAATAGAGTTGGGTAGGGATGCAGAGAGGCTGAAAGTAGGTGGAGATGGCTGACTAGAGGAAGAGAGGCCTTTGGGGAATAAAAGGAAGGGGGGAAGAAAGAATAAAGACAAGGAAGTCTTAATTATAAACCAACATCTCTAAACCCAAAGAGCTTGAAAAAAAGGGATTCACAGATGAAAAAGAGTGGCTAACACAGTGAGTGAGCATTCCCTCATCAAAGAGGACACCACACGGACGACAAAACGCCAAAGGGTAGAACAAGCAGGTTTTGCTAATTTACCCACCTCAAGTAAATGGCTAAATTTGCGCGTAAAAATGTGCAAGCTTCAATTGTCCAAAACACATATCATAAAAAGCATATCAAGATAATGTACACACGCGTTTACAGAAAGAAACTCAAAGCGGGATAATGTATCATTAACAACTTCTCGGGAGACAACATCTACTGGCCCGGCTACCTCAGTTCAGTTCATCCAGTCCAGTTGTCCCAGGTCATTCATCAGCAAAAATCACATGACACACCAGAGCCATTTATCCTGAGCCACAGTCCCCTTTGCCCGAAAGGATTTGTGATTCAATTTGACTGAGTGATGTCCTGGGCCTCATTGCTGCAACAGAGACTGCCCGGGTCTGCTGGAAAAGTAGCATGCAGGTTATGTAGCGCACCATGGGTTTCACTATTGCTGATTCTACTGATCTTAGATGCTTACAGCCAGTTTGTCGACATGTAAAATAGATTTGATGTACACAGTACTTTTCTAGCCATACTGACCACTCACTTTACTCTGGAGACGCAGTCGCACTTGTGAGCGCACACACATTCACACATTGGCACACAGATTGGTAGGCAACTGCCTTCCTCCGGGGCAAATGGACATGTGGCAAGAGAATGCTGGAATCAAGCCCAGAACTTTCACATTGCAAGACAAGTGCTGGTCCCACTGAGCTACAATCACCAAGATGAAGTGCTCTGATTGGTTCATTTAGTGTTTCATCATGGACGGTACAAAGAATAAAGCGACAAGTTAGCAGAGATTGACAGAAAAAAGGGAAAGAAACACTTTCCATCATCTCTCCCTCTTTTTTTTTATCTTGCCTGACTGTAGTGAGTATATGAAAGTTTTACACAAAAAGTTTTTTCTTTTTTTTTTTTTACATATCATCATTCCCTGGCACAAACTTAAACACAAAATAAATATGGGATCTGGAAATATATTGCCAATATTGTTACATGATGAAAAGCTTTTAAGACTGTTTGCATATGCAAAATCTTGGACAGAGATGCAACACTTCTTTAGAAAATAATTACCAATAGATAATTATAAGCAATGCCTCGACGCCAGTCCTTTTCACAAAACACTTATTAAAATTAAAGTGCATTAAAAGTATTTTTCAGTTTCTTAATGTTTCTGGTGAAAGGACCAAGCCAGTGGGGGCTTAATTCAACCCATCAGTATTACGCCCTTGATTCCCCAAGCAAGGTAGTCTCGGCTTTATTCTGACTTGGGGAAAAGGTGAACTCATGTCGCAGCTCAAGTGTAAAATGTAAAGATTCCAGATGGCCTGTGGGGTCTCTGTTTAGTGCACATTTTACACACATGGCTTCTTGCTATTAACAGCTATAGAATGAGGCAATTTAATGTACTTTGAAACAAATCACTGGTCTGTAGCCAGCTCTAGTTGTTCCAGTGGCAGTGATTGAAAATAGAAGAAAGAGATGGGCGCACATTTGTGGGTTTTAACATGACTGGAGCTACTGGTTAACATGGATAAGTACTCTCTAAACAAAAGCATTAATATTACTTCAAGCATTTTGGCAAAATAAAAGTGTAATGGGATTAATAAATGACATGATGGAATACATATGCATAGCTTTTCTTTGCAAATTCTCAAAATGAGCTGATCGAAAACAGTGTGGTTGAGCAATAATGTAGCAAGACGCTAGATATGAGCTATTATTTCTCAGATTCAAATGCACACTCATACAAATTGCCAAACGCATTTCATACATAAACACGTTATATGCTCTAAAGAGATGAGTCAGTGAAGCATGCTGTAAGCTAGGGTTGGCAGGGTTCATTTGAAAGATGTAAAATATTTATGCAGGAAGACTCTGCAGGGAAGGATGACGAAAAGAAAATTGCAAGGGAGAAACAGAGAGATAACAAATAACAAGACACATGAAACGACGATAAGTGGGCCAAAATGAAATACTCCCGTGTTACAGCTAAACAGAAAAAATAGACATGCTTTATGAGTCATTGTCATTTTTCGTTCATTAACTTACTGTGTAGTACTTCCACTCTTTGGCATGACAGAAGAGGATAGTGAGAAAAACCCAATATTATCTCAACGAGATGTTGAAATCTGTTTCAACAAATGTGTGTGCTATTTCCAAAGTGGGCAGATATAATGAGGACATATTATGCATACGCTTTGCAAAAAATGTCCACACATCTAAAACTTTCTCTTTATGTTACAGTCACAAACTTAAATGACTTTAATTGGATGTAACATTACACACTCATGCATATGTATAATTAATATGAACAGAAAATTATAAATGTTTTACTTTTTTTTTTTTTTTACAATTCCACCAACATGAAAAATATTAAAATGCAAGATTAATTTTAGCATAATCTTTGTCAAGACGCCAGGGGGTTTGTTAAATTAATGGATAGCATCACAAAGGATAGAGAAACACACTGTACTCGTCAGAGTGAAGTTGTGAGAAAATTTAAAGCAGAGTTACATTATAGCCCAAGCCTTGAAAATCTTAAGCACAATGAGCTAAATAAGGGTTAATTCTGAATGAATGACACGAGACTGGTGCAGACAGAACAACAGCCCCAAACATACAGCCAGAGATTCAATGGAATGGTTTAGGTGAAAGCTTTGAAGACTTGAAATGGTTTATTTGTAATGAACATGTAAAGGTAGGGACATATAAGCTGCATAATCTACACAAAACGTATATTTATGCAATACTGTATTTGAATGTGGTTTTAATCTCAATTATTGCAACGGGAGTGTTGATTGAATGTAACAACCATTGTGGTTTTTTTTTTTATTCCTTTGTTTGTGTTTTAGACCAAATAAATTATCTAGCTATACATGTGGAAAAATGTCACAGTCAAACTCCAGACCTAAACTGCAAATCTGTGGCGAGACTTGAAAATGGCTTTTTAAAGACATGCTCGACTGCTACACCTTGCTATTTTGCAAGGAAGAAAGGATAATAATTTCACTCTATAGATGTGCAAAGCTTTTAGTGACATCCATATAAATTGTTTACTCAGAGAGATTGAATACAAATGCACCCAACACTTTTCAGACTTTATTCCTCCAAGACACTGAGTTACTCTATCATGTAAAATCCTAATAAAATACATTGACATTGGGGTGAAATTGTAAATCTTTAAAAGGGTTTAATACTCTTTGGGGAAAAAAAAACTGTTAAAATGTACAATATTTAAAGAAATCCTTAGAAAAAGCTCTCATGAAAAGGTCATTAGAGTTGAAGCTTGTTGCTAAAGTTTGGAAAAGTAAAAGGAGCGAAGGGAAAGTAAGAAAAGTGGCCAAACAGAGAAAATAAGAACAATCCTGTAACAGCAAACAAGATGACAACTGACAGTAATTACAGATTTCCCTCCATAATTATGAGGGCCATTTTTCCCAAGACCCTCTGCTTTTGAGGCCTCGGTAATCGTCTGGTCACTCCCGTGCTTCCATCTATCTCCACAAGTAAATAGCAGGTCAAGCCAAATCAGCAAACCACCGTCAACTGTGGGGGCTTGCCTTCGCTCTAAATAACCCTTGAGAAATGATGTCATAAACCTAGATCTCACTATCTAATTACAGAAAAATGTGCTTCCATAGAAAGACCAAAAAAAAAAAAAAAATCCAACTATAGACTAGTTGGGGGAAGTGGAAGAAAGACGATGAACCGCACACAGAAAGAGGGAAATAAAAAGACACTAGTGCACAGCTCAGAGCATTCACTTGGTTATTCTGCTTGCTACAAAAACCTGGAAGGAGCAAGAACTTTTAAAGTGTAACTCAGTTATACAGAAGCTGTCTCAAAAATGCAAAGGACAGAGAGGCACTCATGCTGTGCAGAGTTCTAAGGCCTGAAAGAAGTAGGCTTGTTAAGCCGCTACGGTGGCAAAGGAATACTGTAATTACATTCAAACCAAGAGTAAAAGAAGCTCCCTTTGAGGTGGTTGGCTAAAACTATAAGAACGCTGCAAAATTGTTTAGATTCAGCAGACTTTTATAAAAACATGACGTACAAATCACATTCACACAAAAATTCCTACATCAAACTTGATAGGCAGATGAGTTTCTTAGCTATAATCATGTCTCATTATTCCAGATTGCCATGCATAATTTTCCGACTTATTACAACACTGTGCGTGACTGTAAGGTCCATGCTGGTTTTATTCAATAAAATCAAATCAGAATAATGGGCCATTCTTAAAGTTTTAAATGAGTAACAGAGAAAAAAAATGTTTTTTGGAGAGCATCTGTGTGCATTTACTGTATTTGCAATGGAAATAAATGAATTCACAATGTTCTCTGCAGCTGCAGATAAGGGAAATAAGGAGGAGAGACAATGAGAGATAAAAGTCTCATAAAAGAGAAAAGACTCTAACAAAGTGGCAAACAGAGGAACTGATAACCGAACCGCTTATGAAATGGTTTATCTGGATGAAAGAGAATCTCCTGGAAATTATGAATGCCAAGAGAAAAAAAAAAGCAATAATAATCTACTTGTGTAGAGACTAATGCCTGACGGCTAAAATATGACAGTTCAATTAAATGTCCGGTTAAACAGAAACAAAGAACCGCAGGTTTGGTTGAGCTGAGGACAAGGAGGCAACGGAGCCCAAGTATGAAAACAGCATGAAAGACATTATGAAACGTTGTGAAGTGTGACATCAGAGAAGAGGTGGAGAAACATGCAGCATTTGGAGCTATTTTAAAAGCCAAGTCTTGAGAAATTGAAAACAAATATTTCTTCTCGACATTTATAACCTCATGTGAACACGCCATAAAACTTTATACTCTAGAATATCTGTGTGTTTTTAAGAAATGTTCATCTTCGAGCACCTACTTTCTTCAACCTCGGTCAAGCTGTATTTTTATACCTGTAAATACTTTACAATTAAGTCTATTCTCTTTTAAATTAGCTAAAACTCATGCTCTGAGTTAAATATGATAAAGGCTGTAAAGTTATTTTGGGCAGCATATAACATGTTGGAAGAGTCAGCTCCCATCTGCAGCAAGTACCCTTATGATAAAAACTGTTTCAAGTTACTCTTCTCTGTTTGAACTGAATTGCATGAGATTTACAGTGAATATTCTGTTCCTGTATGACACGAAGTTTCTAGAGTTGACAAATCATACGTCGTTGTTCATGTACCTGCAATCTTGGTATATTACAGATCTGTGTTGTTGATTGAAGTAAGATGTTAGCCCACTGTTTTCCTGAGGTGTTTGAGACATGTATTTTTCCAGGCAAATTTATACAAGTACCTAAGGAGGCTTGAAATTCATTTCCATCTCATCAATTTTATAATTATTATTAAAAAAAAAACAAAAAAAACATTGAAATACAAAAAGTTTGAAAATATCCAGTGCAAGAATTCACCAAAATCCAAAGTTTTCTTTTAAAAAAAAAAGCATTAAAAATGTAGTTGATGTGCAAACTAAACTTCTAGGAAAGCCAAGGCCAGATGGCCTCAACACACCTGAATCAAATGGCTGAATTCTCTCATCAGCATGTCACTCAGCTCTGCAGAGGCCTGACAATGAGCCACTCATATAAGTCAGGTGTGTTGGATAGGAATGCACCCAATAGTTGCAGGGTAGTAGCTCTTAAGCAGTAGTCTTGGGCAACTTCTATAACTTGCCTTGAAGTGTGAGAACTTGACGTAGTTCAAGTACTTAAAATTCTTTTACTTAGATTATTTTAAAGGTAAAGGTGATTTTATTTACATAGCAGATTTTCAGCAACAAGTCAATGCAAAGCACTTTGTATAAGCTGCCGAAATTAATTAATTGCTTTCAATAGAAGATTGTGAGTTATGGACCAAATCCTACAACTAACGGTGAAAGACATATTACATATTTGCCACTTTTTTTGTGAATCATTAACAAATCATGAACAAAAATCTAAAGAATGGACAAAAAAAAAGTATGTGTGTGTTTGTCACTATAATGTCACAGCCAAAAGATTACCCCCGGCATGCGTCTTATTCAGGACCGAAACTCTCCAAATTAACACTGCACAGCTGCAGACAGTGCACACGTGTGTGTTGGTTTAGGGTGTGTCGCTGTGTAGAATTCATACTGCGCGCTCTCACTTGAAATGCTCGGTGCCATCTTGGTTTGGGTCTACACACCATTTATCAAGCAGCAAGGGGCAAACGGCAGAAGTAGCTGTGGAAAAAAAGGATGCTCACGCTGTGAGATGCTGCTTGTTACTCGTCAAATCAAATACCTACCTAGTCCACAGAGAGCACAGCTGGTGGTGACAAGGCACGCGGCAGCTTAATGTGGTGCACGTAGACATTTACATGCTGAATAAAGGCCAGAAAAAAAAAAATATGCCGGCTATCAGAAAAATCCAAAATCTTCATACAATGTCAGCAAATAGGCAGCAAACTATTTCATAGCATTGACTTTGCTTTAGTTTAGAAGTCATACAGAGTTCAAACATCTGTTCTGCACACACACACGCACACACACATAACACACACACACACACACATGCAGTCACATCTGAAGTGTCCTAGACTCACAAACACATAGAAAAACTATTTTAAAAAGGACTTTCCAGTAACAAAGTAATAATTCTCCTTTAGACATGGCCAATTCACCTGAAGTGAAATGAGGTATTATGCACCAACACAACAGCCCTCAAAAGGAAACACACTCCTACACACACGCGTACACACGCAAGCATGTCCTCCCATTAAAGGTTGCGCTGACTTGCATTTATTCTCCGTTACCTAACCTTAATCAGTTTCCCGGCAACTAACCCCTGTAACATGGATTCGGTTACTTCATCATCAGCCCTAGGAAGGAGAACAACTGCCTGAAAAAGTCTTTCTTTGTACCCCGAAACATCCCAATGAGGGAAGAAAAAATAAGCCCAAGCACACACACGCACACGCACACACACACACACACACACACACACACACACACACACACACACACACATGAGTTGGAATGACACTGACAACCCCTGTGCAGCCATAAATATGAAACTGGCCTTTGCTGTCATCTTTGTGTCTGCTGCTTCTGTGTGTTCTCGCACAGGGAGAGCTCTCTGTGTGTGAACCCTTGCTCTCATATTAGTGAAGTGACGTGGAGCAAAAGACAAGAGGAGCCCAAGAGAAAAGAAGCCAGAGCAGAGAGTGAAACCGATGTGCAAAGCTGTGCAGAGTACGAGCAGCAGGTACACGTCAAGATGGAGCGTTGCGCACAAGGAGTTTGACGAAATGTTGTGATATGAAAAGATATTTCCTGTCAGAGAGAAGCTGGTCCCATCGACCTCTATTTACTCAATTAGATATGAAGGTTAGTGCTTTAAACTTGTTCCCCTGTTGAATCTATGTTTGAATCTAATATTTTAAAGTAAGAAATGAAATAGTTTGGGCATGTTTTAAAGGCCTGCTTATGTATAACATCACAACCCAATGAGCTTGTTGGGCTTGTTGGCAGTTGAAGAGGCCTCCATTATTACCCCCCCCCCAGTACCATTTTTATTATGTATGATAGAAACATCTGAGAATAAGGTGACAACCAAACCTCAAAATAATCACTAATGTTGGCATCAGTGCTTCCGATTGGTGCTACGCAAAAGGACTATTTCAGATTGTTTCAGAATGGCGGGATGGACAGATGGATTGCAGCTTCTACTGCAATCCATCAGGTTTGTCTTTTATAGGAAGAGCTGAGCCAAAAAGCAAAGCTCTCCATTTACCGGTCAATCTATCATCCAATCCTCACCTATGGTCATGAGATATGCATTGTGACAGTACGAACTAGATCAGTCACACAAGCATCTGAAATTAGTCTCTTCCATAGGTTGACTGGTACCGCTGTAAGGAATATTATGCAAATGTATTGTTATCTCAGTAACAGAGCGGACCACATTAATATTGCAAAGGTCTGTTTGGAATGCAAGAATCGATGGCTAATATGTTCCATGTCTCGTGAGTTCAACCTGCACATGCTAATGTAATATTCAGAATTGTATACCTGTCTGCCCCCATTGTGTCTACATCTGACACCTTTGATAAAGTCCAAAATTATAAAATGTCACAGAAAGTGTTGGAAGCACAAATGAGAAGGACAAGAGTAGGGAAAATGTTGATTTATCACAAATGAAATATTTAGCAGTAAGTAAGACTTTCTGATTTTGTGCAGCCGTTGTGGCTCGTGTTACCCTCGGAGATACAGTGAGGAGTTCAGTCATACAGGGGAAGCTCAGAATAGAGCAGCTGAGGTGGTTCGAGCTGATCAAGACGCCTCTCGGGCGCCCAGCTTCCAAGGCATTCTGGGCACATGCCAGATATAGGAAACCCCGGGGCAGACTCTTAATTTTCCAGCGGGGATGATTTTTCCCTTTGTCCAAGGTATGCCTCAGGTTCCCCCGTTATGAGCTGGAGGGTGACACTGGGGTGAAACATATCCATTCATCCCTTTTTTTATTCTGTTACCACTCGCAATCTGATCTGGGAAGAGCAGATAAGGATGGACAGGAGGATAAATGGATGGAGATTCTTTAACATACATTTTAGAATTTACTAAACCCTTATTTTCCTTCTGAAAAAAGCAATCTGAATGAATTTTTTGGCATTTGGACCACAGTTCATTGTCACAAGCATAAAATCTTCCGTTTCTGGTCAAGTGAAATCCGTACGACCAATTCTATCTTTTTTATCAGTTACAGATTGTCTAAAACATAGTGTGGAATCTGTAAGGCAATTGCCCAGTTTCTATGCACAAAATAATATGGATGCTTAGTTTACTAAACATATGTCTAAAATCTAGTCGAATTCTGGTGAACCAGTTTTACATATCATATACTATCTTATCCTATGAGCTGGATTTACCGTCAACTCACCAACTTTGTCAAGATGCTTTATTGCAAAATTGAATAAAACAAGACTTCCTTCTTCTTTCATGAATAAACTTCAGTTTTACTTATGAAACCTACACTGACCAAAGGTGAGTTAAAGGTATTTTGAAAAAAAAAAAAAAAACATTACATGCTGCGTCTACTGGTCTGTTGATACTTGTTCACAAAATATCTGGACTTGAAGGAAGCTTCAAAGAAACATGTCCAAACGAACGGTGTCGCAGATGTCCCCGTTTCCAAAAGGTCCAACGGTAAAGAGATATTCAATGAGACAGAACATTTTAAGTAAAGTTACTTCACAAAGAATATTTGATACTGACGACTTGTCCTCCTCTTTGTTGTTACAGACTGCCAACATGGCAAAAAAGGGAGCACAAAACCAAGTCAGCCTAAGTCAAGTCAGCAGTCCATCTGCCCTGTTTCTTTCTCTTTAGTGAACATCAAACACATGTGGTCTGTTTCATGCTCCCTGCAGCCCATTATAGCTTAATGCATCAGGAGCCTTCTCACTGACTTCAGCATTTTAACAACTTCAGTATATTCAGTCACACACACACACACACACGCGCATGCAGACACACACAAGAACAAGCGCAGACAGGCTCCCAGATGCAGGAATTGACACTCATTAAACCACAGCAGAGTTATGGGCCTGCACACTGAGATACAGAAACAACTGTTGCTTTGGCTTTAATCTGTCTAAGAGGGGTGGACTAACAGAAGCACAGAGATTTTTGCTTACATTAACCTTCAAATAAGCTTTGGCCTTCCTATCTTGAAAGCTGTTAATGAGTTCCATTTATGTGTAATTAAGAGTGATCAATTAGTTGTTGTTTTTTTTTTCTTCAATCCACAGACTAAAAACAGAGCCTCAAAGCTTATAAGATAAATGTAGTCTAGTTCATCAAATGATTGTTTTTGTCTGTCATTTCCCTCTAAATCCTAAATAGTGTCTGCTCTATCCTGATAATTATTAACCTCTAAGATAAATTATTTGCAATAAAATAGTAACATTTTTTTCATTTCCCTACAGAGAACCGGTAAGGAGAAGTTGTTTTATGCTCAACTCCATCCATCATGTAATTTTAATTAAATGAAATATGTCAATCCCAAACGAAGGAAAACATTAAGCATGATAAGATCAAACAGATACAGATAGCTATTGCATTGCAAACATTGTGAATATGTCATTCAACACAAAAGACAAAACAGTATAACGAGTCATTTGATTTATGAGAATGAGACTTTCACAATACTTTAATATACTTTAAGAATCTACATTTACTTTTTCTTATCTCTTTAACAGGTAAAGTTTAAGTCTCACAAACATATTTTAGAATCCGGTAACTAATTTAGTGTCCTTAGCAACCCTAAACGTAGGGAAATATTTTACTTGAAAATCATTTATTTTCAGTCTGTCAGTTTTTGTTTTTTTTTTCTACCTGAGCTGACACACTAGTCACACACATTTTGAAAGCAGCGCAAGGTTATTTATCAGTCCTGTGAAATAATTTGGACTCCTCATTAAATAAGCAGTTATCACAAAAGAAATATTCACTTACCGGGGAAAACAAGATTAAATTGCACTGAACAAAACCTAACCTTGTTTTGCTCCGTAAACAAAAGATGCAAACAAAAATGCTTCTCTAGCAGAGGAAAACGTTAAAACATCCCACCCCCGCATAGCGAGTGTTTCCCCATTTTGCTGAAATAAAGTGAG
Organism: Poecilia mexicana; assembly: GCF_051168715.1. NCBI lineage: Eukaryota > Metazoa > Chordata > Actinopteri > Cyprinodontiformes > Poeciliidae > Poecilia > Poecilia mexicana. The sequence goes on along the minus strand of NW_028263386.1, from coordinate 16,638,695 downwards.
ATGGTCTTTGTAGCCATCTCGCAGTTTCTGAAGTCAATTTGAGGAATGCTTGCCCCCACTCAAAACTTTCAATTGTGAGATGCTTAGGGGGCTTAAGGGGGTTTCTTACATGAACATTCAGTTTCCAGTCACCCCACTGCATTTCAAAAGGATAAAGATCTGGGCTTTGACTCTGCCCAAGACTTTTCCTGTTTTAGTTTCAGCCAGTCCTTGGTGGATTTGCTGGTATGCTTTTGGTATGACTGGACCCAAGTCTCGGTCAGGTTACAGGGTTCAGCTTTAATCTTTCACAGAAATGCTCAAATATTCCTCAAGCATTCTCATAGACACCATAGAACTTATTGTGGATTATACGTTGGTGAATTGGTCAGGTCCTGCTGCAGCAGCAAGGCATCCCCGCTTCATGACACTCCCACCTCGCTACACAGTTGGTAGGAGGTTCTTATCCTGGAATGTTGCATTTGACTTGCACTTGGGAAGGATATTAGCGCTTGAAACATTTTTTTTCATTTTATGTTTTATTTATACCTCAGGGTTTCTCCCAGAAAACTTGCTAAGCCCGGTGTTGCCAGGGCAGAAAATTTTAAGTTCATAGGAAATGGAAAAATATTACTGGATAATTATGTTACTGGAAGGCAATGATGATAAAGCTTAAACACAAAACTCCAGTCTCAAAAACAACAAATCAAAAAAATACAATTAAAATAAATATCAATTGTTTGCACATTTTTTCAATCCCAATTAACTAATCAGCCAGTGAATCTTAAGGCATAACGCTGACCACATTAAAGAACTGAGCAGCAGCTTAGGGATCTTCAGGGCCCCCCATAAATGTTAAGATTTTAACACAGACTGATCTGGAATTGTAACGTGATTATCAGGATCTCAATGTTCTTAAATTTAAATGAATGGTTTCAGCATCGAGAAAGCTTAATTTAATTTAAATTGTTTAACATTTAAATTCAAGGTTTTAACAAGCTAGCAAGTTTACTTTGTAAAAGGGGAAAGAACAATCTGCATAGATTATTTTGTTACGTAGTTTGTGCTCTGTTTGTCCACAAATATGTTTCTGAATGGATACCTGTTATCTCAACAAATTACAATTGTCACTGATTGCTTTTGAGCTTGGCCGATTAAACTACTGAGAGACAAATCTCAGCACGTTTCCTCTCTTAGCGTGCAGGGAACTAATTGCTTTAATCGCATTTACAGAAAGACATACAGTCATGGGTAAATTATTGTACAATAAGGGGAGAAATGGTTAAATGCAATTGTTCATCCCAGTTTTCATTGTCCAAGATGTCTCTCAGGCAGAATATTTGCTTAACACTTAATTAGTAGTAACCTAGCAAGTCAAAAGATGAGAACATTTTGCCAGGAAGTATTTTAACAAATAAGTTAAATAGTCAAAAACAACTCTTTCAGCATCAAGACTACTGCATCAATACATTTCATAGTCTAAATTTCAGAGAACCACTGAGTTCAAAACATTCCCATACTTCTCACAGTGGGTTGGTATACTGATCAGTATATATTTAAAGCCACAAACCAGTCCTTAGCAACTAGTTCTCCCTTACAGGGCTGGGGAGCAGCAGCAACACTGTCATTATCTAAACACTGGTTACAGATGACACTCCATAGCATCACACGGCTCAGTCAGTATGTAGCAACCAGCAATCAGCAACAACAAAAATACAGCATGGGAAAAATCAATGCCAAAATGTTACCAGCCTTCCTGCAGATGTCTCACACTGCTTGCCTCTTTGTTCTAGCCTATGTGACATTGAGGATCTAACACTCATTGGCTGCCAGCTGCTTTCAAAGACCCACAGACGCCTCTCTCTTTAAGAGCCGATGAGAGAGAGACACACGGAGATGAAAAATGTCATCCCCTGAAAGACAAAAAGATAAGTCATCAAGACTGTAATGATGGGGCGGGACAGGGAGGGGGCAGCGCAAGCAGGAGACGGATGACTATGATGAAAATCAATCTTCCATTTTTGGTAAACAGTGACAAAAAAATCTGTTTCCCAAACTGATTACGCTTTCCGCAGTCGAATCATCACGCTCATTCTAAAAGCATCCATCGGTTTACTTTATTCCCTGCCAATGTGTTTTTCATTTTTTAAAGCGGTGGGCTTATAATGCTGCAATGGGCCAGTAAACATTGCTTCAACACAGTGATAACAAACAGCTTACTCTTAACTCAACAGCTTTCTTCTGTGGGACCTCTCCGGGGGGAAATTACTTAGAAATAAGGGGGCTATCAACAATGCTTTATGAGGCGTATCACTGTGGAAGCAATATCTGGAAATTGTTTCCCGTCACTTACGGAACATAATTAACCAAAGACTGGGGTATGATGTGGTGATGTTGAATATTTTCTACTTTTATATTTTTGCTACAAGTTACTGTGATTAAAAAAAGTTAATCAAAGCAAGTAAAACAAATAAAAACTCTAAATCATGAATCTTAACATGTTAAAAGTGTTTTATTATGGACACTTTGTGACGGTAAAGGAAAAAGTTAACAGCCTCGTGCAGTAATAGTTTCCATATTCGGGACTGAGCAGTCCAGTGGCTATTTAAATAGTTTAACTGGAAATCCCTTTCAGAGTTGAGGAGCAGTCGTCTCACATCTTCCTCCCAGCCAAGTCTGAATCTGGCTGATGCAGTTGACATGTGACCTTGAATCAGACTCAGTCAATACATTAATAAGTTGATCAAGCAATGGTGTCACAGTGGGAAATACCCTTCTGCAGATGTCGGGGATTATCTACACTGTTGACTTGGCTCACAATCTGAAAGCATAAAATTAAACCTTCCATTTTTTACAAGGTGTTTATTGTGCCAGACTACAACCAATGAATAACTGATGTTATTTCTGACTAAGAGCCAAGTAGCAAGAACAGAAAACAATTTTTCCTGCAATTCTCTAATTATATAAGTTCTCATAGTAACAAAACCTTTTTTTTTTTTTTACATAAAAGAAAGTGTTGACACTAAACTTACTGATTGATGCTGGCTTTTGAAAGGACTTCTTCAATGTGGCCAGTCAAGTAAACTAGGCAATTCTTCTGCTAGCTATTACCCCTTGCAACTGGTACTTGTGAGGATATAATAATGTGGAAGAACAGTCCCATCACATTAGATGATGCACTTAGTCAGCATTTATATTAAATTGTAGGGCTGGATAAAATGACTGAAAAACTTACAATGATATGAGCATTTTACATTAGTCTGCATCGATAATTATTTGTTTTTTGTTTTAAATATTCAAAATACTACTGTCAAACTAGTGATGTGACAAGAGCAGAACAAAAAAATGACATAAGGTTATGCTCAAAAATGTTATTTTGAAAACTAGCCTTTTTTTTTTCTTTGCTCAGGTCTATAAATAATTGAAAAAATGATAAAGATACCTGTTATTTTAGCAGCTTTGGGAATATTTGTTGTGTTGTCATTCCAAAGAAAATTAATTAAATGTGATTTTTTTTTTTACAAACGAAAATTGCATAAATAAGGTGATACCACAAAGCCATGCTATTTTTACTTAGGGTTATCATTCTATGAGAATCTCTGTACAGATCGTGCCTATCCTCACCCTCTGAGGTAATAACTTCTGAAGCTCATTCCTGGAAACCAGGCAAGTTTGATGCAAGGTAATAATATTTTTCTCTTTGCAAACTGTCTTAAAAGACTGTAACATGCTCACTAGAACAGCTTGTGTACTACACTTAAAAAACTTTCAAGTTGTAAAGTGTGCAAATAAACGCTTTCACTCTAGCTATAGCTACTTTATGCAAGATAACTATATTTGGTTTTGAGGCAAGAGTTAGAGTCTTCCGACTATCCCACAAATTTTCAACTTGTAGGGGCCGTTGTGTTCATTTTTCCAAATTAAAATGCACAAATCTCAGCCTAAAAACAGGTTCAAGTTCGTTCTTTTCTATTAATATAGCAAAACATGCTGAAAAAGTAAAATTTCCTAATTTTTCTGTGATGGGAATTGCTATAAAAACTTTCAAAACCCCTTCTTTATAAAGTAGTTGTGTGCAAGTGAATGTCCGAAAGGTTCACTTTTCTACTCTGTTCGTGTGATGGATATTGTAGCTTCAGAAACCTGCTGTAAACTGATGTGTTATTTGAAGAGCCAGAAAGCACCTCGCTGAATTCCAAAGGAGGCAAAGCTGCAATCGTACAACCTGCAAAAAGGGGGGGCTTGTGACTGACATCAGGCCATGGATGACACAGTGAGAAACAATATATCTGCACAGTCACACCACTGGGCTAAGTGACTGTCTGGTAGCTTACAATGTTGGCCTCCCTGCCACATCAGAACATATTGAAGAAGAGGTCAGATTAGAGAGTATCTTCTAGAAGAGAACCTCAGTAAGAAACTCTTAAAGAGACACAGAAAGCAAGGCACAACATCTGTGCCTTGTGTTAAGCGTAAAAAAGATTTTGCAGGGCATTTTTTTCCTTTTTTTTAATGAGGGATCAAACAAACTTATTTCCTATGGTGCCTCTGCTCTGTCTCAATAACTTTTCAAAGCAGCGTTTCATCTACAGAGCCTGAAGCCATATCTCCTCTACTTCACAGTACCATGTGACATCAAATGAGTGTGACAACAGATTTAAGAGGAGTAAAGATAGATTCTTTCCTTGTACTCTCATGCAAACAATAAATAGGAAAATACTTTACATTTCTTCCGTTTCCCTTTGAATATGATGCTCACATTAGTATTTTTATTATTATTATTATTATTTTTAAACTAGATACAAAGTTCGTTTGTATCTAATTTGAGTCAATTTTTGTATAAATGGGAAAATAACCCACATATAATGAAATGCAGCTTGGCTTCCAAAATGAAAGCATTTTGAAGGCGCTTACCTGACATTTCAAACTGTGGGACACCATCCTGGCTGAATCCCTTTCCGCCGTAAAACCGCTGAATGTCCGAACAAGTCCGGGCTTTGCTGGACCCTTTGTCCCCAAAGGCTGGCGCTGTGAGAGAGCACAGCGCCAGAGCCGCCAGGATGAAGAAATCCATTCCTGCTGACCAGTGTGGCTTTGGACTTGGTCTGGAGGAAATCCAAGCGACAACTAAGCGACTTAGTATAAAGCTGAAAGTACAATGAATTCGGGGCTGGTGCTGTGGTGCGTAAAATATCCTCCACCTTCTTTCTCTCTTATACTCTTCAGTGCGTCTGCAGCTTCTGTGGCTGTTCTGTGCGCGCTGCTGCGCGGCACAGGAGCAATTCCTCTCAGCCCAGATGTCCCGTCTCTTGTTTAATCCACTTAAGCCAGCGCAGCCAGGGCAGACGCTTATTATTTTCTCCCCCAAAAAATATGTCAAATGTTCTTTTGCTGAAGGGTTACTCTGTAGAGATCCCCGGTCTCACTCAGCTACCCGTGGAGCTTTTTTGGCTGACCTAAAGAGAGGCAAGCAAGAGATGCAAGAATTAGGTTACCCGGCTGAAATACGCTATTTTAAGTCACGCCAGAAATAAGCGCTGCACTGGTGCAGCGCTGGCTGTGTTGACTCACGCCTGCCCGGCTTTAACGTGAGGAATCCGAGTGCAGAGGTGCACACACCGGCAGATACCGCAGCTCAGGCTCTTCTGGACGATGATGTGCCAGCGCTGCCACTCTGTGGAAAAGGGAGGGAGGCGGGGAGAAGCAGGCAGACAGAAAGAGGAGGATGAAAGGGAAGGGAAGCAGAGCTTTAAAGCAACTCCGGCTATCTCTTGTTGCTTTCTGACACAGTCATGCTTATTTGGTTTGGATTTTTTTTTTTTTTTTATCCAAATTTTAAGCATACCACGCCTCAATAGTTTACAAAGTATCTTCTCTTTATCGTGGCACACTGATTTGTATAAGAGTGTAAACATGCCTGGTTCCCAGGAGAGGAAAATGCCGTGTGGGTCTCGTCACGTCAGGAATGTGTGCTGGCTGGACTTGCTCACCATCAGCCAGGTGTCACACATGAACTGCAGGCTGGTCCCTTTCAGTTCGCAGTACTGGATACCCTCCTCTGAGAGTGTCTGTTGAGTGGAAGGCATCACTCTACAAGACGCAAGTCATGTCCAACAAATCAGCATCTGTTCTAGGCTGCTTCCAGGTTACCTGTCACCAAATGAATGCCTTCATTATCCACAGTTTCTTTATGTTTGCCTCCTAAATCTGGGTAAACACCACAATGTGGACAATATTGCCTCTCTGCTAATTTTAAATTCCTTAGATGTCAAAGAAAGAAAAAAAAACACCCTAAAACCAACTCTGTAGCTTTATTTAAACTTAAATGTTGTGTGTTGTGTGTTTTTCATTGCCGGTTTTGGCTGTGTGGTGAAATTGCTTATTTATCTGTTTATCTGTCCGTCCATCCATCTATCTATCAATCCTGCAGAAAGGAAATCAGATCACCTTTGTAGCTGCTGTTGTTTTTAAGCTACAGAGCAACATTTATTTTGTTATGAACTATTTCGATTGATCTGAACGCTAAGTCAGACCAGTAAGTTTAATTGTGTTTGTTAGGTGAAAATAAAAATCATCCAGGTGTCAGGTCCCTCTGTGGTTCCCTGTGCAGAAATCTGCAACCTGACCTGTGTGCAGCCTGTCTTTAAATGCCTTTGACAATCTATTATTTTCAATAGAAATAATATTATTTCAAATTAATGATTGTTTAGTAATCCAGACTGAGTTATTTTCTTGCACCTGACATGTGTTCAAACCAATAACCCGGTTTGTAAGTTAACTCAGATTGTGTATTTTGACCCAGTTGGTTTTGGTGTGCAGCTTCATCATACTCGCAGGAATTTCACACACAGTTTGCCTTTATAACACTGTTAATAGGAGCATTAACTTCAGTTTATTTGTGCAAGTAAATCTAGTGTGACTCTGTGAACTTATGACATAGGTTTATGATAGCAGCACACATGCCTTTCCGTCAGTTTAAAATGTTATACTGTTATTCCACTCACTGGGAGTGTGAAATTTGATTAGTCTGTTTTGAATGGCATCACCTTTTTACGGAAAAAAAAAGAAAAAAAAAAAAGTAAAGATTGCTTTTTTTAAGTAAGATCCCACTAGTATGGTAGGTTAGGGGAGGACGGAGTGCTGAACTTGGAATGAAGGACAGTCATGAAGAGAGAAAAGAATGACAGTCAAGAAGAAAACCTTTTTGGTAAACCGAGCCATTTCCTGTCCTCAAATTCTTCCATTTCCAGAGTCAGATATTGTTTACAAATACATTTAAAAATGCTACACTATAATTAGCCTTTTCCTCTTGACTGCTGGCTCCAAATAACAAGGAGAGTAACTCGCATATCAGTAGCTGACAAATGGCCACTCTTGCATCCTATTATTAAAGCTCTGAAATGAACGAATGAATTAAACATTCATTTGGGAATGTCAAGTGTCTGCCTCTGTTTGTGAGTGAGCGTGTGTTTTTGTGTGTGTGATGGAGGAGCGGGGGGGCCAAAGCTGGCAATTCACCTGCACAGCAGCTTTCCGATATTGAGATATGTAACTGTGACAAAAAAATAAATAATAATTTGCCTTGCTTTTCTTCCTGCTATGAGAGAAATTGAACCGTATTAAGAACACGTGGCGAGTGGCTACCAGAATAAGTGGACTCAACCTATATGTGTGATAAGACAATACCCTGTACCGCAGATAGATCTGTGAATGCATGACACATGTGCACCTTTATGTTTTTTTTTTCTCAGCAGCATTTGGTTTGTGAAACCTGAGTTTATGTGTCTGACTGTGTTCCACATGTGGTCATAGGTCGGCTCTGCTGTTGAAGGACTGATTGGCCCTCTACTGTCTGGTATGGAGATTATATAATTAATGCTCAATAAAGCCACAGAACAGCCATGTTTTCTTCCGACTGCTTCTCATTGAAGTTTTATTGCCTGTGACCATGAAAGGCTTCCTAATGAGGAGCAGGATGCAGGGGGAAGTCAAGCAGACCAGCAGAATGGTAGCAAAGACAGAGAGGAGTGCTGGGTGAGAGGCCATAAATAAGCAACAGTCAGTTTATTGTACATGTGCAATAATTATGTGGTAAGCATTTTTAGGGCATGGTGTGGTTTCCAGTGAAAATTACATGCATGCTCAGTTCCTATAGCATCATAAGCTCGCAGCGAACGTGTTCAGAGAAAAAATGTGATTCAGAAAATACATTATTTGTTCTTATCTTTTAACACAAAATCTATAGTAAAAAAAAAAATGCATTGTGCTTTATCAAGTCCAAGGACTCTAAAGCATTTTACATTGCAAACAGTCATTCACCTATTCATTCATGTACACATTCACACACTGATGGCAATGAGCTACATTGTAGCTACAGCTGCCCTGGGGCAGACTGACAGAAGTGAGGCATCAACATGCAAGGTGGGTGTTGTGTCTTGCCCAGGGTCGCGACTGGGATGAACAGAGTGGGGGTTTGAACTGGCAACCCATCGATTACAGGACAAATCCTGACCTTCTGAGCCACCGCCTCCCTTAGCTGTGCAACTTATAAGATGACAAGGAAAGCAGAATGCAATGTTTTCAAAATGTTATTACCAATAAGTGTGGATTGTGTTTGTATTCACCCCCCTTTACTCTGATGCCCTTAAGCAAAAATCCAGTGGAACCAAGTCACCTGGATAAACAAACATGATCTTTATGGGAATGTAGCCCAAAGCAGCCGCTGTTAAAATAAATAAATAAATAAATAAATAAATAAGGAGGCCTTTTTGCAGAGTGGCACAAGCCATGTAGTGGACACAAAAAATATAATCAGTAAAAAAGTGCTCCAAAAACTGAACCTTTTAGTCTATCCAGTAATAACATAGATCATAAATACTCTATTCCTACAGAGAAAATTTATGGTGGCATCATCCTGCTTTGGTGAAGCTATTATTTAGCAAGGTCAGAATTGATGGAAAAGATGGATGGAGTTATAAACATGACTAAATCCACTATGAGTTTCTTAAGGAGCAGGTTCTCCTTCATTCCAGCTAAAATAACATCTCTGATGGACAATATCTTCCACCCCTTGTTCCAGTTCAAGCTGCTAGTGAACTGGAGAGCTGCTTCAGTAACAAACTTCTGCATCCGTTTCAGAAAGTTGTTTAGACTTTGTAACCATCCCTGATCCCGACAAAATCAAAGTATTTATATGTCCATGCTGGTGGAATCACCTACTCTTCTTACTCATTTTAAAATAAAATGTCCGCTGTTATTGCACATCATGTTTTTTTCTCTCTTTTTTTTCCCCCTTTAACCAGATAAACCCTGTTGAGATCTATATCTCATTTTCAAGAGGGACCTGGTCTGCAATACACCACAACCTGGTTACAAAATAAAACTAATTAATGCATAAAAACTAATTAATACATATTTAATTAGTTTAATTAGTTTAATTAGTTTTTCTGTAATTATATTTATTGTAAATAGTCTATATATATATATATATATATATATATATATATATATATATATATATATATATATATATATATATATATATATATATATATGTATTATTTTGTAATGGTCAATGTTCATGCATATTATATACAGTTTAGAAAAAGTGATCCAACTCAGTTGCACATCCTTTGGAGGGTGAGTTTGATATGTCTATTTCTAACAACTGCACAGTATTTTTAGCTAAAGTCTTGTACAGTATATTACTATGATTATTGTTAATCTTGTTTTCATATATTGCTTTTAACTATTTAAGAACTTTTTTGTTTGCACCTTTATATTTGTTGCTGATGTTACTCCTGATTTTCCACGTTTGTGGGACAATAAAAGCTGCATCTATTCTATTCTATTCTACTATACTTTGTGTTTATTAGATTGAAAGTGTCTTTTGATTCCGGTGTATTGAAGCAGAGGCGGATGGAAAAGATGCATAATCCCGGCCCTCACTCCCTGGAGTTGGAGACCCCTAGACTAATCTTATTACTGTATGACAGTGTGACTGACAAGTGTTTATGATTTTACATAATATAAATGAAGGCCTCTACTATAGATGTTATCTTTATGATCTATGTTAATGTGATAACATGACACTACAACTGACTGAAGTCCAATATAATTATGCATAAACACTCAAGTACTCAAATTTGCCTTGGTATAGAATAAAGATAGTCACATTTGTACTTTACAGAGCAAATATTGCACTAAAGTAATGCAGTGTCAACGTGTATTCAAATAAAGAAACAAAGTTCACCTTTTATGATCTTTTCTATTTGGAAAAAGCACTTTTAGCTCATCTTAGTAAGAACACCATATCATCCCACCAGTCACAATTGTGACCGATCATAAAACACACTTTTTCATATATTTTTCCACAATTTTTTTTTTTTTTTTTCCCCTTGGTTAGTTCAAAGGGCTATAAATGACATCTGATTTTAATATTTTCATGTCTTGGAAAAAATTGGGATTAAATTGTTTAAATCGTTTTTTTATATGGAACACTGCAGCAGACAAGCACAGACTGCTCTCATCACACTCATGAATAGAGTTTTATGTGGATATCAAAATGAGTCTGGTGCGGTCCAATCTGATAGAAGACACACATATTCAGGCACAAACTCATTTTCCCCACAAAATAAAAGTGATATAGTGAGCACGCTGCAGGACTGGCTAATCTACAAGCTCCACTGCTGAGCCTCAGAGTTTCTCTGTAAATATCACCGTGTTGTTTCAACAGATGTAATCGGCCTTTAGAGGGAGATCATCGTGTCCTCTCCCTAAAGCCAGTCTCATCCCATGTTCTTGCAGATACCATCGATTCTTCATCCGCTCTGGGTTTTAATGTCAACCATTAGCCAGGGTTCAGCACATCCACGGGAGTGCTTAAGTACCACACATTACTCACCAGATCTATCTTTTGCTTTCTGTGTTCATTGTCTCAGTTATTCAGTCCATTACACTTATTTTTTTTTCCCATAGTGTAGAAAATTCCCTGATGTCATCTTCACATTCTCATATTTGTAGTAGAGGAATTTATCATCATACCTTCATCTTTAACTTTGAAGCTACTATGCAAAACTGTTAGGTTTTTGACAACGGCTCCTGTTCCTTTGTCCTTTGTCATTGTGTTACACTGGAAATTGTCCTCTTTCAATAAAAGACACTCTCAGTTGCCAAAGACAAATGATCAGAGGACAAAAGGAATACTTGCTAGTACTTGCAGGAGGACGAGATATGTTATTTTAGAAAAAAGTTCCAATAATTGAGGAAAACATTAAGGGTTTGCTGGGAAGGGGTGGTGTGATAGGAAGGAAGATAACGTAATGAGGGATGGCCTTAGGAGAATGAAAAAGAATAAAGTTTAGAGAAGGAAAGCAAGTTAGCGCTGAGTAAAATAAAAAAAAATACTTTTCTTAATTGTTTTCAGTTGACTGTAAACTTTGTCACATACATAGAGAAAGCACCTACCTAATTTCTATTGGTATATTTTAAGTCTAACATTTACACTCTGTATGAACACACATCCATCCATCCATCCATCCATCCATCCATCCATCCATCCATCCATCCATCCATCCATCCATGCATCATTTAAATATCTTCTGCTGTATCCAGATTCAGGTCAATATATATTGCAGCTGCCCTTTCTTTTTCTCTCACAGTCTGACATTGAATCAAACTAAACCTTTACACTTTTAGGTTAGCTACGATTCCCATAATTATTGAGTTCAAGGTTTGGATTTGCAAAAATAATGTTTCCTAACGTGTTTCCCTTAAGAAGAGGTGAAACTGAAATTCCGAAACTGATCCCACACCTTCTGTAAAATGTAATTCATGCAAATCTGATCTGGGGTCAACTAACTCAAACTCCTCTTGGCTTCTTTTTAGTTCTGTGACATATCTTTGTTCAGGCTGGCAGCACCTCCCTCCCCGCTGGCCTCGGGAACAGTGGGAGGCAGAAACTCTGTGCAGTTCTCAGCCCCCTATGAGGAGTCCGACATTATTTTCCCACTAACACTTAAGATTATCTACACATTCCTGCAGCATTCCTCAGTCCTCCTCTGCACACAGGGCGCTTTATCACATGACTAGCGCTCTCATCTTCACAATTTGAGTTTAATGAGAGAGATGTCAGGAAAAAGTAGGACGCATCAGTGCCGACTGCATCTGAACACTGGATACAAAGTAACTGTGTCAGTGCTAATTCTTCCCACCTTAGTAAACTGACTTTGACAAACTGACTTTTCTTTTTTTTTTTTTTTTTTTTCAAAGACCAGACATTGAAGTGCAGCAGAGGAAGTGTACTGGTGTTTTCTCAGCTTTTTCATTCGTTTCTCATTGGAAATTGCCGTTTAGACGGATTGTTCACTCAGCACTTCTTTCTCATGGTGTCATAAAGTGAACTGTAAAACAAATTTCACCTATAAATCTGTCAGTTGTGAACAGCTTGAGTATGGATGGATTTCAAATGAAGCTGTAATGCTGTGTTAAAAATGAGAAAAAGCTGTGTGATGATGCTGTTGGAAAGCCCCCTCTGCTTGGCTTGTGATTCACACAGGCAGAGTGACATGACATGACCGACTGAATTGCATTTACAGTAACTTTGTATCCGTCAGTTGTCCTAATATGGAGAGTCTTTAGAAAAGCTCTCTTTTTAGGACCTGATTTCTAGTGAAAGAAGCGGCAGGAATTTTCATTGTGGTACGTGTCTCTTTGATTTTAGGAAAATTGTCTCCTTACAGAAATAATGGAGTAGGATAGAACAGAATATATTTTACTGATCCCAAAGGAGAAGATGCCTATAATTGACAATGCTTGTAACTTATGAAAAGAGATAAGAGACACAATAGTTCAAATTCAGTCATATTTAATTAAAATATGACTGAATAAATAACCTTTTTATAAAGGTTTATTATGTCATGTTAGAAGGTCTAACGTCTGCTCACTCACTCAAGAATAAAGTTTAAAGAGAATTTAAGGAACAATCAAATCAGCAAGAAAAGTTTTTGTTGTTGTTGGTGTCCAAAATCACTCAGGCATGAAAAGCAGAGGTTATACTATAAGAATGAGGATGAAGCCCCCAAAGGCCCAAATAATTGATTTCCACTCATTCATAGTCTGCAGAATTTGTTGATGACTTGCACTCCTGAATCTGTAATCCAAGCCAATCGATGACACTCATTTATCTTGAGTCATATACGAACTCTCTATCCAACAAGTCGAGCAAATTCAAATAAAAGACTGACTTCAGGTTTATGCTCCATCACTAAAATGGGAGCTAATATAACACATTGTTCAGAAGTCATGTTGATAGATAAAACTATTCAAAGCAAGAATAATTATCAAATAATATTTAGGTTTAAACCGCTACAGATAGACAGAAAGGCAAAGGGAGTTGAGAATGGCACCCATAGGACCCGTGGAACATTCACAGCAGTGCTCATCCGTCTCCAGGACCTGAGGAAGAAAGCTGGCCGTGGCATGACAAACGGAGCAGACCTGAGAGAGAACTCTGCTCTGCATGCAGGCCACCCTTGAACACATGTGACATCCATGCAAAAAAGACCTACAAACAATCACACGCACGCCTATGACTCAATTCTCAGCCTCCTTAATCACACCTCAAATTACAGTAACACCCACAGCGACCCCACTGGTCTAATTGGAATGGGGGCTCATGCTAGAAGGGCCACATTTTTCTTTAGCTGGCCTTTGTCATGTGGAGACAGTTAATCTGTTTTCTTAACTGCCTGACTTCCCCATTGACTAATGTTCAGGCCCACTGCTGTGCCTTATTAAAGCACAATACATTCCAATGACACACTCAATCTAGTCTTTTGTTTTGTCCACCGGGCCGTCAGTAACTTTGTGTCTCTTGTGGACAAGCGCATGGCTGAGCATGGACAGTGTGCATGGAAAATGCTCTTATTACAAATCGCACTCATGTAACCGTACACCTTTTTTTTTAAAGACCTTGTGTTCGATTTTATTTTCATTTCAATTTGGCCTCTAATGAGCTCTATTTGGGCTCATTGATTATTGTGAAATATGGCAGATTATCAAAGTAAATTTAAATTCTGGTGAAGATATTATTTATTGGAGTCAAATAGCTACATTTCCCAGTTATGTACTCTGTGTAGATTTGAGAAAGTTCCACTGTTTTTCAAAGCACTTAATGTAACCGAAATTCATGCGGAGCCAACGAGAAAAATTATGTGACAACAAGCTGTCCATGAAAAGACCAAAATTGTAAAGGTGGAAAAATTAAAAAGGGTGAAATAACCAACAGCTTTTCTCCTTATGTGACACACCCATCACAGCAGTTGTCAATTCAGTAACCATGTATTTGAAATTTCTGACAACCACATACTATTTGTCATACATCGTATTGGAAAGAAAAAAAAAATCCATCCAGAGTGTTTGTCAAGAGCAAGATGCAAGAGAAGTTTTCTGTTTTTGCTTAGTATGAATTGGGTCCAAGTGTTTGTAACCACATTAAACTGTTCAAGACCTGGACATGTTACCATGGTGACTCAGAGGACAATACTAAAACAGACAGGACAGACAACTGTGTGTGCGCAGCTTCAAACTTCAGGCAATTTAGCGCGGCCAATCAACCTGACACTTTTGAAATTAGGTGCATCCCATCCCATGAGATGGGATGCACCTAATGATTCACATTTTCATGCCATGCCTCTTGATTTCATTGTTTCTGCCTTGTCCTTTGTGTGTCAGTTTATTGAACCCACTTGCGCCTTGTCTGATGATCTACCCGCTTCACCTGGTTGCTGTAGCACTTAAGCTCTTCACAGCCTCTCCCTCATTGCCAGATTATTGACTGCATGAGCGAGTCAGAAATCCAGTTGTTTTTTTTCTTCCTTGCCCCTGTTTGGTCTCCAAGTTTCTGACCTAATTCATGTCCCCGTGTTTTTTTTGTTTGTTTGTTTGTTTGTTTGTTTTTGTTTTTCGTTGTCCTGTTTTGCCTAGCCCACGACTGACTTCTGCAAGTTTTCTCATAACTGGATCATGACTCATGCCCCAAACACAGACCTCTGAGATTCGCTTGCCCCATTGGATGACTATTCCGATATCTAAATCTCTGTGAATGATCATTGCCTGATTACCCGCGCCACTATTGGATTGTGGACTGTGGAAGGTTTTTGTGTCCTTCATGTTCACAGGCAGAAAAACCCACAAACTATGTAGAGTTTTTGAAAAAAACATCTAACATGCCAGCTTACTCCACTCACCCAAATATTAAGTCACTTTGTCACTTGGAGCTCCCAAACTTTCAGCCTTTTCTTAAAAACAGACCTTCCTTTTCCTGAGTATGAGACATGTTTGAACTGCCCTTTCACTCTTCTTTTCTCTGTAAATAGTAAAGATAGTCCCTTAAAATGTGAATCTTTCTCAGCAAGTGATTGAAAATGGTCTGAGCCAACCGCTCAGTCCTCTGGCCTGTGGTATGATAGTTAAAGTCCGTCTCTATTTTTCTTTCATAAGAGGAAGAATAAGTCGGGGATCCTGTAGGATATTCAAGTATTGCAAAGCTGAATATCTGCTCATATTTGATGTACTCCATCTAGAATGACTTTCTGGAGGCAGCAATCAGCAAAGGACAAGACGACTGGTACGATATAAAGCCTTTTCCATTTACTGGCATACATGTTTGCATGATACAGACTGTCTGACCTTTACAGGACCGAATTGGTGGGGGAAAAACATTATTTTGCCCTGCAAGAGTTTGAATCACAAGTAGATATAACATTAAAAAAAACATAAAAACTGCCAAGATAACATGTTGTGCATCACTATGCATGATAATGACAAACTGTTTTTTTTAGAGATTTAATCCAAGTCATAGCTGAAAATCATCTTGACGTTTTTTCAAGAGTTTATTCGAATTAAAATGAAGGTCACACATTTACTTAACCTAATGCTAGTTAGCCACTGGACAAAGATGACAGCTCAACAACTGAATTTGCTGCCTCTGTTACCCTGTTGTAAGATTTGATGAAGCTCTGCAGAGGGGAAATGGATACATCTGAGGACTGAAAGTCAAGAGGGAGAGCTGTGGTTAGGAGGTGCCACAGGACTCTCTTCACCCAATTGTCTATCTTTGACAAGCTATTTCTAGTGCCGTCTCCTCTCCATTGCCTCTTTCATCCAGTCCAAGCTCGTCACTGTGATCCCTGTGCTGAAAAGGTAAGACAATCTGGAGGTATGGGGTGAAGGGTGGTAGATGAGTTCCTGGGGTGGAAAGTGGGCTGCTCTGTTTTCACATTGCTTAAGCCAGAATCATCCACTGGAAAAAAAAAAAAAAAAGTAATGTTCTCAAAGCTCAGTTTAGAGTCTGTGGTGTGACATCTCTTTGAATTAGTTTTTAGATCTTATCCTTTTGAAAAGAGCCAAGTTGTACACCATCTTGCTCTCGTTCCTTCTCTCTGCATGTGAGGATGTTTTGGTGTGCATGTGGCTGCAAGGACTGAACCGCTGATGTATGGCATCGTTTAAAATAGCCCAGACAGACATCCGAGCAGCTGTGACCTCAGATCCCCCAAACTCTCAGTTAAACTTACTGACCACTCTGGTTCTCAGATGTAAGTGTCTGCATATTCCACAACATTGTTCAAGCCAACCTCAGAAAAAAAGTTAAATTAATTGACATTGACAATTTGTATATTTTGTCACTATTGATATTGCTTCTGTTCTCCCAATGTAGACTTTGACTGTACTATAGAAAATTGATGTAGCTCATTGGTTGCCAATGATCTAAATGAGTAGAAGTACATAACATATTGGAAACAGATGTTTCCCCCAACCCCTAAAAAAAGAAAAAAAAAAACAAGATAAAGAAGAGGTCATCAGCACTGAAGCAACACAGCTGAGTTATTTTGTCTTTATGTGTTCTAAGCTTGGATAACTGGGATTTGGGGAAATCAAATACTTGCTAACAGGCAAACCTCCCTTTAGGATCAACCGTTAGGTCATTCACAACCAATTCAGTCAATGCTGCTGCCATCATGACTGGCTTTGACTGTGCCAGAACTATTAATGTCTTCTGCACTAACACACTCTTGGTGCAAACACAGCCTGGTATGTTTGGCAAAATTTCCCCTTGGTGCAACTGGTGAAGGACAGAATAAAATAACTTGTCCTAATTGAACCCTCATAACCCTTAGGTCTTCATCAGCACTGACATCAGGAAGTTTGATTCGTGTCGTCAGATATGACACCCTGCTCAATGCAGCTTAAAATGTATGATTTACAGGAGTATGATAAGAACAAGTTACAGTGATATGAATTGTTAAAAAGCCTAAAGTGGTAAAAGTGTTTGCAAATATAAAATATTAAGGTGCAAAATAACTTGGTGGAGACTTTCCATTTGACTAAACAGTTGCATAAAAGCCCTTATATTTATAATTTATCTATCTCTAGTGTAGTCCATTTCAACAGTGCATACAGAATATTAGGAAAGATTAGATAAAAGAAAAAAAAAAAACGGGTGTGGATGCTCATTGGAGTTGCTTTTATAAAAAAAAAAAAGACATCAAAGAAGATCCACTTGGTTTGTGAGTTGTAACCTTTAAGAAGAGACTAGCCGAAAGAGCAGAGCACTTTTAATAGAGCTCAACTACATTGTATCTTAATGATACAAAAATGACAATTGGAAACACAAAGCAAAGGATGAAAACTATGTACATTTATACACATGTGAGGGCATGAAACAGCAAGGAACAAACGGATGGATTTACTGCTGCTTTGAAATAAAACATATTGTGGTTAGAGCACACAAAATGTTACACATTCAACTTTTGAAAAGAGTCCCAGTTATTTTCACTTTGTTTCAATTTGACCTTGAGACTTCATTACGTAAATGATGTTATAAATATACACTTCAGTTTTGCATTGTCAGGTGGGATGCCGTTTCTAGTCCACCTCAGATAGCTGGAACTAGAAATTTACATACATTGTATAAAATGATGCATCATTTTTTCTCACTCTCTGACTAGGTCAGTTGTGATTAGCAAAATAATTCAAATTTGCTAAATGCTGGAATATTTTCACAGAACTTTGCATTACTTGAAATGTAAAAGTTTGCATGTAATAAGATTCTAAAAGGTTAATTTATGACATCTGAGGAAACAGAGGCACACCTGTGGATGTATTTTCTGAAGCATTATCTTAAAAAAATGTTTTATTGATCCCAAAGTGAAATTAAATAAATAGGTAAAATTATATCTAATCTAAAATTATTAATGTGTACGCGTTTATACGTTGCAGGTAAGTATTTGATTTAAAGCTTTTTACTCTGTGTCAGTGCCAGTCTATGCATCAATTTTGTCTGTATAAAAGGAAAACTGGCACTAAAAGGAATTCAAATCTGGACACAATTTGTGTCCCCCCCCCTTTGTAGTGTGCCAACACTGTATGATCAAAACACATTTTCAATTGTTGGAATTTGTGGAAAAATAGAGGAGGAGGGAGTCATGTAAATTATAGAGATACTGCATTGTGTTCCGATTCCACAGAATGCTTGCAGAAGAACAGAAAGAGAAAATATAATTTCATGAATGCAAATTTTAAAGGAGAAAAGAAAAAAAAAAAAAAAGGCACAGTATTTGAAACTGAAGCTCTGCCAGAAAGGGACGTGACAATTTTGAATTTTTTTGCATTTCATACGTGCAATAATGTGCAATTCATCAAGCAAACACACAAACCAGGATGCACAATAAATATTAGTAGAGCCAACATTATGTAACCTTTGTTGAAAATTTTAAAACTCCCCATTCTTTAATTACTTCATGTGGTAAATTATGGATATTTTCCCTTTTATTTTTGACATTGAAGCGATTTTGACTTTTGTAGAGCTGACAAGCATAGCCCATTCATGAAAGAAAACAAATTAACATTCCATTCAGCTCATGTCATACATTAACTCAAACCTCTGTACCTATATACAATTGCTTGCTACAGTATTCACACCTAGTTTATCTGCACAATATGTTCAGCCGTGCAAAGGAGCTTGTGATGTACCTGTGAACTCATTACATTCTAATCCCTGCAAGGTACACAGTCATTAGAGCATGTCAAATCTGCTGTTTTGGGCCAGACACCTGGGATGGATCTATCGGTTTTTCATGCATTCCTTAATTCCTAAGAAGAAGCGAGTTACATTTATAAAAGAACAGAATTCTCCCACCAGGATGGCATTAGTACAGTGCTGTGAAAAGGTTCATAGCTTAGATCATGAGTAAAATCAGCGGTAGAAAAAGAAGACATCTGCTACATGTTACTTGACTTATGTTTGTAGCTAAGTGTTTACCGTCGTAAACGTTCTTAAGAATAATTCAACCCCGTTCTGAATAACAAAGGTTAGGTCTGTGCAAGAGAAGCAAGAGCTGCGGCCCTCCTTTATAATATCATCTATAACCAAACAGGATAGTGGAAACCGCATGGTCAATCTTTAGACTCATTCACAATAAAGATCCTGTGGGACAGGACCCTGCATTTGCCCACTTGTTACCCATTTACAGGCTCCCACACACTGTGGTCCACACACTGACCAACTCTTTATTTCTGTGTCGCCCTTAGTGACGTCTATCTGTGCCGGATGACGACGGTAGTAAGGAACATATTGGTGATATGTTTATGATATGAATGTCATGTAAGTTTCTGAAGGGGCAAAAGATGAGGAGGGATGTTTTTTTTTTTTTTTTTTTTAAGATAGTCCTGTCATCAGATCAGCAACCACTTCAAACAAAGTCCAGCGAAAAGCAGAGCGAGGCACCGCGGTTGCTGCCAGCTTGTAGGTGGCGACCCGCCGACCACCTTCACAGCAGGGGGCTTGGGGTGGGGTTCTTGTGTGTTGTCACCTCCAGGCTGTCCTCCATCGGATGTCTGCCCGTTGATATCATCTGTGTGTGACACAAAAACAAAAGAAAGAGAGAAAAAGACTAGATGTCAGACTTCGACAATGTAAAGAGATAATTCTGAATTTTTGAAAAAGGACAGTGAATGAGCGTTGTTCATTATGAATCCAGGTTAGTTAAGGTGAAAGCTGAGGACGTATGACCAAACTGGGCTTCTGCCATCTTAAAACAACTCCAATCCCAAACACAGTTTATGTTAATGTCATTACGTGAATCTTGAACTTCAGGGCACATGTGCATTAAATATGTATATGAGTACAATAAATGATCCTCCCACGTGAAACGTGGACAGAGAGTAGAACAACTGATTAATTGAGAAAAAGGGTAGGATTAAATAAGTGTTCACTTCTTCCTACTCCTTTTCAAACAGAAACGTAGTGGGAAACTAATTATTTTGGTCTTGGTTATGTATATGGATGTTTTCTCTGTCCTACTGAGTGCTTGTTTTCTTGTTTTTAAGAACTTGTTTGAATAATAAATCTAAATCAAATCAAGTCATCATGTAAAGCAGTACAACAAAAAAGAAAATACTATTGTGGTGTCAGTGAATGCTATGTTACAGACTTTTACACAGCCTTACCCTCTTAGATATTTATCCCTCCCGCGGTCTTAAGAGATGGAGTCATTTATACCCCACGTGTTTTTTACTGTGTGCGTGGTCCAGCAGGGTCGAACTGACCCCGTGTGCGCTTTTTTGTGTGTGTGTGGTTTCGGAAACTGACAGTCAGACAGAACAACCTCCCACTTCCCCTCTGTCCAACTGTGACATTTGCTGTGAGAGGCTTAACAGAACAGAAAATGTTTCACATGTCCTCTTCTTACCGCGTTTGTGTTCATCCGCTTTTTGTGTACAAAATGGCATAATGCAAATGGCGGCTTGAAGGCCAACAAAATAGTATTCATATGCCTTGCGTGATGTCTATGAGACTGGAATCGATTCAAGAAGAAATGGGAAGCTCTCAGTCAACGACTCAAAGCTGTTGGGCTTGGCCATCAGGTTCATCTCGTCTAGATTTCTGCTGAATGAAGACTCCAACAGAACCATCTGCTGCTTCTAAGACAATAAGTGAGTATAAATGTCTTACAGCATCTCACTTCCAAGTACAGAGAAAATGCCTTGATGTCTTTTTACCTTCATGGAATATATATATATATATATATATATTGTCGAGAAAAGTCGAGCTCATCCCACTTCCCCATGCTGGAGATTTTAGTTTAATAATAACAATGAATAAAGTTATCTTTAAAACTAATTACACAGGTGACATCAAGACCCAACAGTAGAGTCAGACGGTAATAAAATTAATCTGGTTGTGTGTGTTGTTATTGTGTCCTGCAAACTTTGCTTTAATTCTACTTTTTTCTATTTAATCATAAAAAATCATAATCAGACAGAAAGAGACTCATGAAACAGGAAAAGCAGGTTTCCTGAAAAAGGAGGAAGTTTTCAGCCTGCAGTGAATAAAAATAATCAGATTGCTCATTTCGGAGCATTAAAGGTTTAAAGAATAAAATCTAAACATTTTGAGTAATTGGATAAAACCCAGAGTAAAATACTTACATTAAAAATGATAACTTATGATTAAACTAATAATTAATATTGGTTTAACCAGTGGTTGATGTTGGTTTGATTATAAGAATATTTGCACTTACTCTTAAACTTATGGAAGTACTTACAGGTGGAATAAGTAACTAACTTTGGTATCAAATAATTAGAATAATGGATTATTCTTGGTTTATTTTCAGAAATGTCTGTAATAACTCACATCATGATTATAATAAGGGTAACTAATAAGTAATGGTTATTATAAAATGATAAATGAATGCTAAATCAGAGAAACTAAAAGGTTATAAATGTGATTTTGACATTGAACTTGAAATGGTGTAAAATGTGTAACTGTAACTAAAGGTCACTGATGTTGTTTTGGAGGTAGATGGTAGGTGAAGGGTCAAGGAGAGCAGAGGTAACCAAGACATTAGGTCATTAGAACAGACATCATGTCTCCAAGATGGTGATGGATATGAGATCATCTGTCCAAGCAGTCAGTATGGGAAGTAACAGGAAGTGAAACTGTGTAAGATGCACATAGGAAACAGGTGCAGATGGAAGAAGAAGAACTGAGAGTGCAACTCGGAAAGAAAGAGGGTTAACTAAAGGTTTTTGTTAACCAAGGAAAATGTTGACGTGAGGAAAGTTGTGTGGGCCTGGGGTCAGTGACACGTAGGAGATGGAAAAAGCAAAGATAAGGGAAATGAATGGATGCAGAAGGTATAAAAAGATACAACACAGGAGGATCGAGGTTCTTTGTCCCGCAGCGTTCAAGTCGAGCAGATGGAGAAGCAGAGTCAGCGGAGGGCTGCGTGATGATACCCCGGGATGACTGCTCGCTGCCCAAGAAAGGGACAAGATCCGTTTAACCACAACCCGGGACTCTGATTCGACCGCGGCCCCGCTCTCAACCCCAAAGATTCCAACGATGCTGCATCGGGGTTTGAGTAATACTGCTTCTCCCCCAAAAGTTCCTATTTAGATTGGTTGGATCCTTCAGGCAGCTTCGAGCCAAGATGAAGATAAAGACAAAGATAAAGAACAAAGGCAAAGAGGAAGAACTAGTGTGTTCCTTTCGTGAGACCAGCTCGTCTACCTCTCCATGGACCAGAAAGATCATGAGACGAGGAGACATGAGCTACACAGCTGCAAGACATGGAGCTGAGGACCGCTGCGCGCATGAGGAAGTCACCCTGAGGCCCAAGGCCAGCCGCTCTAAGTCAGTACTTTTCCTGCCAGCACCCAAGTCCTGTGTGACCTCACGGACGGCTGCCCTCATCTATCAGCGCTGTGAGCCTTCTGCTGCTGCAACATTTCCATCATCAGGCCGGTTCTGGGGTTCAAGATGCCAACCTCCGTCCATCTCTCTCAAAGTTTCCTTTTTTTAGTTCACCAATAAGTAAAATAAAATTTTACTTATTTGGTTATTTCTGACCCCTTTAAAATTCCATTACTAATAAAATAATTAATATTAAGAAAATGTTGAACAACAACAAGGTGGCGCAACAACGTGAAAAACGCTCGAACTAGAACTGGTGGGGCAAAGCCTTTGGACGTCCCTTCAGACCATCCGATGCAGCTGCGGGACTGTGAGTATGTGGTCCATACGCAGGGCTCTCAGGGCAGCGGATGGAAGGGTTGTTCATCAAAGAGCACATTACCCAGAGGTTCAGTCTGCATGGATGTAGCAGGCCCCATGGATAACAGAAAAGAGAGGTCAGGAGTACCTCTTGGTGCTGATGGACATGGTGTAACAGTGACAGCTGTAGAAGAGTAGGTCTTCCCCTGCAGAGAAACTCCGTTCAGGTCACGGAAAGCAGGGAGGCAAAGGCACTTCTCCTTTTTGCCCAGGAAGGGAGAGGGGAAGTTGCAGTGTGCAGTGTCATTGAAAACAGAGCAGAAAGTTTGGATTAAAGCTCAAGATTGGCCTGTAGTCACGGGGATCAAGCTGAAATTCAATGGAATTAATTTTGTGAAGCAAGTACTGCACTGCAAAACAGTACTACTAATGAAGAAAGGGGTCCACAAGGTCAGTGCTCAAGCCAGTTCTTAGCTAAAGCGAACCAGAACATTGCAAGAATCAAGCAACATGCCATCCTGTGTTAGACTTGCCACTATTACAGGATGATTGCCATTCAAAGAACAACTTCAAGGCTTTGACTGGGAGGGCCCTGAAGAAATTGGATTATGCTAAAGCAGAACTCCTGTCACAAACGGATGGATTAAACTGGAAAAGGGACTGAAGTCGTGAGGAAGGAGTGGCATCATAGACAACCACCAAGATCATCCTGCAACAAAGCATTGGACACCTGGAAGGGGAAGGGTCAACAGTTTCCTCCCAGGACCTGGACAACTTCTGATGCCTCCGACAACTCCAGTACCCCTTGACGACCTCCAGCGACGGAAAAGGATTACGATTGTGGATAAAGCGTCATGCTGCTTATGCTTTTTGCTTTGTTATGCTGAACTTCCAGATTTTTTATTTTTTTTTGGGGGTTTCTGCCTCAGCCCATTGGCCCATCAACATGTTCCTAAGGAATCTTCCACATCCTGAAGAACCGACAGTTCATCCAGCTGAGGATCAGAGCGACCTGGGTTCTCTTCGACATTCGTCACTTCCTGGAAGACATCAAAACTCCAAGGAGGGGGTGTCAAAGAGCAGTGGAGTTTTGAGAATCTTCACATCACAAGCTGCTGAGTCCTTGGTGACGACTGAGGATCTGCATCTTCACATCCCAAGCTGCTGTGGCCTTGGTGAGGACTGAGGATCTGCATCTTCACATCCCAGAGGACCATCTTCTCTTTCCAGAGGATGAGGACGCAGACCTGTAGGAGGGTGTTGGGTTCCCAGCATGTGAAAGGTCTGACCTCGAGGAGGGGGTGTCGAGAAAAGTCGAGCTCATCCCACTTCCCCATGCTGGAGATTTTAGTTTAATAATAACAATGAATAAAGTTATCTTTAAAACTAATTACACAGGTGACATCAAGACCCAACAGTAGAGTCAGACGGTAATAAAATTAATCTGGTTGTGTGTGTTGTTATTGTGTCCTGCAAACTTTGCTTTAATTCTACTTTTTTCTATTTAATCATAAAAAATCATAATCAGACAGAAAGAGACTCATGAAACAGGAAAAGCAGGTTTCCTGAAAAAGGAGGAAGTTTTCAGCCTGCAGTGAATAAAAATAATCAGATTGCTCATTTCGGAGCATTAAAGGTTTAAAGAATAAAATCTAAACATTTTGAGTAATTGGATAAAACCCAGAGTAAAATACTTACATTAAAAATGATAACTTATGATTAAACTAATAATTAATATTGGTTTAACCAGTGGTTGATGTTGGTTTGATTATAAGAATATTTGCACTTACTCTTAAACTTATGGAAGTACTTACAGGTGGAATAAGTAACTAACTTTGGTATCAAATAATTAGAATAATGGATTATTCTTGGTTTATTTTCAGAAATGTCTGTAATAACTCACATCATGATTATAATAAGGGTAACTAATAAGTAATGGTTATTATAAAATGATAAATGAATGCTAAATCAGAGAAACTAAAAGGTTATAAATGTGATTTTGACATTGAACTTGAAATGGTGTAAAATGTGTAACTGTAACTAAAGGTCACTGATGTTGTTTTGGAGGTAGATGGTAGGTGAAGGGTCAAGGAGAGCAGAGGTAACCAAGACATTAGGTCATTAGAACAGACATCATGTCTCCAAGATGGTGATGGATATGAGATCATCTGTCCAAGCAGTCAGTATGGGAAGTAACAGGAAGTGAAACTGTGTAAGATGCACATAGGAAACAGGTGCAGATGGAAGAAGAAGAACTGAGAGTGCAACTCGGAAAGAAAGAGGGTTAACTAAAGGTTTTTGTTAACCAAGGAAAATGTTGACGTGAGGAAAGTTGTGTGGGCCTGGGGTCAGTGACACGTAGGAGATGGAAAAAGCAAAGATAAGGGAAATGAATGGATGCAGAAGGTATAAAAAGATACAACACAGGAGGATCGAGGTTCTTTGTTCCGCAGCGTTCGAGTCGAGCAGATGGAGAAGCAGAGTCAGATGAGGCCTGAGTAAAGACACCCCGGGATGACTGCTCGCTGCCAGTGAAAGGGACAAGATCCGTTTACCCACAACCCGGGACTCTGATTCAACTGTGGCCTCACGCTCAACCCAAAGGATTACATCGATGCTGCAGTGGACATGGGGAATATACCAAGATCCTTTTTGGATAACGAACTGAGTTCAGAGAGGATTCTCACCAGTTCAACTTTGGATTTATTCTGAAAGGATCCTGCCAAGACAAAGACAGGACTCCATCCATGGACGTTAAAGTTTCTTCTGCCAAGATCGTCTCTGCATCTGGGTTCGAGTATTACTGCCTCCCCCCAAAGCCTCTATTTAGATTAAGACACAGCGTAGGGATAGAAGTAGGAGTAATTTCAGATGATTCTTAAAAGTTTTAATTTCTTATATTCTTTATTAAAATGCTGTATGTCTTTTTCCCCTGCTAAAGCTTGCTAATAAAATACTAAAGTCTAATTTGAAGTTGTGGACAGTTAAATTAATTGAGTCATCTAGATTTAATTTCTCTGGTCAATGTAAAATTAATGTTTATGGTCCTAGTAACTTATGGTGGCTTCTTACGTTCTTTAGTTCAGATAAATAATGTCCCTGGGACTTATTCCTAGTCACTAAAATTATCCAAGTCGGTTACCAAGTGCACGTTAATTATTAGGAGATGAGCTACCGTGAACAGGTGTGGTTTATGAGTTCGGACATCGGCGGGGCTACTCCGATGTCTGGGCTATGAACTGAAGCGGGGCATAACGTCTGGATGAAGGTAGTTAGAACTTGGACGAGTCATCTCCGCTCCCAGCTTAAATAAAAGTTCTCTAAATTCTTATCTGCGGTAATACCCGAGAATTGGAGTCTTTTCGGACCCGTGAGACGGAGAGCTGGTCAGTAGTCAGTCTGCTGGAGTGGGGAGGAGTTAAGGGCGTGGCTGAGTACTGAGAATTAACAATATATATATATATATATATATATATATATATATATATATATATATATATATATATATTCACATAAACTCAGACACAAAACTTTCCTGCTGACATCAGTGAAAGCTCATCTCTGCTACACTTTCATCCTCATATGTCAGTGTCATCTGTCTTTATTCCTCTTTCCCGTCTAGCTGATGACAACTTGGAAATGGATTCCTCCTATTCATTGCCCATCCCTCTCACCAGTCCTCAGTATAAATTCCAGCTTGACCCAACCCAACGCTGCTAGGAAACACAAGTGCACAAGGGGCACTGTAATGCTCTCAGCACAGTAGGATCACACACACCCATAGATGGAAAGATGAGAGGGATCTTTTTTAATGTCTCAGTGTGAGGTGCTCCCGTAAGCCTTGTGTAAGTGTAAAAAAAAAAAAAAAAAAAAAGATCAGAATCAACATATCAAAAGATGCATAAATATATATTGGTTGCAGATGTGGCTAAAGATGGAAAGACATGGAACTCGAAATGTACATTTTGAAGAGAAGTATTTTGTTACTTGTTCTAAAACAGGCACATTCAGCAGTTATTTAAATTGCTGTCTTTCAACCGGGACATGGCTTTTACACTGCTCCAAAGTAGGACAATGTAATTGGTAATCCAATATGTTCGTGAAATACAAAGAATTCTTTAGCAAAACAATGAATCTAAATCTCTTTTTTTTTTTTTTAAGTAAAAGAGAAAACACATTCCTTTTCTCGAGTGTCCGATGATTTATTTTTTCTTTCCTCCAAGTGTCTTTGAATTTACATTCTTTTGTTGGGCTGAGTAGAAACAACTCATCCCTAACCATGCTCCTGGGTTTCTGTGGATCCCTCTGTGAACAGGGCATGGCAGGGCTTTGGAGAGTGGAGTGTTTCTTGTGCCAGTGATTTTTTTTGTTGTTCTGGTAGACAATAGACAAAGACATCATTTATCCCAAGTCAGATTGCTGTTATTGCGTAATGGCAGCGGGGTGTAGCTCATGGCAGAAATGTCAGAACACTGAGATTTAAAGGAACAAGTCAACGTGCATCTCCACAGGCCAGCTGAATGAAAGATTAATGAAACGGATTATTTCAAATGCAAGTTGCAACACAGTTTGAGAGAATTGCCAGATAGTGTCATATTGTAGGCTCCTGGCACTTTAAATGATGTCTTCATTCGTCCACACCGTGTGAAGGTACAATACTTTATCCTTACAAACAGAAACAATTGACAGTTGTGCTTTAGGAGCTACATGCAGCAACCAAAGTTCTGAGGATGTATAAATACGTCCATGTGAACTGTCCGAAGATGTGCTTGTGAAAATGTTGATGACAAGTTTTTAGTTTTTCTGATCCAGATGAATGCAGTTCAGCAAAAGACTTAATCAGCAACCATTTCAAAATCAGGTGTGCTGAAAAAGGAAAACACCTGAAACATGCAGGGCTGGATGCTTCGACAACCAGGGTTGGGAAACAATGTTCTATATGATTTCACGTACCTGTAATAATTTGATTATTTAATCCTAAATATGAGCTGGACCTGCTTTCCTTGTAAAGTACCACACGATCATTCATTGTGATTTAGCACTATTGAAATCTAACGTTTTACTGAATCCAGCGCTCATTCAGTAAAATGAGCGCTGGATTCGTCTTAATTGCTTGGACTTTCAAAACCAGCAAATCCTCAGTTTGAACAAACTTGCGAAGCCATTTGTAAGATTTCAGCTTCATTGAGTTTCTTACTCACTCTTGTCACATTTTAGAAATAAAAACCTATCAAAAACACCTGCTTTGAAATATTGTGTCACAACATTCGATACCACTGAGCCATTGCGGAACATGGTAGAAACCTGAAAAAACAAGCTGGACTGAAGCAGCTTAGAACACAAAACAATCCAAGATGAAAACGTAATGTGGTTTTGTTGTCATAATCAAACAATGTTAGCAGATAAGCCATTCTTTATAAGCTGGCTCATGTGTAAATCCGCCAAATATGAAGGGGGAAAAGCAGAAAAGATCAAGGAAGACAGAAAAACAACGGGTGGGAGGGAGCGGGGAGGAGAGCAGTTGGCCTTTTAAGTAGAAGAAGGATGGATATCCTTCATCATTCATATCAAGACAGATGGAATCAATCACTTTACGTCAGATCAAGGCTGTGCAGGGGCACAGGGACACGCGTCT
The DNA here is from genome assembly GCF_051168715.1 of Poecilia mexicana. Classification (NCBI taxonomy): domain Eukaryota; kingdom Metazoa; phylum Chordata; class Actinopteri; order Cyprinodontiformes; family Poeciliidae; genus Poecilia; species Poecilia mexicana. The sequence goes on along the minus strand of NW_028263386.1, from coordinate 16,610,022 downwards.
TCCACCAGATTGTCAATTACTAAAAGACAAATGTAATTTAAGTAATAAAAGTGTTACGCAATGAATAACAATAAAAACTAATAAAAGAAGGTCAGAACTAATAAATTAGATTGGACAATATATAGCATAGAAAATGCTAGCTTTATATTGCTAGTTAGACCTAAAGTAGACTAAAAAGACAATTGTGTAACTTTACAACTGACTATGCAATATCAGCTCTGATAAAAACACACAGCTTCAGGACCTTGTTGACCTGTGTGTTGGCAAAGTGTGTGAGAATTGGTTCATAGTGTCCTTTGTCACTAATGCTTTCCCAGATGGGCTAGCTTGTGTGTTTAGAGAAACAATTTCCCACTGGGCAGGGAGAAAACACAGCTGCCTGTAGCAAGTCTGACTAAAACAATAGAGTAGCTCTGGCCAAGAGGCAAGGCAAACACAAATACAGGATGGAACAAAAGAAAGAAAGAAGTATTGATCCTCATTTGAGGACATTTTAAATAAGAAAATGTAAAAGAAAATTATTGACATCTTTATTGATTTCTAAACAGTTTCTTTAAAATGTTTGTAATGCTATGTTGGATGCACACAAAGCATTATAAAAATTGGTAACACTGGTAAAATATACTACTTCTGACCTCAACACAATTTTCTCTTCAATGTATAATTTATCTCAGTTACAAATATTCCAAGATGAATAGGCATACTGTCTTCCTAAACATTCAGGTTAGCTGTCTGTAGTAGTAATTACGAGACAAACTGGCTCAACTCTGAATCATGGTCATTGATCAGTCTAGGCATATGTATTTGTTTCTGGTGTTTTTCAGAAAACAAGCAAACAAAAACAACAGTCCGGCTATAATGTAACTATGTTGCATAAAAATTACAAGGTGCATATAACTAATTTCTCATTTGTTTAAACTCGAATGATATTCAGATTATATTGTTTAGAGACATGAGAAAGTCTTGAAAGGTCGCTGGTTTAACTCACAAAATACAACAACATATGACTATTCCTTACTCATCCACTTGTAAAAGAATGTGATGCTCCTCCTTTGCATACAACCCCTGGCAAAAAGTATGGAATCACCAGTCTTGGATGAGCACTCATTCAGACATTTCATGCTGTAAAACAAACTCGGATCAAAAACATGATACAATATTAAGGTCATTCCAAAGTGCAACTTGTTGGCTTTCAGGAACACTCAAAGAAATGAAGAGAAAACATTGTGGAAGTCAGTGAATGATACTTTTATTGACCAAACACAGGGAAATAAATATGGAATCACTCAATTCTGAGGAAAAAAGTATGGAATCACTCAAATTGGAGGTAGAAAAAAGGACACACCCAGTCTATTTCCTTTCCCTAAATGGACACCTGCCCCAGATTAGATGTGCCCGTTAGTGTGCAGTTCAAAACACCTGCAGTCATGACACCTTGGAGGGCTGCTGGACGAAGTGGAGTGGCGAGAACCATGACTCCAACAAGAGAAATGTCCCTTGAAACAAAAGAGAGGATTGTGAAACTTCTTGAAGAAGGTAACCCTTCACGCATGGTTGCTAAAGATGTGGGCTGTTCACAGTCAGCTGTATCCAAGATATGGTCCAAACACAAACAGCATGGAATGGTTGTTAAAGCCAAGCGTACTGGTAGACCAAGAAAGACATTAAAGCGTCAAGACAAACAACTAAAGGTCATTTGTCTTGAAAACCAAAAAAGTACAACTAAACAGATGAAGCATAAATGGGAGGAAGCTGGAGTCAATGTATGTGACCGAACCGTAATAAATCGCCTAAAGGAGGTGGGATTTCAATACAGGAAAGCTAAATGAAAACCAGCATTGACACCTAACCATAAAAGAACAAGATTCCGATGGGCTAAGGAGAGGCAATCATGGACTGTGGATGACTGGATGAAAGTTGTCTTCAGTGATGAGTCAAGAATCTGCATTGGACAAGGTGATGATGCTGGAACTTTTGTTTGGTGCCGTTCCAGTGAGATTTATGAAGAGGCCTGCCTGAAGAAAACAACCAAATTTCCACAGTCCTTGATGATATGGGGCTGCATGTCAGGCAAAGGCACTGGGGAGATGACTGTGGTTAATTCTTCTATCAATGCACAAGTTTACATTGACATTTTGGACAGTTTTCTCATCCCTTCAATTGAACAGATGTTTGGTGATGATGAAATAATTTTCCAAGATGACAATGCATCGTGCCATCGGGCAAAAACAGTGAAGGCATTCCTTGAAGAAAGACACATTCAGTCGATGTCATGGCCTGCAAATAGTCCAGATCTCAACCCAATTGAAAACCTGTGGTGGAGATTGAAAAAAATGGTCCACAAGAAGGGTCCAACCAGCAAAGCTGATCTGGCAACTGCTATCGAAGAGAGTAGGCACCAAATACTGTTTGTCCCTCATCAAGTCCATGCCTCAGAGACTAAAAGCTGTTATAAAAGCCAAAGATGGTGCAACTAAATACTAGTGATGTATTTTGAATGGTCTTTTGTTTATGTGTTTTTCATGATTCCATACTTTTTTCCTCAGAATTGAGTGATTCCATATTTATTTCCCTGTGTTTGGTCAATAAAAGTATCATTCACTGACTTCCACAATGTTTTCTCTTCATTTCTTTGAGTGTTCCTGAAAGCCAACAAGTTGCACTTTGGAATGACCTTAATATTGTGTCATGTTTTTGATCCGAGTTTGTTTTACAGCATGAAATGTCTGAATGACTGCTCATCCAACACTGGTGATTCCATACTTTTTGCCAGGGGTTGTATTTCCTACTTTCTGTTTAGCTTGGTGTCAAGTAAAAATATGTCTGCTGTCGTACAAAAGAAGTTCTGAAAATTAAAAAATAAATAAATAAACGTAAACATGTCAAACTTATCTCTGTCTTAAACGGATTTTGTCTAACTCATCATTGTCCTTAGATCTGACACAAACAATAAACATAAATACCATACAAAGGTAGGTATATTATAACACTGAGCCACCCGTGTGATGGTTCAGTAATCCATAAAGGAACAAATCTGGTGAGATGTTCCTAGAAAACAAAGTCAAACCTGTGTTTGGTCCTGTGCATAAATCCTGGGTGAACCTGAACTGTGCTCCACGGAGGAAATATGCTGCTGTCCACTCAGACTTATCACACCGTCACACTGTTTGACTCTGAGTTGACAAAGCAGCTTTTCCAGACTGAAAACATACTTGTAGTTACTACAAATATTATAATCTCCGTTGTTATAATCATATTTTTTTTTTAATACCAATGAATGGAATTTACTTAATGGCACCCGTCTATATTTAAGTGTAGCCTTCTGTGGAGCATTGCATTTGAAACGTTCACAAAGTTGAATATGCCTATCTTTAACTTTGACATTTTTATAATAGCTTTAAAGCACCTCTGCTCTGCTTTCTGTGTGCAATTACAGGACGGCTGAAAGCAGAGGATAGATTGATGCCGTATTAAATGTGTGTTGTGGAAGTTGATGGGATCAGTATCTTGCTTCTCATCATGCCTCATGTCTGTTCCTTCCTCTCTCTGTCTTGGCTCCCACAGCTGCCTTGACCTTGCATTGGCCCTCCCTGTTAAGCAGTTCACGGGTGGCGGATGCAGTGGTCGGGGACTTTGAAGCAGCTTGTGAGTCTGGCTTTTGACAAGGCCACCGAGTCTGCTGCATGGTGAGCTTTCATTAACACCAGTGACTTCTGACACAGTTTTTACTCCTCACAAAGCCAGCCCCATAAATTTAAGCAAGCACAAAACAGGGGGATTTATGAAGCTCATGGTGCATGTACACAAGAATACATGCAAATATACTCTCCGACGCATGATGTGGGTGACAGCTCTTCATCCTGATATATACCGCTAGTACGGTATTGTATTGATGGGAAGAAGTTAAAGGAGAATTGCTTTGAATAAGATTTTTCTAAAAATAAATGAATAAATAAATGAATAAATAAATAAATGAATGAATAAATAAATAAATAAATAATGTTGGTTTTTGAATATATGGGTTAAATAAATAAAGGTACGGTGGCCCTGAGGTGCAAAACACTACAACATTAACGAAGCACAATTACAAATTACAAAATCACTACAACATTAACAAAAACACAACGACATTAACCAAAACACAACGACATTAACAAAAACACAACGACATTAAGAAAAACACAACGACATTAACGAAAACACAACAACATTAACGAAAACACAACGACATTAACAAAAACACAACGACATTAACGAAAACACAACAACATTAACGAAAACACAACGACATTAACGAAAACACAACGACATTAACAAAAACACAACAACATTAACGAAAACACAACGACATTAACAAAAACACAACGACATTAAGAAAACGGAAAAGGTAGGTCCCAGTGGAGACCTAAGGAATCGCTGATTGGACTACAGCTCGTTAGAAAACGGAAAAGGTAGGTCCCAGCGGAGACGTAAGAAATCGCTGATTGGACTACAGCTCGTTTTACTTCTGAACCGGAAGTTTTTCTGGAGACCCTTTTCACAATGATGTCAGACAATGGGCGCCGTAACTCGAAGAGATGAGATGTATCTTTACTTCTGGTGTGATTTTGCCTCGGGAAACCTGACTGAAAAATTCACGGATACTCATTAGCTTAAAGATATACTAAAAGGTAAGGTTAATTACAACAGCATTTACGTGTTAGCCGTTATTACTCATTGTCAATCCACCATTCTCTAACTGTATATATAATAAACAGCCTCCGATCGGAGAATAAACCAGCTAGCAGCTGCTTTAGCCACAGTTAGGAAACATATACACGCCTGCCTGTCAGTGCTGTGTTGTTAAGTTTCACTAAAATCACTGACATCTTCCAACAGTTGTTTAGAAAAGCATTTTAAATATTGACTTAAGCGCTATCTGCCAAATAATTTACATATTCTGATGTGATTCATAATTTCTCATATTGTTTTGTTCATCTTTCTCAACAGTAGCCTACCTAGCCTACCATATCTGGGATGGTCTTGTTCCTCTGTCCATGGCAGGTTCAGTCAATCAGCTGTGGGACATCTGCTGCCTAACATCAAACTATCATGAGCCTCTTGATTTAAAAGGAGACAAACCAGTACAGAGCCTCCCTGCTCCTGCAAGTCACACTTCTTGGATGAACACTCAATACTGCAGCTGTTAGAAATGAAATCTTTGTGTATCTATCCTTTAATTAATATCAATATGTATCTATTAATAAATTGATGTTGTGTAGAGTTCTGTAAAAACTATTGTAAATAGCTTCTCTTGAGTAATCTACATATGTGCAACTTTTACATTTAAATTGCTTTTTTTGTAAATCTTACACATCTGGCAACGAAGTATGTGGAGGAGAGGAAATGAGAAAGGAGAGGAGCTTATTAAAGCTGCCATTGTGGAACAAAGACATAAGGTTTGTGACCGTTTCTTGCAAACATTAAACACTGTACATGGATTCATATATATAAATAGATATATTTATATATAGCTGACTGTATATATACAGTCAGCTATATATATATACATACTGCAGCAGAACCCTCAAGCTCCCAGGGCTCAGAGGATGAAAGAGACCACCTGCGGAGGGTGAGAAGGGAATTTTATATATATATATATATATATATATATATATATATATATATATATATATATATATATATATATAACATTACACAAACATAATTATCACAGTTAACAATTTAAGTCATTGATAGAGAAAATTTATTTACAAACGGTATATTTTTATTTTAACAGTATGTACTCAGGGTTTACAACTTAAGAAGACATCCATGTAGGATCCTTGGCGGGTGCCAGTCTGCAGTGAACTGGTGCCAGTCTGCAGTGAACTGCAGTGAACTGGTGCCAGTCTGCAGTGAACTGGTGGGTGACAGAGCCAATGGTAAACTGTAGTGAGCAGTTTGAAGCAGAAGTCCCACCATGTGATCCACAGGGTTTTCCTAGCTGAGCACAAACTTCATGCACTTCGTTTCCACAGGCACCACAGCAGAATCAAGTGTAACCTGTTAAAAGGGATATAAAGGTGTTATTCCTATATTATCAATTTTCTACTGCCAAGTCTACAACCGCAGGAAAACAAAGTAAAAGAAATGTATCCTTCTAATCATAACCTTTGATAAATATTCATTGGAGAAATGTGAAGTTAATGAGCTAATATATATTGTTATGGCCACTCTTGCATCATAATAAAAGTCCAAAAAAAATGCAAGAGTAGTCTTTTAGGAGGTTTTCAACTCACTCAAAGAAAAAATGAAAAGCACTCGCAGAGACTTCTCCTGTTTGAAAGGGGTTTCTTTTACTTATAAAAGTAACAAAAAATAATGTCTGAGTTGACTTCAAATATAAACGTTAATTTGTGGTACAAAAACCTTTTCACTCCTCACTCCTCCACCAAACAATCAGATCAACCCCAGCAGCTGCTTCTGCCTGTTAATCACTGCAGGAGGCTGACTGACAAGGAAGAGGGTCTAAGCAAAAATAAATACATAAATAAATATACAATAGATCTATCATTCACATAACCTAGATCTGCGAAAATTAATTTCGCAAAAAATAAATTAATCTAATGGTTAATAGGCTCCAACATATGCGAGTAGAGCTCATCACATTCCTCCAATGAAACTTTAATATCTATCTATCTTCCTACTCGTGTCTCTATCTTAGCAAGAGTTTGACTTCTCAGTTTAGCATAACTGTCAGGTTTTGGACTTGAGACTACAGGTAATGTCGCTACTGAGAGGGTGGTGAAACTAGCGTATGACATGAGGAGGGTGACGATAATGCATTTTACGTGACAGGCGGCAACCCCAGTCTATACTATAAAAATCTGATTAAGATTAGAGCCTAAATACGTTCTATTTCCAAAACAGAAAGGCTACGTAATGTTAGCCAGCTAACAAATTACTATTGCTAAGTAATTCCCAGTAAGTCAATATTTAAAATGCTTTTCTAAACAACTGTTGGAAGATGTCAGTGATTTTAGTGAAACTTAACAACACAGCACTGACAGGCAGGCGTGTATGTGTTTCCTAACTGTGGCTAAAGCAGCTGCTAGCTGGTTTATTCTCCGATCGGAGGCTGTTTATTATATATACAGTTAGAGAATGGTGGATTGACAATGAGTAATAACGGCTAACACGTAAATGCTGTTGTAATTAACCTTACCTTTTAGTATATCTTTAAGCTAATGAGTATCCGTGAATTTTTCAGTCAGGTTTCCCGAGGCAAAATCACACCAGAAGTAAAGATACATCTCATCTCTTCGAGTTACGGCGCCCATTGTCTGACATCATTGTGAAAAGGGTCTCCAGAAAAACTTCCGGTTCAGAAGTAAAACGAGCTGTAGTCCAATCAGCGATTTCTTACGTCTCCGCTGGGACCTACCTTTTCCGTTTTCTAACGAGCTGTAGTCCAATCAGCGATTCCTTAGGTCTCCGCTGGGACCTACCTTTTCCGTTTTCTAACGAGCTGTAGTCCAATCAGCGATTCCTTAGGTCTCCGCTGGGACCTACCTTTTCCGTTTTCTTAATGTCGTTGTGTTTTTGTTAATGTCGTGTTTTCGTTAATGTTGTTGTGTTTTTGTTAATGTCGTTGTGTTTTCGTTAATGTCGTTGTGTTTTCGTTAATGTCGTTGTGTTTTCGTTAATGTCGTTGTGTTTTCGTTAATGTTGTTGTGTTTTCGTTAATGTCGTTGTGTTTTTCTTAATGTCGTTGTGTTTTTGTTAATGTCGTTGTGTTTTTCTTAATGTCGTTGTGTTTTTGTTAATGTCGTTGTGTTTTGGTTAATGTCGTTGTGTTTTTGTTAATGTTGTAGTGATTTTGTAATTTGTAATTGTGCTTCGTTAATGTTGTAGTGTTTTGCACCTCAGGGCCACCGTATAAAGGTAATGTAGCAATGAAGAAAATATCGCATCCTCTTACAAAGTGATAATTATATCAGTATAAGTGCCCCCTAAAACAGGTTGCAAATGTCTGAAACTACAATTCCACTCTGGCAAATCTTATCCAAACAGTGTGTTGTTGTTTAGTGAAACAACAAGGGCATCTTTTGAACCTGTCTTTTTAAATCTTAAATCTTGCGATCATTCCACCCACTGCTGTTGTAATCCTTGCGCACACATGCATATTGTGGAGGAGAAAAGAAGCAAACAAGCAAAACAAAACAAACAAAAAAAAAAAAAAAAAAAAAACATTTTCTCCTAATGTCATATTTTGAGAGCGTTTTGTCTTTGAATTCTGTTACAATAATTTAGAGGTAGGGAGGTTTAGGTTATCCTGACCTGTAATTATGCTGACCTACTGACCACCTTTTCTCACTTTGCTATTTTCTCCTAATCCTCTCTATTTATGCTTTGTCTGTGCTTGTTGTTATTAATTTTCTGCTGTCTCTCAATTTATTTTTGTGATGGAAACTACACCTGGTCTCGTGTCACAGTGCTTAGCTGCGACTCCTTCCTTGAAGGAGCCATCTGGCTGAGCTATTGCTGTCAATAACTTAATTTCACTCTCCACAGATCACACTCTTGGGTTTTGTCTTTCTGTGTTTGACTGTTTTGGATCCCACAGATTGAATTGCTGCCTCAGAACATATCTGAATAGATTTGTGAAAAGGGACATTATATAAACAAAATTCTCTGTAATCACTCATCGCACACATAGAGTGTGCGATGAGTGACGCAGATTAATGTTCTTTACATTGGCAGTTTGACAAGTTCTACATCATTGATATTATATAATAGCACCCCAAGAAAATAAAATTATAGCGATAAGACACAGAAAAGACATTACCTTTTCCTCTAAGCTATGAGAAAATTTGGTCGAGAAGTCAAAGGAGAATAGACATCCAGTGGTGTCTAATTGTAGTTGCATTATTTACACAGGTTGCGTGAATTAAAAGAGGCTTAATTTTGCAGATATTGTTTGAGTCTAAATAAAAGCAAGCACTGGTCAACTTTAAAAACCTTTTAAAAAGGACATCCATGCATATCTAGTGTTTTCTAGGATAGGTCTTAGAAGACTGCTGTGTGTTTAGGTGTTTAGTGAATCAGATACTGTTCACAGAATGAAAGCAAAGTCTCGTTGTCACCATGTCACATGAGTATTTATCTTTCCAAGAACTCACACAATGTCTTTTTATTGTTTTTCACTGTAATATTAAAAAAAATGTATGTGGATGATATAAAGTGGAGAGGAGTGCAAGATGAATTTACAGACAATTACTGCTCTTCTAGGTTGCTGACATTTTATGTCTCTGCTATTTAGTTTTGAAAAACCAACAATGACGCTCACACACACACACACAAGTTCTCTAAATGTTTTGTTGAATACTGGAACTCTGTACATTTCAAACAGTAAAAATCAAGACAGCTACTGCCTGCCTAGTGGGAAACATATAGGAGCAAAGGAGTTCCAAATACTGGGACTGTGTATATATGTGGAGCATACATCTTAGGCAGAATCTACCATAGCAACCAGCAATACAGAGTGACAACTCCAGAGTAGAGGTCGCACTAAAGCAATCTGTCAGGACTATTGCACTTCCAGGACAGAATAAAATTTACACCCTTAACACAAACAAAAACACATATACATGAGATAAATTGGCATGTGGGCCTCTGGGAACACAGTGACCTGGGATACTTACAGTGGCGGATATGCAAGATAATTTGGAAACCTTCAAAGAAAACCAACACTAAATGTACAACGCAACTTTTCAGTCTCACATGCAAATGCACGCACACATACGCACGGATCACCACAACAAAGTACACATAATACACACTACACCTGTGTGCACTCAGACACCAGATGCCTCATTGCGCTGGCAGGTGTCAGGTTGTCCTTGCAGAAAGACAAGCGTGAAGGATGCCGAAATAAACTCGCATTCATTCTGTTTTACTCGGTCTTCTACCATCTTACGTTTGCATTCACACATCATCATCATTCATTATAGTCAAGCGGAAGTGTATATATGCTACCATTCAAGAGATTCTGTCTGTTTTTTGTCTGCTGTACTAAACTCAAATCCAGACGGTCTCAAAATACATGATTTCCCCTAAATGTATGCCTGCAATCTTCATGTTTTATTGCATGCATGTTGGTTTGGTTTATAACGTCAATAAAGCTGCTTATAGTATCATCAATGTCAACTGCGCACAACATGTACATTTCCTAGTGAGTTTTATATGAATAAATCTTCAAAATCCACATATAAACTACTTAAATGCAGTTGAATCCTTAGTAACAGTATTTATTCAAAATGATCATGTTCCTGCCTAAGATTTTACTTTACAAATCAGAGTGTGCAATAATGATTTTGGCAGTCAAATGAAATTCAACAGAAAAAAAAAAAAAAAAAAACTTTCTTTTTTTTGGTGAAAATAAACATTCTGAACAATTTAGTAATTCTAGTATAAGAGTCAGTGATGTAGCAGGAAAAAGTATTAAATGTATCTTATAACTGTTGCTGATCATATTTAAGAACATAGTTGAGGGAGGTGGTGGGAACACATTCAGGATCTCCACGATCCAGACAACATGTTCGGTGTGCAGGAGAAAGACTTGGGAAAAGGCAAGTCCATCTAAAGGTCTAAAGATATTGAGACTGTTAGAAGAACACCTTCTAAAGGCACCATCAGGGGAGAAGATTTGTCCCAAGATACTGAAAGCTCTGGATATATATTATAATATAGCGGGTCCTTGCGTAGAATTGGTGAAATTGACATGGGGCTTTGTTTGTTCAGTTCACGTGTGCTTTTTAAATCTGGAGAAGGCTTACAACTTACAAATTATTATTCAAATTGATATACTTTTCAGCAGGGCCTGTGGGAGCATTTGAAGTTGCTACGGTTTTGTTGACATGCGACGGAGTAGTTTGCAATCAGATTTGAAGCAGAAATGATAAATTCACTCGTCCCGAGTTTGAGGTCATTGTTGGGTTCGGGGGTGGGTGGGGGTCAATCACTTTCTCACAGACTCCGTTCATGTGTTTGGATGTCTTGTTTACAAGTCCACAGGTGAAAGTAGCACAGAGAGGGAGAGGTACAGACAGATTGGGGTCTCATCTGCAGAAATGCAAGTGCTACTCTGACGTATCATGATGAATAAATAGATCAGCCAAAATGTCAACCTTTACTGTTCAACCTACGTTCTGACTCGCGAGTGCTAAAGAGATTTGGAACGTGTCAGGAAGAAAGCGATCTCAGATAAAAGCAGCTAAACCGATCTCATTTATACAGAAGACAACTGATGGAAGAATGTCTTCTGGTGATACTTGCTTAGTGACAAGCATAGTGAGCCACAAAACTCAGTGCAGAAATTAGAATGCCCCACTCTGTGTTGCTCCACGTGACAAGTCTCCCTTGAATAAAACTACTTTAGGTGATGCTTGCCATCCTTACTTCAAAGTGATTTTAGATATCTGTGAGGGTAAGAAGAAGAAGAAGAAGAAAAAAAAAAACATTGTGCTGTGATGCTATAAATGTTTCATTTTGTGTGGGTGAGTAAAATACTTTGATGTAACCTCTGCTTCACTTACTCATTGCAGTTTTATGTTTATGCAATATGCATAGAATAAGCTGTCAGTGTTTCTTTCTTTTTACACTGTACTTAGCTAGTTTGCTGTGGGGGCAAACCCTTCCCGGCCCCCATGTTTGACAACCTGTTCCAGGTTCAGCTCTAATTAATTAGTTATAGATAACAGAGAAGGCCTTTGTTGCTTTGGTCAATAGGATTGACCTTTAGTGAGGGGATTTGTCTTGAATGTGTCTCTCTTTTACGCATAATGCCTGTACTTGGAGTCGGCCTGGAAGTAGTCAATATACAAATGGGTTGATTGCCACAATCATTCATGGCCTAACAAAATATAAAGTGGTGCAGTACAGTCACTATCTAAACCTGTTTCGTTTAAACAAAATGCACCTTCCTAACTTCCTCTGGGCTGATCTTTCCTTCTCATCTCACCCATTTACTCTCACCTACTTCTCTCTGTGCAGTTGTTTTGAAATGAGTCCAAAGGAATAATACTAATCCCAATACAGCTTACTGTAGTTTTCAATACCATTGGTATCTCCAAAAATGCCAGTTTATCTATTAAAAGAGAGCGTAAGCCACAGGCAAGGTCAGACATACCAGTCAGTCTCTTATGCTATTCAAATAAACTATATGCTCATCAAATTCTCATTGCAGCCCTCAGAGTTATGTAAGCTTGACTAAGTGCTCTAGTGAAGCAGATGAAACAGAAAGTTTGCCCTAGCTCCTAAAGCCGAGATCAAAATATTTCTTGAAAATCAATAAACATTTGGTCGTTACAAAAAAAACTAACAGCAAAATCAATGCCCGGGTCAAAGGGAAAGAACGGTGCACAAGGGTTTCATGCGCATAATAAACTTCAGGTTATGTGCATTGAATTTGCAGTTTTCAACAGAGACCTTTATTAATCTGGAAAGCAGGTTTTAGGATCCCTAAGATGCCATTTATTGCCATGTAACCTGCAAAAGTCCATAAAAATTCCTTGAGATGGTTGAATATTGGTTCCACGTCTGGTTCTGTTGTTAATGCTTTCATTTGAATCAGAGCACTGAGTCATCGACATTCCTCCTGCTTCTGCTGTTTAACTTCTGTGCAGTCAGACAAAGTTCTGAATTGTATGGATCATTTTCACCAATTTCCGTGGGTAGTTTCTCACACCACAAGCCTCTGTTTTATGGCCTGCTGCTACACCAGAGATTCTTGGTTTTGGTGTGCTGGAGAAGCTCAGCCATAAAGGACCCACAGATACTGCTGTAAAAGGAAATGATGATGATTGCTAATGGGAACTATGCTCTTCTGATGAACATCGCCTCGGGAGCCTTTCAAGTTAATACAGTCCGAAAAAAGTGCAATAAAAACCAGAGGCCAGATCAGCCATGGAAGAAACAGAATTCCATGAAAAGATAAGCAGCATCAGGGTCTCAACACCATGACAGGAGGCAGATATAACCAGGAAATAAATATGAAAAAATCTAAATAAATGTGGTGATTTGGTAATTACAGGTTAGCTTTAAAATGAAAGACTAATTTATGTCCATTTTAATAGTTTTAAACTTGTGTCACCCTAACTGATTTGTTTTTTCCTTCTTCAAATTTAAACAACAGAGCCAAAACTTAACAACTATGTAATATGTTTTACAGCTTCTAATGAAGAAGAAGACAGTCTTTTTTAATGTGACTAGAAATGTAATGAATCCCCACCACATCCATTTGCAAACCAGGCCATCTTCCTTTAAGTCCAAAGCCATTGCAGATCCTCTTGTTCCCTCTTCCACAACATAGCTCTTCCCGGAGGAACTTTCTCTGAGCCCCGTGAGCTCTACATAATAAAAAAAATAGGGGAAATGGCAGCCCCACTAGCAATATCCGCACCTGGGACTCAGCCACTACATCTGCTGGTCAGCCAGCTTCTATGCACGCAGTCTCGAGAGGGAACCTTGGTGGGGGAAGATCCAGGGTTAGCAGAGTTATAAGCAACCAAACTGGGATTTCAAGCACCAAATCCATATTGTATGTTCCTAAACTTCCTCTCTCACGGTAGATCGAGTCATTGATTTATACACTGAATTTTTGTTCTCTAATTTTTATCCTTTTCTGACTCATTTAGCTGTACCTTCATTTCATAACTGCTTATTTTGATGTGAAAGCAAGTCAAAAAGCTACATGGTGTTAGTTCTGGCACTGTTTGCACTGACTATGATGTTTTTCTCTCCACCTCATCTATGGCTGTGACACTGGGTACTTCCAACCTAATCTCCTCTTTCTGTTCTAACTTTTCTAAAACCAAAGGCAGATGTGTTCTTGTTTTCGGCAGGCTGTTCCAAACTTGTGATTATTTTGTGATAGAGGTGTAAGTTGAACCAAGTCGTTCCATGACTTGCTCAATAACTGTGTCAGCCTTTAGGGATTTGTGTGCTTTACACACACAATGGTGAACAGTGAAATCGACATCAAAATGAAATAAATACTGTGGCTTGCAACAGGATTCACCTCCTGAACTTTACCTCACTTTGTGTTGTTACAACCACAAACTTTGTTGTTATTTATTAGGGATTTAAAGTGATAGACCATCACGAAATGAATTTCCCTCTGGGATTAACAAAATATATCGATTCATTTGAAAGAGCAAAGTGGAAGAAATACTTAGCATGATTGTATAATTTGCATTACCAAAAAAACAAAAACAAAAAAAAAAACAAAACAAACTTAAAAATAAAAGCCTACCCATGTCTTAAGTCTTTTGTAGCTGCTAACAGTTTTTTCCCCCCCATGATATTCCTGTATTCAGCTTCTTGCATCCTTCCATCAAATCTTGCATCCTTCCATCAAATCGCCATGCTATAGGGATTCAAAGTAATCCTCATAGCATGAGGTCACCAGATGTGTTACCTTAGTGAAATGCAAGTTTAGTTTTCTGTTAAACATGGTGTTTTGCACACATGCCATAAAAGTTCAGTTCTGGTCTCATCTGAGCAGAAGAACTTGTTGGTGCCTCCCTTTCGTGTCTTTAAATTACAAACATGATTTGCGGTTTTTTTGTTTTTTTTTTAACACTTTTTCAAAAGGCCAGACTTGTGGCTGACATGTGACTAAGAGCTGTCATCAGATTCTCCCACATGAGTGTTTTATCTCTGGAGCTCCTCCTGAATTATCTTGGGCCTTTAGGCAGCTTCTCTTTAGCAAATCTCTGAGGCCGTCATAGAACAGCTGTATTTATACAGAAATCAATTTACAATGTATTGTAAAATCAACTTTACAACACATGTGCTTGCACAGATTTTGTTTCGGGGCCTCTGAGTACAGCTGAATCCCTGAATTCATGCCATAGTGGGGAAAAATATGCTTTATTTTGTGTCAAGTACCTTACAACAATACAAGTAATTTAGCCACATGTCTGGCTGTAAAATGTCAAAATATGGAATGAATACTTTGCATCAAACACATTGCTAATTTGTCTTCAGACAGTATTAAGAACAAATGGATCTGAATTCACGTGTGTCTTAGTGAGGGGTTGAAACAGAAGTTACTAGAAAGCATACATTTTCCTTTGCTGCTCTTCAGATGTTCCACCTTCCATTAATATGTGCATTTTCTTACTTCTCAATTTCTTCATAAGCAGACTGTCCTGGCAGATGTTGCTAGTTACCAAATGAGAATTGTGTTTTCAAGGTTGACTGATTCACATAATAATGCAGAACATAAATCTTAAGATCAGTCCCCTGTTTAGCTCCTTTTCTCTTATGTGATGTATAACCTCCTTTGCCATCTACATACTTGTTCAAAAGACTTCTTAAACCCCACGCCAGTCCTAGTATTGACATAAAACTTATGAAACATTTATTCAGATAGGTAAATGTATCTTGGGTAGCATTTTAGTTTCTGAAATATCTAATTGGTCTGTTATCTTTGGTTGTTTGCCATTCTGCTTATCTGTAGCATTTTGGCGTATCACAGCCCTGTTTTTTTTTTTTTTTAATACACCATCTGGAGGAAGTCTGTCGAAGGGAGCATATGTCTGAATAACTAAGAGCAGGATATGTGCAAATGCAATGCCTGGGGAAAACACAGGTTAATGTGTAGGCAAGCCAACGTTTCTGTAAAGTAGGCTTAATTCAAAAACATTCACAGCAAGGATAATATTTTCTTGTTCAAAAATTTGATGCGTCTTTCTATTCAAGTTTTGCGTCTTTAACAAACATTGTGATTCTGGGGCTTTTGTAGAGCGTTTTGTAGCTGCTGCAGATTTCAGACAACCCTATTCTGGCTGTCTATTTTTTTTTTTTTGCAAACCTGCCCAAGAAAACTGGAGGAAAAAAAAAAAAAAACTACTAGAACCCCAGACCACACTGTTGGTCCTGTCAGAAAAGGCAGAAAAAAAAAGTCTTGATCTGTCAAGATTTGAAGCATCCCTTTTCCTGAAAGAAAGATAGTGGTCTAAAGTATAAAGAAAAGTATTTTGGAGATTAATGTGTTTATGAGCTAATGAATAGCCCCTTTGGAAGCAGCTTCATAAATGATCCCGCGGCTAATGCGGTTAATAAGCCTCGGTCACGCCAGAAAATGTAGTACAGAAGAGGCACTCATAGCCCCAGAGAAGAGGGATAATATGGTTCATTAAAGATACGCTGATTTATCCCCTTTGTTCATGATTGTTGCAATGGCAGTTCGTACATGACCAGGTCTTGTTTAGCTGGCGCAGAAAGTACACCAGCATGTCCCTTGGCAAGAGGAGTAAGATCACAGCCAAGATCAAACAGGCAATACAGTATATAGTGAGAGTGCACTTTCTTCAAGAAAAAAACAAAAAACAGTAGACCATGTTCATAGAGATTTGTTACTGGAACACTTGAGTTTAATTATATGAACATTCTGCTTTCTTAAATTTGTCCTGCATGTTCTGTGGGTTGAAAGTCTTATTCACTCTACGGTAGAGTAAGCTACTGCCAGCCTCCTTAACAAATCTAGAAATTATTCAACTTTTCTCTAAGGAAATCTGCAATGTTTCCAAAATGTAAACTGCTGGATCCAAGACATAAGCTGTATTTAGTTATTGTAGATATCACGCCTGGAAGCTGCAGTATAGGTTTGTCCTACACAGAGGAGAACACGTTCAGCTTACGGGTGTGGAGACATTACATTCAGCAAGGAGCAGTTCCACCTTTTCTGAGTGATGGGTGATAAATTGAGTCTGTTCATTAACTTTTAATGAAGTCCTCTGTTTAATACAACAGAGGATGGTTAATCCTCCTTATAACTTGGACCTTTGGAGCTCTACCACAACCAGAAGCCCTAGAGTATATATCTTACAACTTAACTAAGCAACAGAAAATCTTTTCTGACATGATTTCTAATATTAAAAGCTAACATCTACTTACTTTGTACATCCAAAATATTTTAGTTTGAAACACTAGTAACCAATTAAGTGTCTTACAAAAACATGAAACGGTGTTGCTTTTTGACTGAAACCCTTTCACTGAGATCATTGCATGCTTTATAAAAATGGACCCCCATCCTCCAGGTTTAAGAGACTGAGTGAATATTCTCAGTTAGCACATGACCTCACATCTTCTTCGCTATAAACATGTTTGTGTCGGTGCTGAGAGAGGTATCTGGGCTGACTCTTTTCAAAGTAAAGTCTTGATTGGTTACATAATATCAGGAAAAGAAGGTTGAAAAAAGTCAAGTATGATAGTGACAGTTTAAATCTCAACTAGACAGACTCTGGATATAATGTGGAATATAAAAATTGGATAATTCTTGTTGGTGTGTGGTCGTAGAGGTGACATTCGCCCAGGTTGGTGTGTGACTTACAGTTTTGTTCGTCATCATCTCCTGAGCTTTGGCAACCATCTTCATCATCACAGTCTGCGGTGCTTCCTTGCTCTTCCCCACTGCCTGGTTCTTCCCAGACCTCAATTTCATTGAGATTTGGGAACTTCTCCTGGGTTTCCTATGGAAACAGATAATAGAGAATTAGCCTACACTAGAGTACCATTTTCAGACTATAAAAAAACAAACAAAAAAAAAAACATAGAAGAGATACATTTTCATAAAACTGAACAAATTTGCAACACTATTCATAGGGTGAGTGAGTAAATAGTTTGCCATGACATGATGATTCAAATATTTAATTGGTATTATGCAAATATTTAAAATAGCAAATCTAGTGTTTTTAATTAATTACAATATGAACATCAATATAAAGCAGGCATAATTAACAAGGACAAATATATATTTGTAAGCAGATTAAAATAGTGAAATGGTTTAGGAAATCTGACGGACTGAGTGTGAAGAGACGAGACAGGCCAAACTCAATTTTCTTATGGTGAGGGCGAGAGTAATAAGAAAGTGAACAACAGGGTGTTGTCAACCTCATTGACAACCTCAAGTCATACAATAAATAAGATTTTGAAATAGGAACATGAATGACACTTTAAGTTTAGCATGGTGCATGTCAGAAAGGAAAGAAAAACTGCTTCGTTAGTTTTCTTGTGAAACATTTCAAGATGAAACATGACCTACTCTGCCTCGACGCATCAAGTCTTGTAAATGTTGGCTAGAGCTCTAAATATCCTGGGGTAGATCAACATGGGTGGTGCACAACAGCAAAAGGCCCTAGGTGGTAGGATTATGTGTTCCATTTATTTCCAAGCATGTTTCCAGAAAAACATTTACTCAAACGAAAATAGCAAAAAGTGTTTTTTTTCTACATGCATCATATTTGTGTTTTTTGTCATATCATTCCATACTTTGTAAGGGGATATGTTCTACCTGAGGGATAGGGGCGAAAAATATAATGAATCCAACCCATTGAATGTATGACATCACAAACACCTTTTTTGATACTATGGTCTACTCATGTCTGTTCACATGCACTATTATTGGTGCATAATAATAACAGAGATTCACACAGAAGACATATTAACTAAAAACATGTCGATAGACGAATGTAATGAATGTAAAGAGTAATTAGTGTTGAGGGATGACAAATATCTTTGACACCTGCTCTAAGGGTGACCTGTTAAAATTCCCTACAACAAAACCTTTCAGGGGACTCCACAGTGGTTCATACTAAAGTAGTATTTAGGAAGTTATGCAAAGTACAATTGTGGATCAGCAGGTATAATGCACGTACGGTATTTGATCAAAACCAAGAGACCAAGACATACAGTGAACAAGTAAAAACCTATGAAATTATAGGAAAACCTGTAAACAGCTTGACTTTTAAAAATGTTAAAAAAAATAAAATAATTTTCTTCGTCATTAGACGGATTATTGCATTTTTCAACAGCGTGTAATAAAGTAGGCAACTGTAAATTACTGTGCCACAAAAATACGTTTCTGACATTGTATCTCAATGCAATGTGCTATAGTGCAACTGTACAACTATGGCACAAGCTCAGTGTTGATGAATTAGATATACTGATATGATATAGGGCCTTAAAAACAATGTGGTAAGACAGATCCCTTACAGCCAAAACAAATGAAAAGAATTCCCGAGCGGACATCTCAGCTTCCAGCTTTGCAACAGTTAGTCACATGAAATGCTCAGAAATGATGTATTTGTACAGGTTTTGTTTAAGGGTTGGATGAAATTACAACCTGTCTATGTTGGTATCCTGAGCATATTTTGACTCTTTAGAAATTGTAAACTGATATTCTGTGTTCAAAATGAAAGAACAATGAGCGATATCACAGCCTGTCATTAACAGCAGACTAATGTTAACAGCTGCCAATTTAAGATTAAATAAAAGGCATGGGAAAATGTAGCAAAGCCAATCAAAATATGTGAATATTTATCACTACCAGATAAATGATATGTAGTGAGAAAACATCCCCTATAAGAAAGATGAAAAACATCTTAATCTCATCCAGAGAATAATGATGGTCAACTCTATGACCTATCTTGACTTGTCATAAAGGTGTTGTTTATATCTAAAACTAAAAAAAAAGACAATATGTTTAACACTTATTTCCATTGTCATACAGATTTAGAAAATAGTTTACATAATCAGTACCTCATTAACACCACAGAGCATTATTTTAATAGAGTTAACTGAAACACCTTTGTTTTCAAAGGTGTTGGAAAACACCCGTTTGTCAAATGAGGACTGTCCTGCAAATAATACAATGTTTGACATGAAGGTAAATTGTAAAAAAAAAACAAAAAAAAAACATGAAAGTGGATCCATTGGAAAGAGAAAAGGTTATACTGTGACTATGCTGTTTGACAGGTGCTTCCAGTTATGTAAGATGGTATCCATCCAGGAGAAAAGTGCTTGAAAAAAGGAATTCCAACCTTTCATTACTCTGGCATCTCAGGAGAATTGAAATATTTTCAAAAGACTTGATGAAATAGTTTGCTAGTCCTGCTTATAACGTGCAAACTAATTTTCCCCTCTCTTTCTTCTTAAAAAGATTCTTTAGTCAGAGGATGATAGGGTTTTAGAGCTTCAAAGGATAAATTGCTGCAAGCATCCACAGAAAAGCTTGTACTGGAAGGAAAAATCAGTTGCCTTTAGAATATGCACTGCTTATCAAAATTTTAAGACCAGTTGAATAATGGAAAGAATTCACATTTTGCACTTTTGAAACTAAAGATTCTAAGTTGTAGCTTCACAATATAAAAAGACGAAATGTGAGGGAGCAAGTTATTGCAAACCACCACTGAAATAGGCTGTCCATCATCTGATCAAAAGTTTAAGATCACATCATTCAAAAGACTAAAAATAAATGACTAGATGACTGGTGCTGAGGTTGGACGCAGTAGACAGTAATTTTAAACTTCTTAAAAGATCCTGAGGGTTACGGAAAGGTCAAGTGGCAGACCCCAAAAAATGTCACTGGCAATGAGCTGGAGGATTCAATTCACTGTCTGTCAAGATACACAACCAAATTAAGCTTGTCACTGGCGCCAATTGCAATGGCATAACCATTTAAGAACAAAAAACTTCTTCTTCAAAGGCCTCAACTCCTTCAGTGGCATAACATTGCCCGTTTAGGGTTTCCACGAAAGCACCAAACATGACACATTGACAGGTGAAAGAAATTTTTATTCTCTGATGAGAAAAAAAAAATTTACCTTGATGTCCACATGGCATGTTTGCTGTAAAATGGTTACTCTGAATTTTTGGTCTCACTCACATTTTTTTTTTCTTTTTTGCATTTTGAAGTTCTATTCAGAGCCTTCTTAAGATCCAACAGTGCAAAATGTAAATTACTGCCATTTTTCAACTGGTCTTAAAACTTTGATCAGGTCTGTATCTAAAATAGGCACACACACTTATATTCAAATCTAGTTTGACTTTCACTGGAAAGTCTAACAATATGCAAGTCAGCAAACAAGGACTCCTACTCTAAAATGGAAACATACGCTTTTGATGAAAGATGGTAAAAATAATCTATTATTGATGCCATCTGATTCTCTGCTGATGATTTAAAATACAACCTCTTTATTCAGGTCATTGGTGGTGAAACTGAAAAAAAAAGATAGGATGTTAAAAACAATCTGCAGGGAACAGAGGAGAAAAATGGCTATCAATAACAAAAAACATTTGCCCTAACACATATAACATATTAAAATAAATATTATTTTCCTTTAATGAATCAGTAATTTATATATATATATAAGCAAATTGATTTACATTTTCAGTACAAGATAAATCTAAGAAAATAGAAATGTCCCGAAATCAGACCATAAAAAATAATACTCTAAATGAAAATAGAGATGAGCATTCTTGAAATGCATAACCGAATTTTAAACGATAGCAGAGCAACACACCCCTCCTCGACATGCTGCCACAAGCTGATTGTGTTACTAACTGCTAGTGACACCTTATTGGCTGTGGCCTTATATAACGCTCGTGAGTCATTCACGGCAATGCACTGTTTTGTTAAGATCGTCACGCCCTGCACCTTTCAGACACTCGCTGAAGCATATTGCATGTGTGTATAATGTATGTGTATCATAATAAACTTGGACTTATGGTTGGTGAATGACAGACAACAGTTGGAGCAGCAGTTGCATTTTTTTTTTTTTCTGAGCATGTTTCAACAACCGCTTTGATGACAAAAAATTGTGAGAAAATATGAGGCTGCTTCTGCGTTGCTGGGAACATGAAATACTTCACGCATCAAACTGAGCTCCACTTGTCCTCCATGGGAAACAATTTAAACGGTTTAAAAAGCAGCTCTGACAAGGTACCACTTGAGGTCATTTGCCAGCAATGCCCATTATAATGGTAATAATCAGCCCACACGCTGGATTAATGAGAGCAGCCTTCACAATGCATGTACTTTCAATATTTCAGTAGCCACCAAAAGAAAAAAAGTGACCTTCTTTTCTACTGCCAATAAACTGCATCTATTAGTCCTTTAAAACAAATTCCCTCTTTGGAGAATCATCGAAACAACAGACGCAACAAAAGCTTAAAATCCCTCACAATAATTATGAAAATATTTGTTTTATTCCTGCACAGATTCAAAACTTTTCAATTTCTCAAACTACTTTCCGATAAATTCAATTAAAAATGATGTAACTTTTTGGGTGTATTTTTTAACTTTCATCTCCAGACTAAAGAGCTACATTTAGATCCAGGCAACAAACCTTGTTATGTCAACATGTGTTGTAATAACTACATTTGCAAGATTGAAACTTAACTATACACACAGCTGTAGTTCTTGCAGGAATGGTGTCCTGGGAAAGCCGCCCCTTCTGTCACATTCCAACCAATTAAAATGCAAACAACTACCTATAGGTAATGCAGTCTGTCAGTATCTCATCCATCCAAGCAACAGGCGTAATTCGTGCATGTGAAATTTCGAGCTCGTACACGTAGATGTGCAGATGCCAGGAGAGTATGTGGACAGGAAAAAATAGGTAGGTCGATTAATCTGCGTTATGTAATATTAACCCGTTAATATTTTCAGATTAATTGGATGCGCTAGCGCATTATCATTGACAACCCTAGCTTCAAGATATGAAACAATATGGTCGTGAATTTACCTTAACTTACATATTTTCTAAAAGTTACCAACGATACCCAATTGTATGTTTCATAGGAGGCAAGACTGCTATGGAAATGAGGGATTTTACTGTAGCACGTATAGGCATCCTGGTATCTGTTGGAGTTTGATAAGGATCAATCTCCCTTTCAGCACTTTCATGAAATGTCCCCAAGGTATGTACAAAGTAATGTTCTGTGGAAAACGGTTTCTTTTTGTTCCCAAAAAGGATGAGTCTGAAACAACTAAAGCTGCAAGCATCCTGAGTGGCAAAGGGGCAAAATGACCAGCAACCTCCAAAGTCTAGATCTCTATCAGAGTAGGGCTGGTGAGCAGCTGACATGATGGCATTGGAAAATATTTGTTTGAAAGCTTGCAGGTTTTGTTAATCTTATTCCATCTTTTTTCTATTTAGTGTTTTTGCTAACTTTGTAGTTGTTTAGCACACTTAGCTTCCCTTGAGTCAATCGTGAACATTATGGCTTTAGGGTTAACACAGCTAACGTTTTAATTAGCGGTGCCCGCTGCTGATTCTGAATGTTTGTCCCTCAGCAACAGCTTCTGTTGTTGCTGGCATGAGATGTTGGCAATGAGGCAACAATTGGTATTGTGAATTTTTAAAATACCTTGTGATAATTTGGGGCCAGTTCAACTCAAAATAGTCTAATTCTTGACAAGCAAATTAGATTTTCGTAGCTATGTGCCACCACCACTAGCAAGTTTTAGGTTTTCTACGTGTCAAGGCTTACTTTTTCTTTTTTTTTATACTAATTCATTCATTTTGTAAGTTTTTTTTGACCCTAGTGTGCTTTATTTGACAGTGTGTCAACATGGAAGTGGGTTGTGAGAGAGGGGGAGGATATGCGGCAAACAGGCCGGGACTCAAACCTGTGATGACCGCGTAGAGGCCTCAGTCCTCTATGGGTCCTCTACATGGCCTCGGGGTAAAGCACATGGATCATGCGCTCTGCCCTTGCGTCACTGCAGACTTCCTTTCTTTAATGATGAGTTGGTAACCCAAAAATGAGGCAAAAAAGTCACATCTGGTGGGATATTTAGAAGCTTTGCATTAAATTACAGATGCAAAAAAATGTTATGATCAAATTACAGTCTGGCTTCACAAAGTTTGGTTGCCAGGCGAAAACACAGGACTGTGTAGACAGACCTGTTACTGTATTGTTGCCACAGCAGCAGCAAAAAAGAAGCAGAGCTCCTCTGAAGACCAAGTTCATCATCTTTTTCAAGTGGAAAGAATTTGTCCCCTCCCTGTGACATGCTGCCAGCTAACTCCAGGCTCTTTCTTCATCCCTGGGCTCCAGTAATGCTTTACAGCTCAAACCCCCTTAGACTAAGACATAAAAATCCATTCTGTGTTGCAGTCAGAAAATATATTATTGTTTTTGCTAAAATAGCATTGGAATTAGAAAGGAAACACAATGAAGTATATTTAATTGCTAGGATGATTGATCTCAAAGGAAGCTTCTCCAGTGTGGTATCTCACTGAGCTGTTTGTTAAGTAGCACAGCAAAGCGGTAGTCAGCCTAATCAATCACCCAACATGTTTCTCTCAATTCCAATTCTATGCTCTGTATTTTTAAGAAAATCTTTAAAGCGGTGCTCCGACATTTCAGTTATCCCAACTTCCTGCTATTTTTATTTATTTTTTTTTTTTAATGATACTGTCTGGGTTTGTACGTGTTGATGTTAATCTGTGAGTCTGTGTGTCACATTCTATTTAGAAAAGAAATGGTTTTACACATTCACAAATGTTCTGACCTCATGAGAACGAAATGAGCATTCTTAAAGGACCCACACCCATAAACAGCTGGACTTAATGCTATTAATCAAACGTGCATTACACAACATTTATTGTCCACTTTAGCAGTATTTACAGGCAGAGAAGATAGTGAAATAAAGAAGATAGTCATGGGAGATCAACATGGGTGGATTCTGATCTGACTTAGTAAATAGATCCTTTTATAGAACAATGTAACATTAGGTTTGACATTTGCATGCATGTGTTTTTATTTTTTTTTCCTGTTAAGATGTCATTTCAAATTCTAGTTTCATAAAACGTTTTGCGGATTTGCAAGTGGTGTATTTCTGCATTCACCACGTAAAGCTGTCAAGCACGCCACATGATTGTGAGAACCCGACAACTGTACTGTCTGTCTTTTTATGTTTAAAACGACACTCAAGCTCTTCTCTGTGCATATGCAAAATAATTATATTGATAAATTTCAGGTAAAAGTCTGTGATGTCTCAGCAGGAGATTTCTTGTTTAGATAAACTCGGAGAGCACAGCAAGAAAACATCTTGTCTTGCTTTTCTTCCTCTGTTCTTTCAAGTTTTTTTTTTTTTTCAATGATATAGTTTAGTTCAGAGCATTTTATAAACTTTATGTTGCATTGAGGAATGTGGACTTACAGTTCAAGGACACAGCATTGAAACTCAGTCATTCGAGCAAGCTACAATCAGCTGAGGGAACAAACTGTGCACTGCAATCTTTAAAATTAAAGAAGAAAAAAAAAACCTAGATAAATGGGCCTTGAAAGTAAACACAACTTGTGAAAACATGTTGCCATCATTCAGTTTGCAAAACCGCCTATCCCCTCTGTCATCGAACGAGAGGAGGGGTACACGCTGTATAGATGTCAGACCGTTACTGGGCCAAAAATGAGACAAATGGGACCAGTGATCATACAAAACCACAAAAGAACAAGCAGAAAATACAAACCTTTTGTTCAGGTACAACAAATTTGTAGTCTATTTTGTACTGTTTTTTTTTTTCCCCCCTCCCACTCTTGCAGGAAGAAAACTTTGTATAATGACTAATGAGGGGCTTCAAAAAATAAAATAATAAACTATTACAGGAGATTAAAATGTTCTTTTTAAATGTCATTTTTCCCTGCAATTATGTTTTTGCCAGTTTTGATATTGTTTAGTCAGGCCTGCATTTCAGCGTTACTCCTCAGAAATGATCAAAACTCAAATAAAGCAAGAGGAGATTATTGCTAAAATAACAGCGCTTCCAGCAATTGCTGGTGTGGTCCACATAAATACTAGATTGTTTGTGCTTAATCAAGAAAGATGCCGCAATTAATTTAATGATCTGAACTCTTACTATACCATCTGTTTTATGCATTGACCAGTCTCTTTACCAAGTACACCTATTCATTTGCTTGCTCAAATGCTGAATCAGTCCATTCCATCTCTATTCATAAGAGCACTTTAAAACAACCACAGCTGACGCAATTTGTTGTACACACACAAAAGAAAACTCCTTACAGCACTGTTATTGTCCCACCAACGTAGGACAATAACAGTGTGGGGAATGTTGCCTATTCTGATACGTCGTCATTTCAGATGATGAAAAGAAAATGTGCCATAAGTCATGTGAAGGTGTGGTCCATCCTGCCTTGCCTCAATGTTTCAGGCTCTGTTGATGGTGAAATGATATGGAGGATATTTTATTGGCACGTTTGAGTCCCTTCTGTTCTGCAGAAACTCTGAAGGGAGCAAAAATACCTACTGAGGTAAATGAAGAAGATTCGGGTCAGGTCCAAAAAAACCATTGGTGAGTGAATTAAGTTGGAGCCATTCACTAATGTAAACCATGAAATACTGGTAGGATGCAGTGTGTTTTTCGAATGCAGTTTAAAGCTACTGAGAATATAGTTCTGTTCAAATATATTGGGAATACTGTCCAATCTATTGCATGAAGATGGAGCTGACAAATTTGTACTGCACAGTCGGTGAGAAAATAAAACACTGGTCTATTCAAACATGCAGGTGTATGCTTATTCTTTAGAGCTTTAAAACTGTATACATTGAAAACTTTTAGCTTTCCTGAGAATCACTCAACTATTATTTAGTTGTTTCACAATGTTTGTGTTGTTTGGAGTTGACTAATTGTATCATTTACCTTTAGGCCAGTTAATGTAAATTATTCAGAGAACACCGACCAGTCTTTCAACAATTTAAAAACATCCAATGTCCTTAAAGAACGTACCAATGAAAGACACTATGGAAATTACACCATATTCTAAGATTTGGTTAAACTGTCAAATAATTAAAGTGGAACTCAAGACATGAGCTGAACAGTGACAGTAAAAAAAAAAA
Source organism: Poecilia mexicana (assembly GCF_051168715.1). Classification (NCBI taxonomy): domain Eukaryota; kingdom Metazoa; phylum Chordata; class Actinopteri; order Cyprinodontiformes; family Poeciliidae; genus Poecilia; species Poecilia mexicana. The sequence continues at coordinate 16,583,324 of NW_028263386.1, read as the reverse complement.
AGAAAAAAAAAAGGAAGCTTCTCGGTTACATTATGAGAGTGTAACGGTATTAACTAATTCTGTTGAATGAGGATATAATTCAGAACAAAATCCCTTTGATCCGTTATGTGAGAAATGTCAGAAGTAAGCCGTAGTCCAACACAAACAGTACAAATCAACTTGTTTGATTTTAGTAAGTACTATCAACAGCAGTAGAAGTAGTATTTCGATAAGCATTTAATTGTTATTTTTGATATTGGCAAGCCTTACCATTATGTAAAAGTGTAACTGTAGTTTTGCTAGTTGTGACATGGGATGTTTAATCCTACGATTTTATATGAAATAGCCATAAAACTCTTGCAAAGCTCTGTCACTTGGTCTGGATTCAAGGTGCACTCTTCAACTCTCTAAATGTCAATGGGACACCTGCTCAACTCTGCATAGTTTCCATGACAACAAGGTACTTGACAGCTGCAATGCACAACAGGATGCTGAAGTTTAACAGAAGTGATCTTGAGCTGTCAGTGGCAGACAGGCAGAGAGGTTGACAGGCGGACTGGGAGATATGAGCGATACAAGAACAGGGGGCGGGGGGGGGGAATATTCATGAAAAAAAAAAAAGACTGAGATAAAGGCAAGAGAATGAAAGCAGATAGAAAGAACCACGATATCAGTTCAAATAAGAGCAACAGAGAGGCTCAGTAACAGGGAGAAACAAAGACAAATGAGAACACACAAGAGAAGGTTTCTTTGATGCATTAGTAGCATGAGCAATTGAATAGACATAGGCAGAGTAAAATAAGGGAAAAAGAAAGTGAGATCTACAGATATAGAGAGGGCAGTGACTGATACTATTTGTAGGCATAATTTCAAGGGCAACAAAAGGGCAGTCAGGCAAAGGGGAACAAAATCCTTGTCCGTTTGTCTCCTCAAATGGCCTCTAGGGAAGCTCTGAAATGGGCCTTTTCTTCTTGGTCCTTTTCAGCTCTAAGCCCCATCTACATGACAAACAGTGTCACTTTGAAGCTGCTTGTGTCATCTGTGCCTATCTGTCACTCATTCCTGACCTTTTGCTCTCCCCTCTCATCTCTTTCCTTTTTTCTTTTTTTTCTACAGTAATTCCACTTTTTTTGTCAGGGTTTCCTTTTCCCTCAAAATCCTTTTCATTTATGTTCGACTTTGGTCTGTTCAGAAAACAAGAACATGACAAAGATAATTCAGTGGATCAGCATTTCCCTGTGTTGCATGTATTTAAAAGAGTATTTAAAACAAGGATAAATGGGTTTCATGATGGTTATTGATAATGTCATTGGTAATGATAGGTAACTCTTGATGCTGAAAAGGATTGTATTTATTCAGCAACATAAAGCGTAATTAGTAAAAGTATCTGTATTCTTCAGTGGCACCCCTAGGTCAGTCCATGTATTACCAGGATGAAACACACAGGCTCACTTTTGAGTAAAAAAAATGCAATTATCGTTGACAGATGTCCGAGTGGTAAGACAGCGGTCTCCTACCTGGTTGAAGTGCTCCAGCCTTTTCTTGAACTCAGCAATTGTAGGATCCATGCTGCGAACTTTGACCTCTGGGTTTTGCCTCTGGGCATGCAGACCATTTCTGACGATTCTAGCGTTATAGCTGGGGAAATAAATGTAAAATCAGCAAGATTAATGTTATCACTTACTTACTTTAAACTTCAATCAATGTCTTATTTATGAGTAGATCAGTGACAGGGATGCATGTTGTTAAAAAGAGGAAAACTGCACAAGCTTGGGCAAATTACTCCCTCTACTCTGGATTGCTCTGCTGGATTGGATTGGTGTTCTGCATTCATTTCCAGCTCTATGAATCCAGTACAGAAATAAGGCAAACAGTGGGAGCAAAACAACACCAACAAACACTTTACAAACTACTTTCCCTACATTACTATAGTACTCTTTATTTTTGCATGTCTTTGTAATGCTGTCTGAATTACTTTTGGATTTATATACTGATATAAATTATTAATTTGTGAACTTAAAAGGATATTAGGGGATTGACAGGTACTGACACTAAATCAATAGATGCTTCCAGCAGCAGCGCTACGGTGATAAAGCGATTATGGATGGCTATAGTCGGTGTGTTTGTACAGACATGTTTATAGGTATGACATGCATTTGTGGTTGTGCTTACTCGCACATCTATGCATTCATGCAAATTTGAGTGGAGGGAATCATAAAAGTGCTGAACCTGAGAATTTGTGGCCTGTGATCTGAGCAATGTGTTGATGAGGTCTGCGCTCCATCAACTTGCTGAAATGGCACTTTACTGATCGGGCCAATAAAAATCGCCCCTCTTAACCCTGTCAAGCTGCACATTAACTTTACATCCCATTGTTCTTCTTTTTTTTTATTATTATTATTATTTATTCATCAATGAATTGCTTGATTTACTTTAGTGTGTTTGGAAAGCTGAGTTACAAGTCTCCCAAGGCGCACACTCACACAGATAACCGTATCTTTGTTTTGACAACAGCTAAAAGCTCTTACTGCTGCCAACTCTAAATCTTTTCAGGATGGAAACAATCAATAGTCTTCCAGCGTCACTCCACCAAATAAAATAATAAAATGTAAAATCAAACATCTGTGGGTTTGGGAGTGTATGCATGTCTGTCTCTAGGCTTGGCTCGCGATGACAGTACTGGAAATTATCACATCAGACTGGATACTAGAGAGAGAAAAAAGACGTTTCATGGTGAGTCTGGCGCAGTGCTAGGCTAACCACATTTCATTGGAGTAACATTTGATAGCACATAAGGGACATGACAAATGATGCAGCAGGATATCCCGGGATAATTACTTGATAGCAAATTTAGTGTGCTAAACAGTATAATCCAGCGGTTTATGGCACAGATCAGACTTCAGTAACAGCAATTAAATGCTTAAATCTTTACACACTTTGCCTTACTTTAACAAAACAACATTCTGCTCATTTCTCTCCTCGAGTCAAATGTTAAGTGTCAGCAAACATTGCAAATGATTACCTACACATGTATTACATTTGACTCATGAGTCTCTGGCCCCTTTCGGTGGAACTGTAGCAGTCATCGCTGAATGCCCCATTAACACACACTCTTAAAGGCTGCTTTGTCTGGATCCTCTCTCTGCTCACAGCACACAGTAGCAGTGACCTCCGCTCCCTGTTTTCAACTTCTAACTGAACTCTCTTGATCTTTTTAAAAGGCCTGCAGGAATGCTTTCTGTGTTTGAAGCAGAAATCAAAATCAAATATTCATCTTCAAAGTGCAGTGGGGAGACAGCAAAGTGAACTTGTACCTCATTATCCTGATTCTGGATATTTTTATGTGTACTTTTCATAGAGTTATGGCTTTGGTTAAAAAAAAAAAAAAAAAGTGCGTGTATTTAAATGTGGTTTATAGAGATTGTGAGTTGTAGCAATGACGTCATTCTATTTCATCCATCCTAAAGCCAGATTGGATCTGTGTTTGGAATTGTTTTCCTGTTGGAACATGCTTTCGTGTTGGTTAGGTTGTTGAGGAACACCTGATGAATAGACAGAGCCATTGTGAGGCAAGTTTTACACCAAACTGGGCGTTTGTAAAAGTAAAAGTGTCAAGTAAAACACCGCCCGGAACAATTATTTTATGGTTGGTTAGATGAGATTTGACCACAGTGATCAGGAACAATTTGGCAGAAATCTAAGTGATGCTTTTAAAGCTGAGAGCGCTGTTCCAGCTGTCAGGCATGGTGGGAGTAAAATCATGCTGAGCACTTGACAAAGTGGATGCAACAATACTATGAATACCTCTAAATTTAATAATTTTACCTACAATCAAAGGCAAGATGGCTGAACTTGAACACAATCGGATGTTCCAGCGGGACAATGATCTCATAAAGCACTGTTGATTTTGGAATGAATAAGGCTTACTTGGGTTTTCTGTATTTGCCCAGATCTCAACCCATCTGAAACGTTGTGGGCAAGGAAACAAAAACACTGCAAAGCCTACCATTGCTGACAGGAAAATTAGGTCAAGTCAAGGAAGCAAGAGTAAAAAATGTCATCTATAAACAAGAACTGTAAGTGTGAGACTGTTTATACATAAAACTATGTTACTGACGGTTCTACCGTTACAGCTGGAAAGAATGTTGCAGGTGGTGCAACAGATAATTTGATTATAAAGGCTCCTTTCTCCAGACTGTTGTTGAGTGGAGAAGGTAAAGTGTATCAAATCAATAAAGTCATTTTATGACTTACCGTCTGAGTCAATCTAGCTTGCTTGTAGCATTTCTCAAATTTGTAAACCTCTCATTTGCAGCTTTACATTACATTTCTTAAGCAGAAATTAGCATGACGTCACCTGTCAATCATTCTTTGGGGTTTGTCAGCAACTGAACAAGCGGTGGCCGCACATTGAGCCGAGGTTTGCGCCCCTTATCTGGAGAAACTGAACAACCTACCATAGCGCATCTAGCTGAGCCAGCTATGTCCAGGACCGCGTAAGGCTATGTTTACCTGTCTTCTGAGTCAGCAACCCGTGACGTAATATCGGCTTGTGCATGCGCATTGTCACAAGGTAGGGCGGATTGTTGGATAGTATAGATAGTCGGAATATCTGTGTTCATCATCGTTAAAGTGCTGTCATACAGATTTCGAGGAAAAATAATAGGAAATCATGGTCCATCATTATCAGTGGGGAACATGCAATCTCGACAGCCATTACCCAGAGTTTGCTAATTGTGATTGGGGGCGGCGTCATGTCAATGAGTCACATGGTAAAATTGTGTCATTCACTTTATTAATAAATTCAGGTATTAAACATAGAGAAAAATGTATTATTATTATTATTATTACTATTAGTAGTAGTAGTATTGTTATAATTACAACATAATTTTGTGCATAGTGCTTAATAAAGGACAATTTAGTAAATGTTGCCATCTACATCATTAAAACCAGGCAACACTGGAAAAGCTGCTATACCGCTATTTCTTCCTGCCCTTTTAAGAGGAAAGCCTGAAGTCACAAGTGAGTCCAGCAGGGAAAGCAAGGGAGGGGTCTAGTGGATGTCTGTAGCCAGCTAACTTTACGAGCTGGGCTTGGACATGTTGAAATAGTCTGAACGAGAGGTTTTGTTCTGAAAGGCCAGACTGTTCTCACACACTGTGAGCCTAGGAGCCTTTCGCTGTAGTACAAACACTAAAGGAACTGGTGAAAGCCACTTTACAAACATTTAATCAACATAACCTATGAGAACATGCTGCCAATTACAGCGAATATAAATATGTCTAAACAGATACAAACACTCTGCCGGAGTCCTGTGCCCCATAAACAAGTACACATGGCTCTGAGACCTGCCATAACCTCTAAAATTTTAGATTTGCTCTCATGAAAAATAAATATTTCAAACACCAAGCTAAAAAGAAGAAAAAAAGAAAGAAAAGAGAACATTTTGGTTGCTCTTATTGAAGCTGTCTGAACTCCTGGCAGTAAGCAATATAGCATGCTATACTTCAAAGGCACCAATATTAAAGAGGAAATACTTGGATCACAAAATGTGCAAGAAGAAACTGCAAGCAAAAATGAAGGGGTCATCTGCAGGGCAGTTAAGCTTAAGCAGTCTCCTTTTTATTCACTGCTCTTTTTCTCTCACCCATCCTGCACTCTACTCCTTTTCTTTTAGCTCCTAGATGATCTCTCCAAGTCAACCCTTTGGTTGGCAGTTCAAAGTACCATTTTTTTTTTTTCTTTACTGACTTTATCACCTCTTTTGAAGCTGCCGTTGTCCTTGGCACGCTATGTGTAAGGTGGAAGGTTACAGGCGATACTCGCATCAGTTTAATTCTTTATTTTATTTATTCTTTTATTCCCAACAACCTCTGATTTCATCAGGTTTAAAAGTCTTCTTCTAACATTTAGCCCAATATTGTCAGAAAGAAAATTATTTTGATAAATGTTTGGTCTTCTCTTCCAACTGATTAGTATTGAGAAAACCTCTGCTTTGCTGAACTTTAGGGAACCTTAAGTTAATCTATTTAATAGGTTAGTTAAGGCTGCCATGTGATTCTGTGGTCTTGGCTGGAAGTCCAGAGAGCCTCCTGTCATGTGTTTCATGATGTGATTGCTCGGATGTGTGGGAAGAGTCGAGCAGAGTCAGAAACATGAAGATCAGCACAGGAAAAGAAGGCATCTTGGCAACAGCAAATGTCATCGGAAAAGATAGCTGCAGAATCTAGCGATATAATCGTTCCTGTTTGGAGGTTTCATGGAATTTGTTTTGATGATTTCATTCTGACTAACCCCTTCTTGTGATGGGGAGTGTCTGCATGACTAATCAGGCTCTGGTGAGAAACTCAAAACTCAGAAATCTTGTCATTTGTAATAATTCATCTAGTGCTCAGCCAACACTCTTAAGGAAACCTAGAATTTCAAGTATTTCAAGGGGCTTCAAAACTTTTTGATTTTTAACACTCCCTGGATAAACATTGTTTTGATAGATGTCTGTTTTTCTCTTTTGGTCTTTTGCAATATCTTTATATTTAAGCTTACAAATATGAAGGAGCAAACATTTTAACATCCAGAGAAAACATAACCATCAAAGATATATAAATACAGCTACACTGTGTTTATATTGAATCTATTAAAATTATTTTTACAGATTGTTTAATGTTGGTGAATTGAAAAGTTTTTGTTTTAACTCTCAACTCCAGGTTACATCATTTTAGTCAAGAACATGCATATTTGTCCATGAAGTTTACATCAGCAGACCTTTAATGTTAACTTTCTGAACTACACCTGAGGTAAATCATGTGTGCGGAGCTGGCGCTGTGTCTATCTGAGGTATTTCTCGATGAGATATGGGTGATTAAGGTTTTGTGGTAGGCTTGGGTTTACTCCTTCAGAAGGGTTCCCAGGTTGATTTGACCAGGCTGTTTTATTGAATGGTTGCACTGCAACAGCTATATGGCTTAAGGTCTTACAGCTCAAATTACTAATGTCTCACACACAATAAAAGTGTGGTCTCAGCAGTGCAATAAAAGCTGTAACTGTGCTTACAAAATGCTCCCTTTCATGCTCCACTTTCTAGATGATTTTAAAGCCATCAATTGCCTGTGTTTATTAGGTCAAGTCAGGTACTTCTTGATTTCCTTAAACATTTACTTTTGCACAGGGACTGGCGATGTGGCGGTGGGGGGTGTCGCATCCATTAGTCTCACTATGTAAAATTTTAATTTACATGGTCAATCATTTATGTCAGATTTCATGTAATGCATCATATGAAGTGCTTCACTAAGTATTATTGTTTTTATACCTCAAGACCGTTTTCATATTTTGCCTAAATACAGATGAAAACTTCAAGGAATTCTTGTGAAATAGAAGGAAAGTGACAAATAGTTTGAAATATAATTTTTATCTAAATAAAAATCTCCAAATGTGGCATCTATTTATTTTTGAGGTCCAGTGAGCCAATGCTTTGCAAAGTACTGTTGGTTGTAAGAATAGCAGCAAATCAAATCTTTCTGGGTTATTTGTCTCTGTATTTGCAGTTTAAGAGGGTGATGTTTTTTTTTTTGTTGTTGTTTTGTTTTGTTTACCAGTTCTGCTATGCAAAATATTTGATTAGTCAGACAGCATGGGAGTATCTTTAAACAGTCATTTTCAAGTTTTAGGTTTATACTCCGATTATTGTTTCTGTTACAATTGTTTTTCAGCCTATAACAGGTTTTCTTTCAGTATTTTCTTTCTGCTTTTTATTTTAAAAATAATCTGAAAAGCACTGTTAATTTTCCTTAATCGTATTTCTAAGATTAAGGAAAACTACTCTTGAATGTAGTTTTGTGGTCTGTCACAAAACTGCATTCAAAATTATGATTGTAAAATGCGAAACAGTTTCAGATGAATAAATACGGTACTTATGTGAAATAGTGTATAAGTTCATCCTTTAATTTTACATGAACAGAGTTCCATGGGTTGCAAGAAGACATTGTGACTGGTTTGCCTGTCTCCGTTTCCTTGTATAATCAGCCATGTGCTGTGGTAGCTGTTGGCTGCATGCGTTTTCTTGGGAGATGGAAATGAAAGCTGATCCCAGTCCCTTCCTCTACAGCAGACCGTGGTCTTGTGGTGATGTGGCCTACATCTAATAGCAAAATGAAATGCTCTTCAAAGATGAGCTGTCCACTGAACTTAGGGCAAAATTGGTTAAGGAAAAAACAGATTACAGACAGATTTCCAGGGGAAAGTTTGAAGGATCCGCTGGTGACCAAGGTCACACATCCTGCGTCCAGAGAGCCTAACAGATAATATTTATTATATCCCCTAGCCATTGCTTGTGGAAACACACAAGCCCTGGTGTAGGTTATCCAAACCAAAACTTTTTTTTATTTTATTTTTAATTTAGCCCTTGTCTTGTCCTTCCTTGGAATGTGCTGAAGACCATTGTGACCTGGGCCAAACCCAGATATTTGGAAAGCTGGAATAAAAACTGAGCCACAGTGAATGCACTTAGTCTGAAGAGTAAAGGGGAACTAATTAAACACTCCACCATATTTGCACATATTTACAGCTATCCACATCCTGCTAGTACCTTGTTCCTTAGAGGTGCTTGGTATCATTAGATATATTCTTTTTCCCCATGTCTATCTGCAGGCGAGGTGAGACAATATTTAGCCCGGCCCATTATTAGCCCATTACAAGCCTGCATTCAACAGAGCATGTCTCATTTCTTCAGCACTCCAGGCTAATGAACATGTATCGATTTATCTAACAATTGCAGCAACTGCAAAGTGGCAAATTAATTTGCCACATAGTAACTTGCTCTTGGCAAAAAAAAAAAAAAAAGAGATATCCATGCTACTCCTTTCTTTTCTCATACTCCTGTTTCTTTCACTTCTAAACGTTTGTAAGAATGTCTTATTGCCAAGACGCTGGTTTAAGGCGTATATCTTTGGGCGTACACAGCTCATCTAATTCAAATCCTTCTGAGCGGGGCTATAAGAAAAGTTAACTGTCAGTTGCCTCCCAAGTAAGTTTTCATTTACTTTATTTTTGCTTGCGCAATCTCTTTTAAGTGGGCAACCCCTCTGATATATGCAGTATAAACACTGTCAGCTACTGTAAAAGATAGTGGTGTGACTGGTTATTTAAGCTGTAGTTTCTATTTGAGTAGCTATGAATGTCCACAGAGATTTTTCTGTGGTTTTTGTAAGGAAGTTGATCTACCTAACTATGTCTTACCATCTATATTAGCTGCTTATAAATAAGATCATCTAACACTGAAAAGACAATATACTTAAGAATGGAGAAGGAAGAATCACTCAGAGTCCCATTTATACGAGAACTGCAAATGATTTGAAATACGCTGCAGTTTTCTCCCCATGTGATTTATAAACTTCATTATGACATACTGAACTCAGTCTGTTAAGCACATCTCTTTAACAGCATCATTGGCAGCCCTTACATTTCATGTTTCAATCCTGTTTTTCACTTCTAAGTCTATGATTATGTAATCCATAGGGTTCTCAGTATCGTTCTGATGCCTTAGGTTTATTTATCTTACTGTTCTTGTTTTCCCTCCTGGTTACTATGGTGGACAGATCTTTCAGTCATTCTACTCCTTGCCTCTGGAAGTACTTTTCACCTGACATGTAAAAACATATCTGCTTGCACTCTTTTTAGATTTTGTATCTGCATATTTTTTATACTTTTTGTGTGCCTTTGTGTTTGCACTTGATTTTGGATTGTTTTGATAGCAAGATAATCCTGAGTGTTCTTGAAGGTGCCAATAAAAAGAAATGTACTAAAAGGACTAGGTTTTGTTGTTTGGCAGTTTACAGTGAATATGTTAAGCCTTTTGGTAAATTAGTCAGTCATAACTACAACACTGCTGACACTGATAGAGGTGTTAGTCTAAGAAAAATTGTGGTTATACTGCCTCCATGTGGTGAGTGCTATGAATTAAAAGCACACTGTGTTCATTATTTAAAAGCAATGGTTAAAATTAAAGCAAGATCACTTGAAAAAAGATAGCTTACACAACTGTAACATATTTTATTTCATTGTAATGATCACAATAACCTCCTGAACAATGGCGTAGTGACGCAAAGCTGTCATCCCAGCCTTTTATTACGTAGATTAAACACTAATATTCAAGTGAAATATAAAGACATCTTTCTCAGTTTGTTGTGAATTTTAGCTCCATGGACATTGGAAATCCAATCTAAACCAAAGACATTTAAACTGACAAGTTTTATTTGCAGCTAAGTGAGGGAACCAGCCATTCTCCCTTCCCGCAACTACAAATTTATGACTCACTGGGGACATGAAAGTTAAACAAATTATAAAAAGAAATTTGTAAACATTTTCCTGTAGTGTTAGTGGCAGAGCAGTGGAAACATAAAATATGGCCATAGCGTGTTTAAAGCTCTAATAGCCTGTGATGGAAATGAGATCGATTAAAACTGTAATTGGTCCGTGGTTTGCTTTGAGGACTTTTCCAGGCCTGGCTGCCCTAACCGTGTTTGTGGCTGGGTGTAACTTCTCCCCACCTCTGTGTCGCCTGCATTAATGTACCAGCAGACATGCTGCAGTCTGAGACGGCAGACCACATAGACCTCGAAAGAAAATAGCTAAACTGCTAGACTTAAGGAACACAAAGTGTAAAACCCAATGCGTGCACTTATAAAAATTGATATAAACTGAGACGGATTTTGTCATAAATAGAGGACTTATTTGAAAAAGAGACTAACAATAGCACTTTCATCCATTTAGACAAAAACAAACAGACAAACAAACAAAAAACATTAACCTAATCTTTTTTAGGATCTGTGCTTGATCAGAGGATACACTTATTGATCTAATTACTAGATTTATTGATCTTATTACTAATAATTTATTTTCAACTTCAGGCCTTTTTGTGAAATGCAATTATGATCAAACAATTTTCTTTCTAATCTTTTTTTTCCCGTTCTGTTTTATATTCTTATTATTCAGGTTTTCTGGCCACACCTCTTTGGGAGCAGACCCAAAACCCCATGGAGAAGATGGGGAGGATCCATCGTCTAGCCTGCAAGTAGAATGAATGGATGGACGGATTGAAAAAAATAGGCATTCATTGTTTTTTTTTTCCTGTGAAATACTGAACCAACACCACTGCTAAACTATAGTTGCTAGTCTAAATCAAAATATTCTTTGCATTCGATTATAAAGTTTCTGACTTCTTTAATTGGTTATGAAATGCCTTTTGCAGTGATAAAATACTGCCACTAAGTGGCAATATGGGTGAACATAAAAACTGCTGGATATAGGTTGGACGGAAAGAAAGGAGGAAGGAAGGGAAGAAGGAAAGGAGGAAGGACTGAAGGAAGACTGGAAGAGAAACAGATATTAAACCCTAAAACTGAATCTCTCCTCAAGCCCACATGCCTACATGCCGAGAAGGGCACGGATAACTGAGGTTAGAGGTCTGGGGGGAGACAGAGGGACAGTTGGTGTTTGGACGGCAGACAAGGGCAGGCAGGGGCAGAGCCAGCAGAGTAAACTATGCCCGAGAGCACAGCCGGATGGAGTGGACTGTGATCTTCTGGTGTGGTGCAACCACCTGTTTGCTTGTCTGCTTATGTTCAACTGATCAAAATAACATGAGCTAATGCTAAGGGTTGATTTTTTTTTTTTTTTTATATAGTAAACTGGCAAAAAGTAGTCAAAACAGGTTGACCAGATTTAAGGTGAGAGCACAGTGTATTCCAGTTTATATGTTTATTCAACCCACATACATAGGACAGAGGCTCTGTGAGGGTGCTGAGTGAGGAAAGTAGAGTTCATGGTTTGCTGCTGCAAGGAGGTGGGGGCGGTGGGGGGGGGCACATGGAAGTACTTCTCACACTTGTCCTTTACCATGAACTCATGCAGACAAATTCACAAGACGCACCAGCCCCAGAGCACACTTCTCTTCACACATAAGAGAAATTACTTTACAGACACATAACCACAGATGGTCCCCTGACACTCAATGAGAGGGACATTTGAGAGCACACTGCAGATAGATGGATTAGGAGTCTGCTTTAACTGCAGCTACCCTACACCAGAATAACATATATCGCATGGTGTACTACGAACCTGAAGTCAAAGTGGAGAAGAGAGAGGAGGCAAAGAGAAGAAGGACAAAGGTTGGAGATTTGTTATGCAAATGAAGGCAAGCAGACGGTGGGATTGATAAACACGTGGACAAAATGGCCTTCTTGGCGGAAATCCCAGTCATAGCTATCGTGCTTGCCATGAGCAGGCATATCTGTCAGTCAAGAACAGGTTGGAAAATTGTACTCATGACCATAAGGCAGCCAAAGAGATGAATTTGAAAATTCCAGTTTAAGGCAATTGGTTTTACACCAATTCAGTAATTTATTACAATATAATATTACTAATCAATAATTTCAATTTCTTTCATGAGGAACCACATCACTAATAAAGATGAAGGCAGATAATAATTTTTGTCTTGGTTTTTACATATCGGTATTTTGTGTTACTCCCTAACTTGAACTTTTCAAAATTTACTCTGACATAAGGATTTAGTTGATGCTAGTAAACATCAATGTGGGAGAAAAGAAAAAAAATAAAAATAGGGATCTCAATTATGCATATGGGATCCTACAGGTTCAGTCTTAGGAATTTAAAACTTTTTGTGATTGGCATTTTTTATCTGATTGGATCAGATTCACTACTTATAAATGAAGTAAACCTATTTGACTTGGATCACCTTAACCTGTCATTCACAGGTTGTCATTCACAATGTCACAGGGGTGTCAAACTCCAGTCCTCAAGGGCCGCTGTCCTGCAGTGTTTAGATGTGCCACAGGTAAAAAACAGTGGAATGAAATGGCTTAATTACCTCCTCCCTGTGTAGATCGGTTCTCCTGAGCCTTGCTAATGACCTAATTATTCTTTTCAGGTGTGGTGCAGCAGAGGCACATCTAAAAGTTGCAGGACAGCGGCCCTTGAGGACTGGAGTTTGACACCCCTGTCACGAAAGGACCCAAATTTGGGTCCTCTCGTGAATGACAGGTTAAAAAGTTGCACTGTTTGCGTGCAGTGTTCGTAAAAACATGGCATTTCATTAATAAAAACAAAACAAAACTACAAATAGACATACGCTAAGGAACTCTGCTCAAGTGCCCTGTGTGATGAAGATGTACAAGTGATTCTCAATGAAGTGACAAACATAGAGATAGAGAGATGAATTAGACACAGTTTTCAGAGCTTTGTTTCTGTTAATTATAATCATTTTCCTCTTACAGATAATTAAGACACAGCGTTTAAGAGTAGAATATTACATTAGACCAATAAAAAATGTAGACACAGAAACGTGGAGTGTATGAAAAATATGTTTAATATTCACTATTAGTTTCAAATAGTTGCTTATTTTTGAAATGAACTTTTAACATGGCAAACGAGCCTCATCTGGGAACACATATTCAAATTTTTAGATTATAAAGCTGCATTCATGTTTTCATGTCATCATACTTTCGACAGAACAGGCTATTCTCTTGCTCTGTCTGCGTACTGTGTTACAGTGTTAGTTTACCCATGTTCCAAACATTCTGCAAACTCTGGAATGTTTATCTTTTTTTTTTTTTTTTTACTTGGTAGGTAATGATGATTGCATGGCAGAACTGTTTGGACCAAGCCCTGAAACATGGGCCAAAAATTGAGCCATAGCAGAAATAAAATGAAGGTGCTTCTTTTCTAGAATGATCCAAGTCCACACCCACAGAGCTTAGGAGAATCTGGCAGCCATGTTTGAATCAAATCCAGTAGAAATTTAGAGCTTGTATGTGTAATAACTTACCCACAACCAGACAACACTGGCTTTAATTATGAAAATATAAACTATTTCTCACAATGTAAAGACTATTTACGCTGTTGGTTTGCTCAAGTTTTCACTGTGAAGCTTTAATTTGAGTACCACTGTTTGATTAAGGAACAACAGTGATTGTAGAAAACGTGGTGTTGTTATACACGAGTGCCTCCTCATCCGTATCTTTCTTATATTTCTCTGTTTGGCTGCAGGTCAACTATGCATGAATGGATGAAAATAAGGCAGGACGTCCTCTTCATTTTGCACCCTTAGCAGAGGCAACATTCCCAGCACCACTCAGGGGGGCTCCATTAAGCAAGGCATGATACCAAAACCCACCCGGAATTCAAGGAACGTTTTCCCTGTGGTTTCAGGTTACCAAGTCCACACGTTAAACACAGAGCACACACACACACACATGCATATGCACGCACACATATAAACTGCCTTACACAGTAGCACTGTACTTTTTGTTATTTCGACAGAAGTTGAGTTGTTGGCTTTTCTTCTCCCCTCCCATGCCTGTCATTCATTTTCGTTTTAAAACTCACATTCTTTTTCCTGTGGGTTGTGTAAAAACTTGGACTTGAACTTAAAACTTCAGCTTGACCCAAACCACCCGCCCGTTAAGATTCTCACTTTATTGATAAATACCGCACGGTGAAAGTTTAACCTTATATGCACATTTGCACTAAAAGCACACAAGAAGCTTGGCCAGAGCTCACCATTGGCCTCAGATTCCACAGTATACGTAAACACCGCATCCCTCAATATTCAACAGCTTTTGGGTCAAAAATCTGTCGACTCTAAATCACAACTCATTTTCATTCACTGTATCCATCAAGAGAAGGAATGCGGGCTCCTAAAATAAAGTCGGAGCAGAGATTTGTAAATTAGAAGTGTTCACACTGTGTGAGTGACTGTACAAAGTCAGATCTCAAGGGTCGGTGTCCTGCATACTTTGAATGTTTCCCTGGTTCAACACTCCCGAATCCAATGAATAGTTCTTTACCAGGCTTCTGCAGAACAGGGTTGCCTCCAGAAAATTTTCAAAACAGCAGTCAGATGTATGCCACTGATAATCTTGAGATACATCACAAAAACTCAGTCTTTAAGGCAGACACTGATGTAATTTGCACGGAGATTACGGGCAGAGCCAAGAAATTGTCATACATATTTAAAAGTAGGCCAAAAATAAGAGATCTAGATCGGGACATCAAAACATCTAATTATTTAAATGTTTACTTTAAAAAAAAAAGCCAAAAAGCCAACTGTGAGTTGAAATGATTTGACAAGAGTCAAAGATGCAAATTGCTCTCAAGGCATTCTCTTTGAACAAAGGGCATTTTTCTACTTATAGAGGTGCAATGACTTTCATGTGTTTTTTGTTTTTTTTTTAAGTAATGATTACAGTATCATTTTATGATATATAGATGTAGAGCTAGTGAACAAACTGAAACACTTAAAACATCAAGTAGGAGACCAGACATCCAGAGACAGTTTTAATTCGTGACAAGCACCATAGACTGTGTGCCAAGAACCAGCAAACACTTCACCACATAGCTGTGGTGGCTCATCCAATATTTTCATCCACTGACAATTTAGCTTCAAACTCCGCACGTTATCAGACGTTAAGTGGGCTGCATTTGGAAGAGTTACTCTTAGTTTGTCGACAGAATGCTTCAAAATTCGTGTAACAGTGAACATAAATGTTTAGAAGGCGAACACACACCTCTCACACACACACAAAGAGAGAACATTGATATACAGAGCCCCACTGGCTGGCCACCCAAAGCTAAAAGACTTCAAATAGGATCATCGAGGCATAAAGCCACACTGAAAGATAACTCTTTTAAAACTACTACTTCCCCCTGCCGCACTCATACATCGCTCATCTATTCCAGATTTTAAATCAGCTCTTCTTGTTTGACTGACACTTTTATTATCCCTCCTGTTCCCAATTGCTCCACTTCCCATCCTCCTCTTCCAATTTGAGTTTGATGTCTTTCCAGTGGGCAACGATTGGTGAGTCAAGTTTACCTTGTCCAATATAAACTGCTGCCATAAAACACGCCAGTCTATTGTGGCACTTTAATTATATGAGCTCAGCCCACTCCACCGTCTGAGGACTCAAACATTATAGGAGAAGCTGGAAACCTTCTGCTTGCACAAATGAGATGATGAGAATAAAACGAGCTAGAAGGCAACCTCACAAAAATGTGCAGAAAGGCATAAACACAGGGAAACTGAAATACACAAAACACTCATTACTGAGAGAAACGTGACGAGTAACACATTTGCAAAGGAGCGCATAATGGGGCACGTTGCACATCAACAACACAAACACATCTTCAGCAATCTTTTTTTTTTTCCATTTATAAATGTCATAAATCCAAACTCACAGTCCAAACATGTTAGCACTGAAAATAAATAAGTCAGAGACTGAAATGTGATCACTGCTATTTTCCCCTTTCTTCAATTACACAGACAAACACACGCACGCACGCGCACACACACACACAAACACACACACGCGCGCGCACATACACACACACACAAACACACACACCTACACACATACACACACACACGCGGGCAAGCGCACGCAGGCACACGCGCGCACACGCACACACGCACACACACACACACACACACACACACACACACACACACGCGCGTGCACACACACACACACACACACACACGCACACACACACACACACACCCATGCACATGCACGCTCCCAGTCCAAGAGTCCAATTTGGAGGGTCAAACTGAGGCCCTAAACTCTAGTGCAGGGTTATGGGAAAGGAACCGACTACAAACTCTAATCCAAAAACAAGTCTAGGAGAAATTCAGAAAGGACAGACAAAAATTACTGACTAAAGAGGTTAATCATAAAATTAAACACAAAGGGGTTGGCTTCAGTCCTAAAATGTGGTATATCATGTCAGCTGCTCCTTGTTCCAATTCAGTCTTTTCTTCTTTTTTTCCTTCTTTGTTCGAGTACCTCAAAGTATCTGACCTACCTGACCGAGCAGACATTTAATGTTTCAAAACAGAAGAAAAAACCCTCTTACAGTTCTGAGCGTTAAATGTTTCTTTTTCTCCCACAAATATGCATTAATTTATTGCCCTTTCAACTTATGGAAGCCATTTTGACGAATTCTCAATTTTTTTAACTAAGCTCCTTTCAACCCAGGAGACTGATAGAAAAGCCGGGGGAGACAAAAACGTATGACTTGACAGAACAAAAGGGAGTGGAGTGTGAGGGGTGAAGACTTTGCCCAGTGCACCGTTCTTCCTGCTTCTCCTCACAATGAGCGGAATAGATTCCAGATGTCGAAACGATAAACAAATGGACTGTCATAACCTTATAAAAATGCAAGGCATTCAGAAGCACTCGCATTGCTGTATTGTCTGTGGACCAACTCTTTGTCTTAATCTCAAGTCTTTGGACTCAACCCCAAAGAGGAGTGCTGAGTTATTACTTTTTTAATTCGTTCTGAACATCACATATGTGCAACACACCAAGACTGTACAGAGCAGTCTTGGAATAAATTTCAATTCTACATGGTTGAAGTGTTAAATTACTCTAAACATCAGTTTCACATTATACACAAACATTAAGAAAGAAAAAGAAAAAAAAATCAAAATAATCACTTGCTCATTTGTGCAATAAATGTGTCCTCCTGCACAGATCAAAATACCCAGAGGAATGTAATCTACTGTATTCTAGACCTGCACCATTTCATAAGGTGGCAGATTATTGGAATAACTCTGTTGCAAATTTTGTTTTGACTCTCCCTTTAAAAAGCCGTTGAAACTGAGAAATTGTGCAGTTTGAAGGAAGAGTCTTGCCTCTACTTGCTGTTTGGACAATTGTTATGCTGAAGACTTTTTGTTTGCTTGTAATAAACTATTGAGAATACTGAACAGATCAAGGAGAAGAGGTAAGGAGGTGTGTGGGGGGGGAGTTTAAACCGTTCCATTGATTATAATAGGTAATCTTAGAGCCTGACGTTAGATCAGCTGGCCTCACTCAAAGCTGGTGTTGTGTTTCAACGAACACCGAGAATGGGAGAGAAAAAGGAGGCAGGCAGCTTCAGCGCAGACACAGCAGGTCTGGAGAAATTGAACGATGGCAATTTAAAACTGTGGAAAGACTGGGTGTTGGATCCCGTCACCAGTCTCACGTTTTCATGCGAGCGTTAAAATATCCCCCAGGAGTGTGACACCCAGGAAAGCAGGGAGGGAAACGGTAGTCTGGACAGTACCAACACATTCTTCAATAGAATCAGTTCAGGAACAACCAAAGCCAACTTGGTCCTTTCTTGATCCCGAGCCTTCCTGTCACACTTCTAATGATTTATCTTTAACCTCAGTCATGGATCTTTTTTTGTACTCTGCCTCTTTTTCTTCAATCAAATCAGCAGATGAGCCAGGGGTCTCTTCCTCCCCCACGTTTTTCTGTCTGTCCCAGGTGGAGAGGTGAGATAGAACCAGAACAAGGCTGCAGGTCCAAAAGGTCTTGGCCCCATGCACTTACAGCAAATATGAACAAACTCTTCGGCATTCTGCAGTAACTCTTCAACCTTAACATGAACCCGGTAAAGGATCATGTGCTTTGGAAAATTCTGCCTTTCAAAGCACTGACAGAAACACCACAGGGGACAATACTTTCACAATTCCTTTTCACTCTGTACACCTCAAACATCCAGCACAAGTAAGAGTCAGGTTATCTGCAGAAAAACTCTGATGACTCTACATTTGTATCAGAGATGGGCAAGCAGCCAAGTGCAGAGAATGTGTGCACTGGCTTGTGCCATAGTGTGGGAACATTCATCCCATCTTCAACATCAACAAAGCAAAGAAGATGATTGCATAATTCAAAAGAATAACTTTCTGATTAGATACTTTTGGTAATATTTATCAATCAAATTTTATTTGTAAAGCACTTTTCAGTAACCAGGCATTTCCAAATGCTAATTGGGGGGACTCAGTGAGCATTTAACTTTCACCCTTTTTATGTCAGTTGATATTTTAACATGGAAAACAAAATAAAATAGTTATTTTGCTTGATGTTACTCCAAAAGTTACATATTCGGTCTGAATACAGCAAAAACTGTGAATTCTGCACCCTTGTGTCCATGCAAAAGCACCATGTGAAATGCAGTCTCATCCAAAGTGACTCACATAGTACTTCAAAGCTGAAACGGGACCAACCAACCAACCAACCAACCAATCAATCAATCAATCAATCAATCAATCAATCAATCAATCAATCAATCAATCAATCAATCAATCAATCAATCAATCAATCAACCAATCAACCAATCAATCAATCAAATTTTATTTGTATAGCACATTTCAGTAGCAAGGCATTTCAAAGTACTTTACAACATTAAAAACAGAAACAGAGTCATGTAGCATTGAATAAACAGCAAAAAAAAAAGCTGTCCAACAAAACTGTCTTTATAAATTTTAGATCTATAGGATTAGTTAAAAAATAAACACTGTCACTTCCAAAGTGCCACAAAAAGAGAAGAACTGGCCCAATTTATAAGTCATAATTTGTTCCAAACATCTGCAGAATAAAAAAAAAATCCTCACTAATTTAAAAATGGAAAGTAATAATTTTGATCCTGATGTTCCTGAAAACATGCAACACACACACACACACACACACACACACACACACACACACACACACACACACAAAAACTACAACCTATGATGGTGTAAATGTTGAGAGATGTCAGCAGATGTCGAGATGCCCTTTACAGCTGCTGGCACCCCGTTCACAACTCTGTCATCAAATGTTGGATGAAGAGAAGAAGGGGATTTCAACCTCAAAAGTCTTTCATGTGCTTTGAAGTTTAAATTGTGTGTCTGTCTGTGGACGCATGCTCCTCATCTGAGCCCTTGTGAATAACCTCCCAGCTGTTCACAAGCTTATGGATCCCATGTGGATTGATGCATCTCTTGCTTAGGGAAAGCCCAACATGTCAATGGAGGACTGGTGTGGACTCACACCTTTGCATCTCTGTTTTGGATCTGTTTCCTGCTGATGTGATTTGTTAGTCTCTGCCGCATTCAAATCTTCCTAATGTGTTTCTTGTTTTTGCTTAACACCATTGCTTCTTTTGGTTGTGTCACTGCTGTTCTGACGTAGCTTTCCCAAGAAAGGTCCAAGCAGTGGGAGAAGTTATGGCACTGATGTCCGAGTCTTTCCCATGCAGACTCATAGGAGGGCCTTTGTTCCCCCTCCACGCTTTGGGGGTCTCCACAGCGGGATTGTGCCCCACTCTACTGACTCCACAATGGGTCTTTATGTTGCCAAGGCCCCCCTCCACACTTTCACTCCAACATGCTTGCCTCATCAGGGGCACCCCAACGCAAAGGGGGCACCACGGCACCAAAATGACGACTCTTTTATCATGCCCTGCTCTGTCCTCCTTTCTCTGTCATGAATGCCAACAGAGTCAGATACAGGGAAAGAGAGTAAGTGAAGGAGCGAGGCTTGTGAGTGTTGCCAAATGTCTCAGTGGGGCACTGTTTTCTCATTCAAACCAGAAACACTTGACACCACAAGCAATGACCTGGCAATCAGCAGGGAGTGTGTGATAATACACTGTTACAGCTCTGTAGTACAGTTAATGAAAAACCAACACACTTTGGAGTAAATGACACAAGCTCAATTCACGACCGGTTGCTCATAAAGACAAAGGAGGGAACTTGCTGTATTTCTATTTTGCATAAGTTGATAAATAAATGTAGATGTCCCCATTCTCCCTTCTTTATGGGTTTTTAAATCACAAATCTCCAAAGCAGATATAATATTTTTTATCACTGTGTACTAAAATCTTGGCACAGGCCCAGTTAACTGGTAGTATGTTCAATAGATTACCTTGCAAGAGTATGTACCCCTGCCAAAGAAAAAGCATCTCCACAGCATACCCCTGCCACCACCATGCTTCATCACTGGGAAACTTAACTTAACCCTAACCCATTCTTCAATTGTTTCCTGTGTCCCCATCATGACTAGAGCCAATTTTTTTAAATACTGGATTTATTTTCAAAATGCTTTCTTCTTACCACTCCTCCAAAACAGAGAGAACTATTGACAGAGCAACAGATTTACCCACCTAAGCTGTGGATTTCCGCAAGCACAGAGTCTCCAAAGGTCGCATAACTGCTTCTCTGACTAATGTTCTTCTTGCCAAGGTTGTTAGTTTAAATAGACAACCCTATTTTGGTAAATGTGTGATTGTTACCATACTATTTCCATTTTCAAATGAAGAATTGAATAATGTTCTGTGAAATGTCCAAAGATTGAGATGTCACGACTTTATTCACGACCCAAATCGTATGTTCCTTGAACTCCGTAATGCTGTGTGCTCACTAATGCTCTTTTGCAAACCACATAAACCTAAGCAAAACAGCATTATTTAGGGGCACCAGAGTAAAGGACAGGATAAAAAAGGCCAAGGGCCATGAATACTTTTGCAATGCATCAGATGTCTTAACAAATATATTAGGTGGAGGAGAATGAGGGGGAAAAGACGGAAATTGTAATCAGTCACTAAACACAATAAAAACCAACATCCAGTGCATCTCTTGCTGACCACATTGTCTTACCAAATACATAAGTAAAGTCAGGCCAGACCCGGATGTTGAACAAGGGCAAAATGATAAAGTCACACACACACACACACACACGCACACACACACGCACACACACACACACACACACCCACACACACACGCACACACACCCCCACACACACACACACACACACACACACAGAGAAGGGGAAAATGAATCCATGGGATCTGTATATTTTTCTGTGTGTTCTGGCAGTACCAATTGAACTGAAGTTCCTGTGGTTGTTAAAAATTGGAGAGCGTGACCTTGTCATAGCTGTGGAGGTAGTTTCAAGAGTGTTTAAGGAACTGATCCAGAATTCAGAATCAATTACAGATTTGAGTTGGCTCAGTAATTGGCATAATTTTCTTCATATGCTGAGTGAGAGGCAGGAGAGCCACACACTGAGCAAGCCCTCTGGTCTCTTAGAGATGCGCCCAAAACCATCAGCAGGAAAACAGTTCCAAGGCTACATCTATAAATCAGCACATAAATAAAAATCTCAGCAGAAAACAATTCAATCACTGACACAAACACAAAGAAAACCAGAGCCTTATGACTTTTCGTCCTGCCAGCATTCAGTCAATAGGGAGATGGATAATAATAACTTCCTTATTTGCACAGTGATCAACAGCAGCCAGTCACACTGACTCTCAGCCTGACAATTTTCAAACCCTCCTCCTTAACCCCCCGAATCAAGATATTAAAAATTATTGCCACAGCTAGCTGTTAAGCATTTAACTTTCAAGAAAAGTTAAATCACAAATTAGAAGTTATACTGCAAGTGATGTTATTTTGTGTGTCAAACATAGAAAGCAGGTTTGTGCTTTGTCGCTGAAAACACAAGTTAATCAGTGATGCAAACAATGGAGACACTAGAAAGATTTCTCTTACCTTTCTACAACACCATCGCCGCCCCAGCAGGTGGAGTCGTCCATTGTTTGCTCCCCATCACACAGCAGCTCTGGCAATGTATTGAAGAAGGATTTATAGCGCTGCAGTTGGCCTAAGAACTCCCTAATGGAAAAACGGAGAGTCAATAGAATGATTATTATTACTATATGACAATGACTTAAAATTAAAAAAAAATAAAAAAAAAACAGAATATACAAAGAGTCATCTGCAAAATGATACCATGAAGAGCCTGAATATCTGCCACTGTGCTCTGGAATAGTTGAAGTAACAACAAACGCTAGTTTAATATTTTTCTGACAAGGCATGCATGTGATAAATACAAGCGATGATATTGACAGTGGCAGAAACGACAGCCCCTGAATGTGACTGCATCAGCACATTTTCTTAGTTGCACTGTGTAGGGCTTCACCAGATCTGCCAACAGATGTTATCAATATAGTTACTGTCATCTTTTGCAAAGCAAAGGCAGAACTTTTTGACCTGACTCCGATTGTCTAAGCCCATAATGAGAAGCAAAAATGACGGGTTAGGTGCTAAGACAGCCAGAGAAAGGTTTTTAGATGTGACGCGTTTCAAAATTCAAGTCATTTTCCTTGAATTCTTTCATAGTTTGTTGTGTTTCAAGTGCAAAATCTGAAGTGCATAGAAAATGTTTGGTAGTTTTCTAATTATTTTACTGACAAAAAGTGCTTCTGTTTCTATTCTCCGCTACTCTGAGACCCTAAATAAAATCTCTTAAACTGTTTTCCTTCTGATTTCACCTAATATGTGGACATTTTTGAACAAACATTTGTGAACAAACTGCGTCACTGACCTACCACAAGGGAGGTAAAGAATAAGGTTTTTATGAAGCGTAAAGTAATAAAACAACTCAAACTTTGAGCAACTAAAGGAGCATTATTCAAATCATCATCTAAAAATAAAAACGAATATGGCATAACCAAAACAACAAGGCATTATACCAACTCTGAGGACACCCGAGTTACAGAAATGCACATCTTCGATGGGGTAACTTGTTGACAGGTCAACTATGTCTTATGCACTCCACAAGTTTGACCATTATTAAAGATTGGCAAAAAAAAAAGATGCACAGTTAAAAGAAAGTATCAGCATTTCTCAAATATTTATTTTCTCCAGCAAATGGAAAAATAATTTAAAATCTCTGTATATTAAGAATTCCCACATTCACTATGTGTTTGTCCACAAGCTAGTTCAATAAATGTGACTCTGAATCAAATTCTGAAATTGCACATTTAATGCTACACACAAAATGAAACTAAAATGTCAAATAATCTCCAAACTCTTATCCTCCCAGTGAAATATGTGGCAGCATCATGTTGTGTGAATAATTTATTCAATATGGAAAATAAAACAGGTCAGAGATGATGGGAGGTGGAACTAAAAACAGGGTAATCCTGGGAAAAAAAAAAAAAACATTAGAGGGTGCAAAAGACTTGAGACTGGAGTGAAGGATTGCTTCCAATAGAAAAGCTGCTAGAGATACAAACTGATCTACAATGGATCAAGGGTTATATGTTAGAATAGTGAACTCAAAGTCCAGACCAAAACCCCAATTGAATATCTGGACAGAAGCTGAAGACTCTTGGTCACAAAAACTATCTATCCAATCAGATTGAACTTTAATTATTTTGCAAAGAATAATGAGCAAGAATTTCAATCTGAGTTGAGAAATACTTAAACTAATAATACTAATAGAAACATGCCATACACCTTAAAGTTTGAGAAACTGTTAATGCAACGCCACTCTGCTTTAAAAGTGCCAACAACTTTATCCTTTTTCCTCGACATGTTTGGTGTGTTCCTGATGGTGTTTGCTCATACTTGCACATGATGGATTGCTTAACAATCAAGCAAGCTTCTCAAGTCAATTAGTTGCACACAATTTTATGCAAGGGTTTCAAGGTTACTGAAAAGAAATGCATTATACATTTTTTTCATATCCTTTTAGGTTAATCTATCACAAACAATGTAAGAAAGAAAATTGTATTTAGAATGTAACCAAACTGAAAATGTTATTTTGAAAGAAACTGTTTCTTTTGCAGGTATCTCATAATATTGAATAAATAAACGAGGAAAAACAATTCCTTGGGTTTATGCTTACCTAGAGAGTGTTCTCAGATTAGGATTATTGCTCTTGGAGGGCTTCAGAGGGAATGAACTGGGAATAATGGGAATTGGAAGGAGGAGGATGCAGGGAGGTGAAAAGGGGGCATGGAGAGATAAACAAGAAAAAAAAAAGGTTGGCATGACAGGGGATGAAGGGAAGATGAACAAAGTACACTCGACTGACTGTGGTAGAAAGTGATTATTTATGCACATGCAGAGACTTGTCAAACCAAGTATGACTTAATAACCAATTTCAACCAAAATAACAGGAAAATAAAACAGAAAATGGAATATAATTCATATTATAGTCACCAAATCCACTCAAACACATATCAGCACATGTGCAAACAGTTGAAATGCACAATTAAGACAAAGTACTGCTGGATGTTTTGATTTACTTTCTTTGTACAAAAAAAGAAAAAAAAAAGCTATGCTCTATCATCTTTCACATTTTCCAACCATTATTCTTCTTTTGCTGCTGCTGTGGCTTTGAAGTCTCCAGGGCTCACACGAGCTCTGGTCAGATCTGGCAACAAGCGGGCGAACTCGACTCTGTTGCTATGAACGGCAGAGGCAGTGCCATGCCAGCCGTGACAGCTAGGCTTGGCATCAGCGCAGCGATTCACAGAGTGGGACGAGGTCAAGCACTCAACAGTGCTTTAGTTCATCTGTGTGTGCTTTCCAATGCGGCACTGGCTGGCATGCAGTGCTGGTGGTGTGGTCGTCTGGGTAAACAGGAAATTGTGTGGTCTGTCAAGATTAATCTTACCACGGCTGTGCCTGCCTACCAGCTGCTGTGGGCACACGATGGTTGCTCCAGGAACCAGGTGGGGAGTATGGGTGGTGCTGGAGAGAAGTTACTTTTGTCTGTGTGTGTAGGTGTGTGTGTGTGTGTGTGTGTGTGTGTGTGTGTGCGTGTGTGGGCGTGTGTGGGCGTGCTTGTGTGTGGGCGTGCTTGTGTGTGTGTGCACTTTTGAATCCAACTAAACACTGGAGAACAGTGTGAAGTGACGGAAGCTGTAATAGTTTTGGATCAATGATATCCGACCCCTTAATCTATGACAAATCTAACAGTACAGTGAATATATGCAAAAGGTAAGATAGTCAAGCATTTCTTAAGTTTGTTTCACATTAACTCAAAGCTTTTGCCTACCTTTTTAAGTGGGCAAACCTTGCTACCCTCTCTACTGGTAAAATATGGGAGGAGGAGGAGGAGGAGGAGGAGGCAGATGGAGAAGGTGAAGTTAAGGTTGTGGAAGAGGTTGTGACCTCTGGTCTCATAGACCACATGCCTGGGGGTTCCCGTGTAGACAGGCCACACACCTTGTCCACCTGTGGAGAGAGCACAGCACACACACACACCTGCTAAGCAAGGAGAATGTATGAATGTGTGGGTGAAGCTACAGGGTGGCTTGCAAATCCCTCACTGATCCACCTACAAATTTGAAAGTATTAAAAGCAAGTGAACTAAGAGATATCCGGGATCTGTCTCAGACAGAGAATGCTGTTTTGGTTGTCAGATAAGTGACTAACATAAATGCAAAGGTGTACATAAAGAAAGAGACGTGATGAAGTAAAAACAGTTACAATGAGTGATTTAGTGCCTGGAGGGCTGACAGTAAATTTAAAACATTCCACTACATCATGGAGGTAAAGGGCACGTGTGCACATTTGGCAATGGGAGCAAATATCTCCTGTGTGCAATTAAACCTTGCAGCAGAGGGGAGGTGAAAGAAGGATCCTGGAAGAAAAAGGGACAAAAATCAATGCCGTCTCATTGGCTTAAAAGCCTTGAGGCAGTGTTGTTAAGTGATCTTCAATTAGCAAAAGATACAGATTGTGATGGCTTTTCTGTGCTTGACTGAATAGATCCTTAAAGTGATCAGTGCCAGCACTGCTTTATCTACAGAGATGAGTCATATATGCAACCTTTATTTAACCAAGTATGTCTCATTGAGATTACCCAATCTCTTTTCCAAGAGCAACCAGGCAAAGACTGACAGTATTAACTGTATGTTAATACATTGTGATAGTCACAACACAATTACAGTTATGTAGAGCACATCACCTGCAGTTCTAATACTTTTTCTTATTTCATAAATCATTGGATGGTTTGGCACCAAAATACATTAAAGTTGCGTTTTCATTTTATCAACCTTCCAGACCACTCTGGTCTTCTGGTTCTAGTCTATGCCGCATCTCCAGAATCAGAACCAAACATGGAGAAGAAGCATGCAGCTTCTATGTTCCCCCAATCTGGAATAAGCTAAACTGCAAGTCTGCTGAAACACCGAGTTCCTTTACACCAAGGCTAAAACCCCATTTGTTTAGAGTTTCTTTTGATTAGACAGAAGCCAATTTCAAGTTGTGTTTAATATATAAGGCATATTTATAAAAGCTGAAGGTAATATAATTACTTGACTGTGCTATAAAATGGCACTATATGTGCCAGGGAATGTATAATGATACCTCCTTACATTTTGCTACATCATTATATGGTTACTTCAGTGTTCTTCTTGACATGAGATATTTTTCAGACCATACTTGCCACCAGTGGATCACATTGCTTTTTTTTTTCATCTTTGGAAATTTACGTTGACAGTATTACTCAAAACAATTCACCTCTAACATTGTGAAACAAAAAAAACTAAACAAAACAAAAACAAAAATCTTGACGAGCTTTAAGAGCTGATAGAAGAAAGCAGAATATTTAAGAGCTTATATAATGTTTAGGATCTCACCATGAATTCGCTTTCTTTCTTGGTGTTGCTGATTAATCATCGCTTGTAGCATACAAATGAAACTTGCATAAACTTGCATAAAAGCAACTGCGTCTCTTAGTGAAAGTCGGTGGCTTTGAAATTAGAACTCACACCATAACAGCCTAAACCACTGAAAAGAACTTCACCCTTCACCGTAGCCCGTTTGCTCTAAACCTTTTCCTGACTACATGCACAGTAAATCCACTCTTTAAGCAGACACTGGGCACGAGGAAGGTTGTTTTACTGCATTAACCTTAACTCCCTCTGGAACCATAAAACACACTCACATGTGGTAGAGCAGCCCACAGCCACACATGCAGACAGCCACACATGTAAACATAGAAGATATATCCACACACATATACATTTCATTGTCCCTGGAAAAAGAAATAAGAGCACAGCAGCTGTTTTGGCTAAGCAATGTGAACAGAGAAAATGTGCCTTGCATGAGACTTGATGTTCTCCGTGCTTGTTTTTCAGACCTCTTTAAGGTAGTGAAACACAGTTTAAATAAGTATAAGTGCAACCTTTTTCAAACTGTTTGAAATAATGGAGTCATGAAGTAAATATAACCAAAACTATAAATGTAATCAAGAGAAATAGTACATCTACAAAAATATTTAAGTTTTGAGAATAAAAGCCATTAAATCCTGTTTGCAGTCATAAAAATGTGCGCTCTAGAATTATGGCAGAAAAATTCCACTAAGCGAGCAGAGAGTTCTGCAAGCAAAGATTTGCTCCGAGCAGAGACTAAGTCTGAACGCGAGGAGACGTTTTGAGTGCAAGGATTACAAGTTTTGAGAATAAAGATATGAAGTCCTGCTTTCAAAATAATTATGTAAGCAACAAAAGTCTTGAAATCCTGCTTTCAGACTGAAAATGTGTGCTCTTGGATTATGGCAGAAAATGTCCCCCGTACATGTAAAAGTCTATGTTTTGCAGGAATTATTAACTCGGATAAGTTAATAATTAAGGGGTTCATATTCACAAAATATGAATTACAGTACATATTTTGTGAGAGAAAATATGTAATTTTCTCTCACAAAAAATTAATTCAATTTGAAAATGTTTATCCGAAGTTTTTGACATTACATTTTACTTTGAATTTTGTGTCACATGGGCTTTTGCTCACTGATTGGAAGTGTGAAGGCAATCGGAGAGCATTTTCCCTTTGACCATCTTCAGGGGTGGTCTGGGACACTCTTATCTGAATTAGATTAGCATTCTGAATGTAATCCATTCTGACACACTAAAGAACCACCCACTGATCCTATGAGACTTCCAGGAGCCGAGTTATTACCTCACGTTTTTTGACACTTTTTTTTTTCCTGAACAATTTAAAATTACTGGCTGAGGACAAATTGACCACATTTTGCTTTTTTTTGTAAATCAACTTTGAATAACACACAAAAAATTCTTCGTAGTTTTTCACATTATCAATTTAGCGCAACCTCCATCAGATTCCAGTGTGATCAGTCTACAACTTCAATTTGCATTCCCATAGGGATACCTGATATTACAAGCAGCTCATTTTGTTTACATGAATAAAAATTTATGCTGCACGTGTTAGTGAGT
The DNA here is from genome assembly GCF_051168715.1 of Poecilia mexicana. Taxonomy (NCBI): domain Eukaryota; kingdom Metazoa; phylum Chordata; class Actinopteri; order Cyprinodontiformes; family Poeciliidae; genus Poecilia; species Poecilia mexicana. Next base: position 16,554,472 of record NW_028263386.1, on the reverse strand, counting down.
TTCTATTCTAAAAATTGTTGTACAAACAACAATTTTAACAACTTAGCTCCAGCAACTGTGTCTATTGTAATGTTCATAAATACTGTTGTGCCATGTGGAATGTAGCACAACTCCAAATAGCTGTGTGAGCATGCAATTATTAAATCAAGTAGCAGTCACTTCTGCATTGGCCATGCTCAGTTTATCCACTGTTTACATTTGATCAAGGCTTTGCCAGAATCCTCATGTTTAAAATGGTAAGGTGATGTCATACACACTGAAGTAGAAACTGGATGAAATGCAATGTGACTGATTACACTTAAGCTGCTTTGAAAAACGAAATGTTCAATGTATGGAAGTAGTCTGATATGAAATATATATATATATATTTTTTTAAAACTGCCATGAAAAAAAGATATGGGTCACAAAGGGACAAAAAGCATTTTTGCAACATTTTTGGCTGTAGAGTGAAATTAGGATTTAATAAATCAGTGGATTACTTGTCTCTGCTTTGGTGAATGACTTTCTCTGTAGTGTGGGATTTTTGAGTTGATTGTTGTGGTCACTTATTATAAAATATCTTGTGGAAATAAAACAATCCCTGTATAGTAATACTAACAGACATCTCTCTGTTGCCACATGCTACCTTAAGCAATTAAGCTAATCAAAAGTATGCAGTGTTAACAAAAATCACGTACATTGAAGGCTAGCTGGGCAATAGATCATCCAGGAGGAAAGGGTAAAGAAATCAACTTTGCAGCTACAAATGTATATATTATGAGATGTAAAAAAAGTAGATGTGGAAAAGAGAACAGGGTATTTATACTTATTGAAGTTCCACATATTCCATATATAGTGGTTTAAAGAAAACAAAGTCAAATATGCTCATAGATACCATACAAATAATCCATAAATATAAAATATTAAACAAAATATAAGGCTAATAAACGTTGAAATATAACATTGTGTAAAAACCTACATTACAAATACAATGTCAACATTTGCTATTATTTTTTTTGCAAATAATGTATTTATGTTACTTTTAAATATGTCCTAATAAGTTGTAAATTAAAATTCAGCAAAAAAAAAAAAAAAAAGTGTGTGTTCTAGGGTATTATTTTTGTCGTAAAAAGAAAAAAAATTAAAGAATGTAATTTTTTTCATGAGACTAGTCTAGGACTCCATTTAGACCAAGGCCATGTCTCACCTGCCATTGTCTGACACTTTGCTATTCTAAAAAAAGACAAAAAGGTAAACATGAACAAGCGAAGGAGGTCGTTTTCAGTTCTGTTTACGTTACGCCGTTATTTTTGCATGCATACCTCGGAGAAAAAGTTCAAAATCACAGGACCTCTAAACAAGCCAGAGAAGATTGGAGAAAGTGCTTCATTTCTAAACAGTAAAGATAGTACAAATCGTTCTTTTGCTAACTAAACAGAGAACTGAGTAAACAGCAGGCAGGGAAAATAAACAGTATCCTCTCAAGGATCCTCTTGAGAAAATGAGACATGTCCTTTGAGGACAGAGCTGCTGACCGTTGAGTCTCGCGGGACAATCTCTCAACATGCTGAGTAATGACACGAGCTGCATCATAGCCGTTAATTGAATATCTTCTAAGCTGGTGATTGTGTGAGAATAAAAATCATATATGGCCTCAGTGTTCCAATTTGACTTATGTTGCATGTGTTTGGTCACCAGTTTGCTCTTTTTATTCCATCCCAATTTCAACTATTTTGTACAACATTCCTTGTATGATTGCTTAAGGACTGAGACTGATGGAGGGAAAAGATTAATGGGAGGTGTGCAGTTTGCGGGGTAGCTCTTTAGGGAATTACAAGGCATGCATTTACTGCAGTCTGCAGCAGATACGCAATAGATTGCACCTTGGTGTTATAGGTGTAATACATCAGAATATGAGTGATGTATGCTAAATTTAAAGGAGTGCCGATGAGTAGATGAAGCAGTGTACCCCTATATTCTGACCTGAATGTGTAGTGCATGCGCGTGCGCGCGCGTGTGTGTGTGTGTGTGCGTGTGTTTTATGGTTAATTCTTCCTAAGGCAACAGAGTGCAAAAAGAACACAGCAAGACAGTCAGCTTCATCTGGGCCAAACCCTGGGACATCCCTTCTCCAGAGGAGTATTGGCTTACAGATAGCAGCGGTGGTCTTTCCTTCCAGTTTATTTATCAAGGGATTGCCCAGTAAAGCCAAGGGAACTTTCTCAGCCCCCTGTCACCTCAGGCACTGTGGGGTGGTGTTCCTATGGGGCTTTTTTCAGTCACAGAATATCTATATGGTACACTTCATAGTTTGAGTTAAATGTGAATAAATGAACAGATGAGGGGGGAAAAAAGTGTTTGTACAGGAAAAAAGTATTCCCTGAAATAAAGTAAAAGAGACGATGCTAAGTTGCACCACTGACTGTTTATCACACGGTAACAGAATTCAAATTTGAACGTTGATTATTAAATGTTTCATTTGCTTAAAGAAAAACGACAATATTTAATATTTTGCGCCACCATCTTTTGCAGGATTCACCAGAAATTGACAAAGTAGTTTGCAATGAGATGCCAGCATTTGCCCACAGGTAGATTTGCCTACTTGACTACAACTCGGGTCTCCCTGAGTGCTCAAGCTGCCTCACCACCAATCAAAACTGAGGTCTCTTAATATTTCAAAATCAATGCTTAACATTTTGTAAGTGTAAATATAGAACTTAAAGCTGCAGTATGTAACATTTGTAAAAGTTGGAGGAAAATGGAATATGTGTTGGAGTATGAGCAGCACCACACTGAGGGTGATTGACAGCGCTCATACCCCCCCCCCCGCCTGGCTAAGATTGGTGGTTTCTAGTTACCACAAAGCAGAGGACCTCACATTTTTTTTCACAGATTGTTTGCCTCATACCATACTACCACAACATAGAGACAGTTTCTACAAGTATGCAAAAAATATATTTTTTATAAAAGTTACAGACTGAAGCCATAAGGCGACATGGCAAAAACAAAGCTAAAGAGTAATAACAGAAGCAAAGCAGAAACATTTTTTGTAGAAATGATCAAAGCCTTTAAAAATAGTAATTTAGCACAGATGTTCCTATAAGAACAAGCAAACAAACTGAACAAGATAACTGAGTAAATAGCAAATTTATTTGGTATTCATTTTTGCTTTTGTTTCTAAATAAAAGAAAAGGGGAAAAAAAAGAGAAAAAAAAAAAACTCCAGTAGTCAGGCACGAGAAAATCAGAGCTTAAACCTTCTCTTCCAGATTTGCTTTGGCAAGTTTGTTGTATATTACATTTTCCAACAAGAACCCCATGGCTGCTTGTAATTTCACTTCATATGTGGAGCTTTTACTGCTGCATACTATTATATTTGTGTAATTGTGCAAAAAATTATTTCCACTCCTAATTGCAGGATGTCAAAAGTCCCATGAAGTAACTGTTTCCACTTCTTTTGTATTGCTTTAGGTTAAAACTGAACAAATCGCCAGCATTTCAAGGCCGGTTTAGCAAGGAGATGAGTCGAGAAAAAAAAAAAGGTATTCATGATTTGTCCCTGCAGGACACAAACACTGGAGCTTTTGGTCACATTAACTTTTATCTGTAGGAAGGATAAAAGCCAGATAAATACCTTTAGTCTTTATTTTGGAGGAGCAGCAGTGTTGTGGTGGAGGCCTTGAGGTTAAACAAGCAGACATGTGACTGGATAGTTGCCAGCAGAAATTGTGGAGCATCTGGGAGAATTTGGGTGTGTTTAGGGAATATGAGAATTTATCTCCTTCCTCAGCAGCACTGTTAGGTTGTGTTTTTAGGTTAATCACAGAAGTGGGGATTAAATGTTGACTTTATACACCCACTGTGGAAAACCAATACTATTGTACCATTGTACTTTTTTTTTTCCTCATCCGAATGACAGATGGCAAGGAAAGTGTATGAAAAAATTATAAGTACCGACAAATAAAGAAATTGGCAGTTGACCAAGATGGGACAATTACCGAGCAGATTAGTCCTGACCAGTGACTGGCAAGAAACTCAATAACCCAATATTATTTTCTGATCAGCAAGCACAATGTCATGCCAAAGAAAACACTTTTCGAAATATAATGAAAGGGAAGTCAGAGGACACCCAAAAGGTGTAAAAGGTTTTAAAAGTAAACCATTTTTTTCAGCAATGTGTTGAGACACGTCTGTGATTCATTGAGGCTGTGAGAGAGTGAGACAGTTTTATTCATTTGCTCTTTGAACCTCTGTGTTATGAAACATGTTGGATGTTTCCAGCATTTTGGAAATTTCAGAGGTGAGATAACGATCCAAGGGAATGAACAGAGAAATTGGTGTTTAGACTTAGCAATGCCGATATCGGATTCTAAAGACGCTGTAAGATGTGAACTCCAACAACGTGCAGTCTTTCTTTTGAACATCTCACACAGCACACACACAAACATGCTTAAGGCAGACAAATTAAAAATTATGTCCTGGATGCTGTTTTTACGTCACTTTATTTTTAGTTCTTTATGAAAAATCTGAGTCACCAAATGTTGGTGCTTGTAGATCAAAGTTTTACAGACTGTGATGAGTGCATCTCCAATAGCATGACCAAATTTTAAACATAATGTATTTTAAAGTTGTATTTGGTGATGCAGGGATGCTTTTAATTACAAAAGTTGTCTGTTCTAAATAAGAGAACTTTACTTTTAAGCATAAAGATACTATTGGTGGAATTTAAGTGAATGCATTAGCCCAGAGTTTATCTTTACAGGACAACTAAAATCTGGAGATGGGACAGTGACTTTTAGTGTACTGTGTTAACTACAAAAGAACTAAAACATTCAGTAGACCACTTCATAAAACAAACATCTAAATGCCTCAATCAGTCTCAGACCACTTAATCAGAAAAATATTTACTGCCTCCTCTTAGCTGGAAAACCTTCAAGATGGGAGTGTAGACAGCTTGCAACATCAATCCTCTGGCCCTTCTTCCCCGTCTGTCTCTCTCTGACATTTCTTCAATGTTGCCTTTTTAGAGTCTCCGTCAGTCTTTCTAAATCATGCTGTCTGCATCGCTCCGTCTCTGTCGAGCAGTCCTCCACGCACTGCCTATTTCTCTCTTCTTTCAAATAAAGTCCGGGCTACTAATTAAAGAGCGCTGCAGCTGCGTGTATATCACACTGGGCAAATTCCAATCTGCAAAAAAGCAAGCCGAGTTTCCCTCACAATGCTGACGCTTGTTTATCCTGATTAAATCATTTGCAGATGATCAGAAAATGCGACCCCTGGGTATTTCAAACATGGAAGGGACTGTGCAATTTTCATTCAGTTTTGTCAATTTTTTGGAGTAAAGATCATCGTAGCAAAATGTGCCAAAAAATGTGTGTAATTTCAAATGCTGGGAGAATTTTCTTGTCTCACAAAGAAAGGAACGAGGGCTAAAATGAAATCTGGTTTGTCTGGGTTACTGTGGAACATACGAGGGTAAAAAAAGAAGTCCGTGAAGAGAAACACTGTGAATCCGTGCGATCGTTTGAAGTCTTCCAATGCACCAGCAGTTACCACTAAAATCATAACACAGATGTGTTAGGCATTTGTGTTAACTTTACAACAGCTGCCGTCAACATCATCATGCCAAGATTAAAGGAGACTTTTAAAAAAGCATCTTTCTCATGCATGACAACATACACTCGGGTCGTTGAAGTCCATATAAACCAAAAAACGGAAGAGATTACCCTATTCCTTAAACAGTTTGATGTTGCTTTTCCAAGTCCAAATCAAGTTATCCATCCTCCTCTTCCTCATATTTTTAACTTTGTCCTATTTTAGCTGTAATCCTTTTCCCATCCAGTACATGCAAGTGGGCGGTCAAAAGTTATTTTTTATTGGTTCGCTGCCACCTTCAAACCAACATTCAAAGGCAGTTGCCATAATTTTGAATCTATGGATCTATGTGCCCTAAGTTCTAAGCTAAAATACGGCAAAGTTCAGGTTTTATCATTGTGCCGTTTTAAGAAATATAAGAATTGTTGTCATTCATTTGCCTCAGATAAACAAAAGCATCATATCTGCTCATTTCAGACCTTCCCTTTTCTTGTCTCCTACCTTCATGTGAAACAGTCAATTTAGCTCCATTAAAAATCTGCAAGAAAAAAAATAAATATCACACTAGTCTAAATATATCATGAATAGAAAATTAACCACTTGTTTACAGAGTACAGGATTTGTTACAGTCACATTATTTGTTAAAATAACCTCATTTTTAAATAATCACTGTTTGGGTCAAAGAGGAAAACTGTATATTGAAAACAACAGTGTTGTATTCTTATGACCTAATCATACAACAACCACTTGTTAGATTTGAAGACAAATAGTGTAAGAAAACCTGTGGAAACTGTAGTCAAGGGCTGCTGCATGATATCATAACATTCAAAGTTGGTCAGGCTAGAAACATAAAAAGAAAAGTCAGATCAGAGACAAGTGTGTCCAAGCAACTAAAGACATCTACAATCATTAGCTAATGGACTGATAAGTAAATCTCCCTGGATGATTAGAAGTGGAACTAAATTGTGCAAACACTCAAATGAAACATTAGGACTTCAGTGACAAAGTCTGTATGGCAATTCATTTATTGACTTTTTCTCTCATTTGGTTATCTTCATTCCTTTAAAACTACACCAGCCTATAAATAAAGTTTATAAAAGAAATAAAGTATTTTGCATATATACTGCAGAATTCAAGGATTTAGATTGTCAGTGTTAACAAAATATTACTGGTGTTGAATCACAGCTGGTTAAGTTTCAGGAAACTCAACGTAATCAAATTAATTTACAAGTTGCTGCTAATTTTTATTTTATTTTTTTTACGTCCTCTATGCTTTCTTAAGATGAACAAAATGAAATGTTGAATTTTTTTTTGTAATAAATGTTTTATACCATAATAAAATGGATGATTTTTTTAAGCTGCCTTACAAAATTGTTTGTTCAATTTTGTAAGGCAGCTCCAATTTCTGCTCATACCATAGCTAATTGAAAACTTGCATCCCAATAATTATTAGATTTTGTAATTAGCAGGGCAATTACAAATATAAAATCCTAGTACTTGGATTTTGGCTTAGATGTCATGTTTGTTTTACACCGAAATGCTTATTTTTCTGGGGGGGAAAATAAATATGTAGAATTGTTCAAACCATTTCTCTTAGAATTTCCCTTTGCTTTTTATGCTAGTTTGTAAAAATGAAGAATCAAGCGTGAAAAAAACACAGATGTCAAAGAATTTGATTTTAACAACCCTACTGCTCATTGAAGTAATGCTTAGTTTCTCCTGAAAAGGATTTAGTTAAAGTAACTTTCTAAGGCATGCCTGGGTCATTTTATGTCTTTTGAGTATCTTGGAATTGAGGTAAAAGGCCACAAAAGTACTTTGATACTAACCTTATACAAAACTCCAACATATGTGGAAAATTTCTTTATGGACTTCAATGAACTTCTATCTCTCATATGCATTGACTACGATTGTTTGATAATTGTCGGTGATTTCAACATTCATGTTGACAACCCCCAAGACCGAGGGGCAAAAAAGCTATTTGATATATTAGAGAGTTTTGGTTTAACACAACATGTCAAACAAGCAACACACACTCATGGACACACACTGGACCTGGTTATCAGTAAGGGTGTGAATATTTCCAATGTCTCTGTAACTGATGTCGCCCTGTCGGACCACTTTGCTGTTATCTTTGAATGTTCTTTATCCATTAACCCACTTGGACAAACAGCTACTATCACAAAACGTACTTTCACAGAAAACACAGCAGAAACATTTAATCAAATCTACTCTTCTTCCTTGCTCTTACCATATAATGACGTAGATAAATTGGTAGATGATTTTCAGTGCAAACTTTCAGATATCATTGATTACATTGCACCCATTAAAGTGAAGGTTGTGTCTGGTAGGAAGAAATCTCCATGGAGAAATGCACAAACAGTTCTGTCTGCAAGACAACTCTGCCGTAGAGCCGAACGGAAATGGCGTAAAACTCAACTACACGTTTATTATGACATCTGCAAAGAAAGACTACGTAACTATCACACAACACTAAAACATGCAAGAGAGGCTTTCTTTGCAGATGTCATAAACAAAAACACTAACAACGCCCGAGCTTTATTTGCTACTGTTGACAGGCTCACAAATCCTCCTGTGATGCTGCCACCTGAACTTCAATCTAATGCCGCCTGCAACAAGTTTTCCAGTTTCTTTTCAGAGAAAATTCAAAAGATCAGAGGATTAATCTGCACATCCACTCCAAAGCCAGTACCAATGCTGTGCCCAAACAAAACAAAGGCAGTAAAAATGACCCAATTTCAACTACTTCATTATAAAACCCTAGAAGAAATTATAAGTCAATTAAGCTCCAGTTCCTGCTGTCTGGATGTCCTACCCACACATTTCTTTAAGAAAGTCCTGCCTGTCGTTGCTAATGATCTGCTCCATATAGTAAACACATCGTTGTCTTCAGGTGTTTTCCCCCAGACTTTGAAAACAGCAGTTATCAAACCACTGATAAAAAAGAACAATCTAGACAAATCACTACTGCAGAATTACAGGCCGATCTCCAACCTCCCATTCATCAGCAAAGTTATTGAAAAAGCAGTTTTTAAACAATTAAATAACTTCTTAACAATAATGAATCGCTTTGACTCCTTCCAGTCTGGTTTTCGTGCTCACCACAGCACGGAGACGGCCCTTGTAAAAGTGTTCAATGACATCCATATAAACACAGACAGTGGGAGAACCACAGTGCTGGTTCTGTTGGACCTCAGTGCAGCTTTCGACACTGTTGACCATGACATTTTACTGAATCGACTGGAGAGTTGGGTCGGACTCTCTGGTCCAGTGCTCAACTGGTTTGAATCTTACATAAAGAACAGGAATTTCTTTGTTTCAATTGGAAACTTCTCATCAGAGAGGTCAAAGGTCACATGTGGGGTACCCCAAGGCTCAATCCTAGGACCCCTTCTTTTCAATATTTATATGCTCCCACTGGCTCAGGTTATAACAGGAAATAGGATTAGCTACCATAACTATGCGGATGATACACAGCTCTACATCACGATGTCACCAGGTGACTCTGAACCCATCCAATCACTGAACAGATGCTTAGATCAGATAAATGTGTGGATGGGCCAAAACTTTCTCCAGCTGAACAGAAACAAAACTGAAGTTATTATCTTTGGGCCTAAAGAGGAACGAACTAGAATCAATGCTCAGCTTCAGTTATTACAACTGAAAACCAGGGATCAGGCCCGAAACCTGGGAGTAGTGATGGACTCTGACTTGAACCTTCAGAGCCACATAAAGACAGTCACAAAGTCGGCCTTCTATCACCTGAAGAACATCTCCAGGATTAGAGGACTAATGTCTCAGCACGATTTAGAGAAACTCATCCATGCGTTTATCTTTAGCCGCATTGATTACTGCAACAGCGTCTTCACAGGTCTGACTAATAAATCAATCAAACAGCTGCAGCTGATCCAGAACGCTGCTGCTCGCGTTCTCACTAGAACCAGGAAGATAGAGCACATAACACCAGTTCTAAAGTCCCTACACTGGCTCCCTGTAGCTCAAAGAATAGACTTTAAAATACTGTTGTTAGTTTATAAATCACTGAACGGTTTAGCACCACAATACATTAAAGATCTGTTATTGCTGTACCAACCATCTAGACCCCTCAGATCTTCTGGTTCTGGTCTGCTCTGCATCCCCAGAACCAGAACCAAACGAGGAGAAGCAGCATTCAGTTTCTATGCACCACGGATTTGGAACAAACTTCCAGAAAACTGTAAAACAGCTGAAACACTGGGTGCCTTTAAATCTCAACTTAAAACCCACCTGTTTACAGTTGCTTATGGCAATTGATGCCTTCTATGTATTTGCGAGTGACTGGGAGTCATTGCGCGCGTATATAAAACCCTGTAAATTCTAGACTAACAGGTAACCAATTAATGCACAAAATCCGCGTAGGACAGCGAAAGTCCTAGCGCAAAATTTTGCGAAACAGGCGGACGGAGCCTGGTGCTGCAAGGCTGGAGGCCTTGTCCTGTTAGGCTGTGATTTTATTATCTTTTTATTACTTTCTTTTTCTTTCTCACTGTTTAACCCTGTAAATTCTAGACTAACAGGTAACCAATTAATGCACAAAATCCGCGTAGGACAGCGAAAGTCCTAGCGCAAAATTTTCGCGAAACAGGCGGACGGAGCCTGGTGCTGCAAGGCTGGAGGCCTTGTCCTGTTAGGCTGTGATTTTATCTTTTCTTTTTATCTTTTTATTACTTTCTTTTTCTTTCTCACTGTTTAAAATTATGTAAAGCACTTTGAAATGCCTTGCTGCTGAAATGTGCTATACAAATAAAATTTGATTGATTGATTTTGATTGCAAATCTTCAAAATGTGACACAGTAAGCAATTTTTCTAAGTTGTGACACTTTCCTGGAGGGGGGTAATTTACTTAACTATTGCTAACAACTTAATGTTCTCATTTTATAGGTGATACACTTGGCCCTCTCTTTCAGTATTTAACAACATATCTCTCAGATATACCTACTGGTTGATCTTTGACTGTGACTAACCTTATCTGCTTTCTTTCATCTCATGGATTTAAAAATGCCTCAGCTGATCCTCTTAGCTGTGTTTCTCTTCTAGATGAAGCCACTAAAGGAGGAACTACTTCAATTAAGTTTTTTTATTTAACACAGGAAGTACTTGTGTGTTTGTGTTTTTCTTTGTGTGCGTGTGTGTGCGTGTGTGTGTGTGTGTATGTGTGTGTGTGTGTGTGTTACTCTGCCATCTCAAATCCCCAGTCGATATTGTGGCAGATGGGTGCTCACACTCAGCCAGATTATGCTGGAGGGTTTTCCTTTCCGCTGTTGCTACATGCCGGTCCACGAGTAGTGAATGTTGCAAGTCAGTGAATTGATGCAATCTGCTCGGTTGCCTTAGACAGAAAATCTTAAGACCTATTTGTAAAATAAACTGAACTTTACAGCATTGTTTGATCAATTTGGAACGTATTTGCTTGATTTTGGTCCTTTGGACCGAATACACTGCCTATGTCAGAATACTCACCCTTAGTCACAAGATCCTCCATCAGAATATTAAAAAAACACACAGATAAAAACACTCAATAAAAACTGTCAAATCAAATAGACTTAATTGGACTCATTTTAGTTGCCCTTTTATGACCTCGGATCTGAATGCTATTGACTACGTAGGACAGATCTCAAAACTGAACTCTGCAGATACTTCAATACCTCTATTTTTATTTCAGTATTGGACTATAGTGAAATGGTGTTGCAGGAACGTCAAGTGGAGTACATAAACCTGGCTATAAACTCCTTGAGCTGCACCGTGATTATGATTTGCTCATAAGCACACAATAACTAAGTGAAACTACAAGAGAACATTTGCCTCCCATGTTAAAATTTTAATATTTCCGGCAATCTTTACCAAGCAGATACTATTAAATTTACTTTCAGGTTAAATAAGCTATAACATTTTTATCACCTTGTCAATAAATTGCGGTCTCTGACCCGTCAAGCACAGCAAACAGAAATTTTGGAAAATGAATTCAACAAGTCAGTGTTCATAGAAAGAAAACATAGCTAAACGCCATTTCCACCAGGGCCCAATAAGAGAACTTTTTGTTCCTGGAATCTGTCCAACTTTCTCTTAATTGTGGCAACTTGGCATAATCCTGCCCCAGGCTCCCAACATGACCACGTCCCTTCTGCTTGCTCATGCTCTCACAGCAGAATCCTTGAAGCAAGTGATATCCAACATTCTTCACAAGCCTTAAAATGTAAAGTGCACATGTACAATCGTTTTGACGTAAAGTCCTACAGTGAATCGTAGAAGTTATCACTCTGCAAACCATCAAGTGTAACTAAAGAGTCATTATATTTTCGTTTACACTGATTTCTGCTGTATGCGGATTTTATGCAGATGCTGCTTCTTTGTGGGTAACTTTTAGAGAAAAACTGCATGCTTATGAAAATGTTGCAGTGCAATAAAGAAATTTGTTTTGGTTTGTGGTGACCACAAGGAACCCGGCTGGAGCGATAAACTGTTCAAACTATTTACAGCTGTCACATTTTTAGCCTTATAAATCTGTAGTTTCAAAGATAATAATCTAAAGATGGGTGATAAATGGGCTTAAAGGGCATGTTTTTCTTTTTTTCTGAGTGATTGTTGACACATAACAATTAACACTTCTCTAACAGATCAGTGGTTTCATTAAGTCATATATGAGAACACAGAAGAGAGGAAGCTTCGGTTTCTAAACTCTCGATTACCTCCTTTAGCTGCACTGACTTTTTCTTTTCTGTTTTTTAACATCAAACTATTTGTGTTGCTATGAGTTTGCATATGGGGTCAATTTAATTACAAATACCACCTACAGACAATTTTAACATTTTATAAATTCAAGAAAAAATATTAAACTTACTTTGTGTTAACCTTTATGTCCTATGTATTTAATAAAAAAAATAAGAAAGACTGCATTTTTACAGTTTTGTCACGGTCTTCTTATTCATCTGCCCCCATTGACCTATTTCCATTTGTAGATTTGTAAAGCCAGTGTGTCGAGGCTCTTTTCCTTTGCACAATAACTGGAGGTCGTCCTGCTCTCATTTACTTCTGAAAACTAAGTGTGCTGAATGAAGTCCAACAGAGAATATTTTGTAATATCATTTAAATATGGTATGTCTCTCTTACAAAATACCAATTTCATCTTGTTTTTACAGTAATTGGGACACCCGAAGATCATTAGAGCTTTTTGATGATTTCTCTTTGGTGTTGAGCTCTGGTTGAGCCAGTCTGAAATATTGATATTATTTTCTGACAGGAGAAACGTCATAAAATCAAAAGGATTTTTTTTTTTTACCTAAATCTGTCAGGTGGGTGAATAACTCTGGGCTTAATTGTAGCTCTATGAAATGACAATAAATTACTTATAACGCTTACTAGGCGTTTTGTAGAACAAGTACAACAAGGTTTTAAAGTTCGGGCCAACATATAGAAAAGTTGTTCAGCTAAGATTTATCTTGAATGCTGTCTAAAGCAACACGAGATATAATAATGCCAAAAATGTTAAGTGTCTCCAAATCAGTTGAATGAATAAGGTCATGACAAATTCACACTAAGTTTAGAGTAAAACAGGACCAGGATAGAAAAAATTGAACTAAGCATCTTGTAAAAACTAAAATGATCCTTGAAATTGCACACTTAAGAGATATTTTAACTTATATTTTGCTAACTGATTGAACATGGTGTTATGTGTAGAACTAGGAAGATTTCAGTCCAGAACTTAAATAAGATATATTAAATCTAAAAAAGTTTTAATCCTAACAACCTGCAATTTTGTAATGCATATGGTTTATAAAATACCACACAAAGTATGCTGGGATATAATTTAAGATGAATATGGATGGAGAGTTCTGGCTGACGAATTGGCGTAAAAATGGAAAGTTACACTACTGCCAACTTCAAATTGATTTCTTTGTTTGCTTATTTCTATAAACCATGACTCTTTGTCTGACGGTATGGATATGAATCCAGGATGAATTGTTCAATAAAAAGCACAACTTTCACAGTGGATTTAACGGTAGGATTTCCATCGCAAGAACTGTCTTCATGTGAGAATGGGAACGATATAAAATGTGAGTTATAGGCACATATAACATAAAGCATATGGTTGCAATCACACCATGAGAAATCCAAAAAATATGAGGCTTGATATTTGAGACCACTGCATTATTCTCAATGACAAATAATATTGTGCGTGTCAGAACCTAAACAACAGTGATGAATTTAAGATGCATTGCCAATTTTGGAAGACTTGGCAAAGTGCTCTGTTTGAATAAATATCCTTTTTCTTGGAGTAGTTTCAGCACCAACATTAAGGCAGTGTTAAGGTTTTTTGAAAGACTTGTGGACAAAATTCTCACAGACCACGAGCAACCAAAGATGTCTTTCTAATTCTTACACTTAACACTAACAAGGTAAAGCTGTTAAAGAAGTATATATAAAAAAAGAAGCTTAGTTGCTTTTGAGCAAACTATTAAGGTTTTTGATAGATATTTTATTCGTGTGTACTCACCGTAGCAGTGATGAGTGGACCATGGCTCTGTGCATAGAGCAATGCTTCATTGACATGCCCTCTGACGCCCAGCATGGCTAGCTCCAGGCTGTGGTGCCCAGCCATCGCAAGAGTTAGTTTCTTCAAGGAGCTGATATATGTCCTCCAAGGCTGATCCAGCTCTGCCATACTTGCCAAGCAGCCCCGCATAACATTCAAGCAGTAGCCGACACAGGGCTTGATCAGTGTCAAGCCTCTGCAGTGGGAGCAGTACACCATCTTTGCCAGACCTTTTACACAATCTCTACTAAGGTCGGCATGTTCTGTTGCGTTGATGACCTCCAGTCCTTTATCCAAGCCGAGACTCAGTTGCCTGCCAGTCTCCAACACTTCAGCCAGTTCCTGAGCCATGGTGACAGGGTGATTCCCGAAAGGCTTCACATCCTGTCTGATCATACGCAGACAGTCGCCCATTGTGCTGCCTGCTGTCACGCTCCCTTCGATGCCTGGATTTATAAGTTGTGCATACACAAGAGGGAAGATGTTGTTAAAAAACTTGTGGATGGTCATCTCGACGGAAATGTTGGCTCCACGTAGGTACAGGGAGAGAGAAGAAAACAGCTGATTCACATGGGGCAAGGCCTGACGGGACAGGGATGAGTAGGTTCCCTCCAACAGTGAACTTAGGTGACCTTGAGAGAATGACAGGAGGTACTGAAACATGTCTGCAAGGAGAGGAGAAAATGAACAGAAAAAAAATATGTAAGGAGGAATTACAAACACAAAACATTTCATTTTTAATGCAAAGTATTGACTCACATATTTTTAAGACAGAAGCTGTAAAGATTTACATTGCCTGAATTCCACCAACGAGTAATTTCTTGCAAATTAATGAACCTTAACCGAGCAGACGGACGGACTGAACACACATCGTTTAGTACATTAAAATGTCAGGTCATAACAAAGTCCTACACTTTATTATGACACTTTATTTCATGTAGGTTTGACGAAGACTTTTATTGATTACTGTGAAAATTGTTCTGAAGTAAATTTAAAAGATTTAACCTTAGTGAGTCCCGACATTGTGTTCTTGGAATACACCTTAAACCACAGGAATATATATTGCTGAGAAAAAAAAAAAAAAAAACATTATTTAATTTAATCAGATCTAATACTGACCTCACTTTTGGACACATGACTTTGCTTAACTATGAAACATGACTAAATGCAGCAAATCTAGGCCATGCATTTTAAGTCATGTTTTTTTATTCCAGGCAAAACATTTTCAAATTTTTCTCACATTTCATGCTTTACCAACACACTCCATTATTGCATTTTTATGACTCTGCCAGGATAAAATGTAAATTGGTTATTTCACATTGCAATTCAAAGTGACCTCATATGAATTTGACTGACCACTCAGGCTGTCCCTTCCAAACATCCCATGCTTTTATGTCCCTACAAACTTTCTCCTCTCCCAATGACCCACTGTGTCTTCACTTTATGGCATGTTTCCGCCGACATGCCACTTCCCATCACACATTCTTCCGTGTGCGTATATATACTCATGTAAGTTTGTGTATGCATGTGCTAGATGCAACACTACTCTCTGGGGTGTGATGTAAGCTTGAAAGCATGAAGGAGCAGCAGCAACTGTACAGAAACTGAGACCTGAGAACTCGGGTGCCAGGACACACACAATATTCAACACTATGACCACACACACCTACATGCACACACCCCGACACGCACGCACGAGTCTTTTTATTTTCTTTAGGATTTTGCATCAACTTGCATTCATTTTTCATACGTTTCTAAAGCTTAACCCAGGCACTTAGGTTAGGTTAGGTTAGGTTACGTTAAACCTAACCTTTACCAATATGTGCCTAACCCTATGTCTAACCTAAACTCAATTCATATCCTAGTCCTAAACCTAACCTAACCTAAAAAACAGCGCTTCTTCTTATGGGACCCGGACTTTAGGCCCAAAAGTAACAGTAGGTCGTCACAACATAGCATTTGTTGGAAAAAACTGTATCAAAAACAAGGCTAAATACACTCATGCATTTCTAAAATAAGAATATACCTGCACTGACTCTCAATGTTAGACGCAACAGCTTACTTAAAAGAATTACTGATGTGCTCTGGAATTTTTAAGATTACCGTATGTAACATTCATCCATGACAGAGTAGTTTCCTTTCTACTTCAGCTACAAGCTTGTTAGCAAGTGTGTGTGTGTGTGTGTGCGTGCGCGTGCGTGTGTGTGTTAATGCTTTTGTGTTTTTTGCATGTGCCCTGCCCCTCCCAGGTCACAGACAGAAGGATAACAACAGTCATGTCCTCATGAACAGCTGCACTAATAGGAGTACTGTCTGTGACACTTAGGGACTCCCCAATCGCCAGTGAAAGGCACAACTTATTTGTAAAGCCCCAGTTTGTAAAGCATCCATGGTGTCCAGAAAACGCCATGGAAGTTTGCACTCAAAACAAACAAACACACACAAAAAAACATGAGATGGTAATTGAAAATTGTGAAAGGCAAATCCACGTGGAAAGAAAAAGAGCCGTATGGAATACAGGCCAC
Organism: Poecilia mexicana; assembly: GCF_051168715.1. Classification (NCBI taxonomy): domain Eukaryota; kingdom Metazoa; phylum Chordata; class Actinopteri; order Cyprinodontiformes; family Poeciliidae; genus Poecilia; species Poecilia mexicana. The sequence continues at coordinate 16,537,784 of NW_028263386.1, read as the reverse complement.
ACAGAGATGTTGAAGGGGATATAAACACCAGAAATAGAGAAGGTGAGGATTCACAATAAAACAAAAAATACCAAAAAGTAAAAAAATATATATATATTTTCATCCAACCTTTCTGTCTCTTAATGCCCCCTGGTGTCTTCAGGAGTGTTAAGTATGCTACTTACTATGTCTGAATGTCAAGGCTGCAAGGGTGAATGTCTGTTGCTACAACACATCAGAAAATGGTTAAGCAGCACTAAAAACATGTAAGCTCCAGATGCTTGTTTCATTTTGTTTTGGTCCTCAGCTATTCTGTGTTTCAACTGTTTTAACAAAGAGAGTGGCAGAAAAAGAAAAGGAAAAAAAGAAAAAAAAAACAGTCAGAGACAAAGAAAGCCAGGAAAATAGAAGAAAAAAACCCATTAAACTTTTTAAACAAGGAATGACAACTACTGTACAAGATGTCTCCACCTTGTGAACATACTGACATCTGGATCCATTTGGCTCTCGGCCTGGAGCACTTCCCCGTCTCTCCATGGATTTTACTTCAAACGTGTACTTCTGAAGGAAGGACATGTTGTTACTTTAAAGATTTAGATTTTCTTCCGCTTAGACACAGGAGAAACAAACAAGACGTAGCGGGTTCCGACAACAACTTCTGCTCTCCGCAGGTGAAGAATGAGGCATAAAGTATAACACTGCTGGGTGGCCTTGCTGAAACACCTGTATTTACACCTGTTCAGACACACACAAGCTGACGGTGTCATCAGAGACATCTTTCAGTTCAATGATAATTCTGTAAAATGCTCTGGAAAACTGGATACACCTTATTTTCCAGGTGGAGGGAAGCACAGGCCTGGCCAAACTAGCCAGGCTACTTAAAAGTTTTTCACATTGTCTCTTGGTACGACCAGAAACTTCAATGTATTTTTTTTTAGGAATTTTATGCGATAGTCCAACACACAAGTAGCATGTAATTGTATACAACTTTCTGAACTCTTTTTAAAGTACTATGTGTGGTGGAAACTAACACTGGCCATTATCCTGGATACGCCATGCTCACTGGCAAAATTATATTGCTGGGATACTTTTCAAGACTGCTAGACAAAAGTGATGGAGAAATGGATGGAGCTGAATAGGATACACAGAGTAGAATAGAAAGTCATTATATATTTTATTTTACCTTTATTTTTACAGGTTGTCTCATCGAGATCCAAGGTCAGAGAGGCAAGTTTTGAAAAAAGAAAAACAAAAACACAGCAGCTAACTAAGAAATTTGACTGAATTAAATAAGCTAATAAAATACGAGCTAAAAAGAAGGTTCAAGAGATTTCTCGTTTCGTCTTAAAAGAAATCTGAATTGTCCCAAAGAACAATGACTCACCCCCCCGAGTTCCGACCATACTACTGGAATATTCCTTGGTTGGACTGTCAGAGCGAAAGGTATGAGGACAGGTAAGGTGGGAATAATCCAAGAATAGATTTATACATATAATGCATCAATGCTTGAGTCAATGCAGGAGTCAAACTGATAATTATGGCCAGCTCACCTGAGAATATAAATTATGGTGGCGAGTGAAAGATTTGCATCCTGTAGTGAAGCCTAATGCACCACGATAGACAGCATCCAACATATGTAGACATGTGACAGGTGCTTTCATATAAACAACCTCACAGTAATCTAACAGGGGAAGCGAGGTCATTGAAACAAGGTGATTGAAAAAAGTGAGGAACAATGCCAAAAACAAAATAATCTAAAACTATGCTAAACTGTTCAATAAATAGAAAAAAAATAAAAAGATTACAGGACACAGATGCTAAAAATACATTCAGCCTTGTGGCAACATAAAAATTGCACAGAAACGTAACAAAAGACTATGTTGTGTTCTTGTGTGGTTTTATTTCACAAAGTATTTTCGTCCTGCCCTCTACCTGACTCACAAGTCTGACTTGTCATTCTGCAAGACAATTGAGAGATCTCCTAAACATTTGTTTTAGATTCGCAGTGCCATTGTATGAAAGTCAGTTGGCTCAGATTGTTCTCCCTGACCACTGTGCCTAAATTTGGAAGTGACCACGTTCAATTTAGACAAGCATTTGTTGGTGGCTATCCTCACATTTTATTGTTTCCCGTCTGTGTTTCTCTCGGGAAATGAAAGGCAGTTCAAATGTGGTGAGGTTGCATGGGGCAATTTTCTTTCGTTTAAATGAAAGTCCTAAACACAGAAATTAAAGTCGCATAACTGTAAAGCAGAAAATGTCAGAACAATTAGAGATGCCTGCAGTGGTTGCTCCTATTTGATTGGAATAAACAAGAAAAAGATGCGTAACCCGTTCTGTGTCCCATGGTCCTGCAATAGGCTAAAGTGAGTACAAATTTATGACTATGAAATTAGGTATTACACAATATCTTTCCATCAGTCTAAGGCCAAAATTGTTCACTGAGAACACTTGGTTTATATTACAAAAAACCCAACTTTGGTTGACATTCTGCACAGCATACCCCATGTTTAACTGGCACAATTTAACTTAAGTGTCACCATAGTGAAGCTGCCACAATCAGACTCAAAATAAGCATAGCAGTAAGTCTGTGGTTTCAGTCACAACTATAGTGTTTATTGCCTTTGCTGTGATTGGCTCTGATTTCTCCACAAATATATTATATTCTATGTCTAGTAAAAGAGGCAGTTGTAATAGTAGCAGTTTCTGCTGTTGCTGCAACAGCTACAATTACTACTTGGTGATGTTTAATGCTCTCATGTGAATACTTTTCTGCAAAGAAAACAGCTGACTTTCTGCACTTTTTTTTCCGGTTCCAATAGTGAAAGCTCTTGGTACAACACAGTCATGCTTATGAGGAATCAGCTTCCTTCATACTTAAAACCAAATGTTTATGTACACTGTATAGAAAGGCACAGAACTATGTTTTTCTCTCATTGTCTGATCAAAAAGAACAATCCTGTTTCAGGCTAGTTAGGACTACCAAAAAACACTATCTGCTTTTTGTCAAGGGCCAAAATATTGACACATTTATAATATTACATGTTTTTCCTTTTCCCCTTTCTCATACTAAAATTACTATGCATTTAAATATTGTGCGATTTGCCACGATGATGACATCTTGCCTTCGCAAGGTTGTAAGCTGATAGGTACATTTACAACCTTTGACTAAATTGGTGAAACTCCTTTGGTCGAATTTTAAAGCATATGTCAGTCGTACCCTTTATTATGTGTTATCATTGGAAATAAAAAAAAAAATAAAAAAAAGTCAATATATCAGGAAGAGAACTGTGGACCTCCAACACTCTGACTCATCCTTTGGTATAATTTCCAGATGTCTAAAGGTGCTACAGCAATCTGTTCAAACAACTGGCCAAAATTTTAGTGAACTATTATGAGGGAAAATAAGTCTATGTAAACTTATGTTAGATACAGTAATAAAGCATCCTCTCAAAATATTTGGTAACACTTTATTTGAAGGGGGTTGAATAAGACTGACATGACACTTTCATAAACATGACATAACACCTGTCATGAACATGAATAAGCCTTCATGAATATTAATGACTGTTGTCATAAAGCGTCATTCGGTAAATTATGACACTTTTAATACAAAGTTGACATTATTCAAAATGTCTTTGTTATGACAACTTGACATTAACCAAGAAATCATTACTGATATAAATTTGTTATAAAAGTATTACTGATTGCACTTTAAAAATTAGGTAACTTTATGTTATTAAAGGTAAAGTTTAAACAGTAATGATTTCCTGGTTAATGTCAAGTTGTCATAACAAAGACATTTTGAATAATGTCAACTTTGTATTAAAAGTGTCATAATTTACCGAACGACGCTTTATGACAACAGTCATAAATATTCATGAAGGCTTATTCATGTTCATGACAGGTGTTATGTCATGTTTATGACAGTGTCATGACAGTCTTATTCAACCCCCTTCAAATAAAGTGTTACCAGATATTTTAACTACAGTGGTATTTAGGAAATAAACATTTTTTGGCAATCTTTAATGACCTAAAACAGTAAATGCATAGTCTCATTTAATGTCAGACAGTGAGAAAAGAAGGCCATGTTTATGAAAATGTTTGTTTTAAATCTATCGGCCATTTGCAACTATGACACATATATTTTGGATTTGCTTATTACAGTATGATTGGTATTATTGTTTTTATGGTTTCTAAGGACCCCTTAGAAAATTAGATGATACATCTCCAGGGGTTATCTTTGAAACAAATAAATAAGTAAATGTTGGCAAATCACATTGATCATGGATGTCAGAATTTAATACCAGAAGAGCAAAGGGTCAACATTGTGAGCTATCAGTTTAGAAACAGAAAGATAATTTTTTTGACTTGCAGAAGTCAAAAAAATGAGGTGAGGAAAAACAATCCCTAGTCCACGCTCCCTTAAAGATTTTACAATCCACTCTATATGTTGTTGTAGCCCTGATTCCTGCAAGAAAATTGCAAAGTTATAAAAACAGTTAAAGCAAACTACCATAATACTGGATCTTCTTTGCTCAGCTTTTACTGCCATTGCTTCAACAAGATAAACTAGGCATGAAGTACGGATGGATGAGAATGTGGCCCTGCGATTTCAACTTTGCTTGCTTGTGTATGTTTTGAGGTACAGCAATATTGTGATAATGAGACAGGAGACACTGTTCTCATACCATAAAGCTGTGGGACATTCCCATCCTGGCAGTCGGTCCTGACAGTCCTGAATGAATCTGACCAGCTATCATCTCAGGAAAAGCATTTTAATCCCTCTACTGGCTTGGGTTTCCAACAGGTCACCACACAGATATGTGTCATAGTGACACATGTGAAGATTACATATCCTTGTTTTAATTAGCAAAAGGACCGTATATCTACACTGTCTTCTCCGAGTGCAGTGGGGGGGGTCATCTTGAGTTACAGCCGAGAGTTCCAGTGTCATATAATCTTCCTGCTTTAATGGTAATAAACTATTATTAAATTCTTGAATCAATATTTTGATTCATCTTGCTTATGCGTCTCTTGAACACAGCCTGACCAAGTCTAAAGAAGGAGCATGACTCATCTGTGAAACTACATGCACAGGTTTGCTGCTCATGCAAGCGTGTTGACCTGGAAAACTGAACTCCTACCGAAACAGTTAGGTAACCACTGCCACCCCCAGCACCCAGTATTCACCCAACAAAACAACTATGAAAAAACCTAATTGTTTTATCAGACTAGCAGATGGGATGGTATTTTGCTGTAAATATGTATTTGTACACCTTTCAAAAAGTTTTATTTTGACTTTGACAAAATATTTTCCCAAAAGTCTGAGTCTTGGCCATTAAAGCAGCAGTATGTCACTTTTATAAAAATATGTTTTGTTTTTATATTTGTTAAAACTGTCACTATGCTGTGACAGACAGCATAGTATGAAACAGATAATCTGTGAATGAAAAATCAAGCTCTTCCACCATCAGCCATCATCTGAATAAATAAAGAGCGCTGTCAGAAACAACCAATGAGAGGCAGGAGGAGGGTCTTAGCACTATCAATCACCCTAATGTAAGCGTGGCTCACACTCTCCCACTCTCTACTATGCTACAACTGGTTCAAAACAACACAGGCTGCCAAAAATGCTCCGGCTAGTTATAGGCACCAACAACGGTGAATAAACGGTTTACCCGGAACAATAAATTGTTTCTCTGCCACTAGCACATTTACATTTAGCAGCGCATAAATGAGGTTGATTGACAGCATTAAAGCACTCCTCCTGTCTGTGATTGGTTGTCTTTGACCGGGAGCGGTACATTTCTTCAGCTGGCAAGAGTAGCTCAGGGAGGAGGTGTAGCTGCTCGATCATCGGATTATCAAATCTTGGTAACAGATTATGTCTCTCATATTACTGGAGATTCATTTTCACTTTAAAAAAAAAATCACTATTTTGCACCATTCTGAGGGTTGAACAATGTATTTGTTGTTCAGCTCATATTATTTCATTATTTAATTTCCATTTGGGATCAATAAAGCACTTTTGAATTTGAATTGAATGTGGATATTTCTATTTATTCAGTAATTTAGCAGGAGAAGGGGTTTATGAGTCGAAAATGTTGCTCATTTTGTCAATGTATAGTTTTTGTTAAAATGTGATTAATTGCAATTGTTTAACTACATACCCTGCAATTAACATGATTAAAAATTTTAATTGTGACCCACCATTAGATTTTACAAATGGGACAGATATTTATTTATTTATTTTACATAAGGTCAAGTTGGTATCTCTTAATAAGTGAATTCATCATTTAAAAACAGTGGTAACACTTTATTTGAAGGGGTGTGCATAAGACTGACATGACACTGTCGTAAACATGACATAACATCTGTCATGAGCATAAAGGAGTCTTTATGAATGCTTATGACAGTTGTCATAAAGTGTCATTCGGTAAATAATGACACTTTTAATGCAAAGTTGCTCTAAAAGTTGAATTAAAAGTCCATTAAAAGTGCCGACTTTGCATGATTTTGTAAATTATGATAATTTAATGCAAAGTTGGCATTTTTAATGGACTTTCAATGCAACTTTTAGAGCAACTTTGCATTAAAAGTGTCATTATTTACCGAATGACACTCCATGATAACAGTCATAAGCATTCATAAAGACTCCTTTATGTTCATGACAGATGTTATGTCATGTTTATGACAGTGTCATGTCAGTCTTATGCACACCCTTTCAAATAAAGTGTTACCAAAACAGTTTTTGAATTTAATTGGGATCGAGCTTTGTCTAATGTTAAAATTTGTTAAATGCATTATGGGTAAATATTGTCAGGATAATTTAGCCAATGATTAAAAAATGGAATTCAACACAAAAACTAAATTCCGGAATATGAAAATGTTGCTCATTTTCATAGAAACAAGCATGGTTTATTCCTCAGTGGTGCAGTCTGAAATGTAGTGGACACTATATTAGAAATGAGAACACATTTCCTGTTGTTTGCAGAAATACAGAAACATGATCACAGGTGAAGAAAGGAGGAGATGAGAGAATGATGGGAACAGAGAAGTCTGGGGACAGGGGCAATTGCTGAAGGAGTCAGGGAGGTGTGAGTGGATGAGATTGTTGAAATGGCTAATAGGGGGTGTGGAGGGTGTTTGCTGTAGACTGCTGACAGGCTGATGGACTGCACCTCTAGTACTTAGTATCAAAGGGACAAAGGTCAAAAGTGTTTTTTTTTTTTCTGATGGTTTACACAATGTAGTATTCAGCACATTGAGCGAATCCAACTGGAAAGTCTGAACATTCTAAAGTTCAACATCAATAAACAGTAGTCAGAAATGCAGCTTATTCTTTTCACTTAATATTTTAAACCAGTAGTCCTTCAGTCCTGGAAATGTTCTTTAGGTGATTGAAGAATGATTTTGTAATTGTTTGTATGCGTCTCTGAAGTTTCAGGTCAGAGTCCATCACTACACCTAGATTTCAGACCTCATCTCTTGTTTCTAACTGTAATAACTGAAGCTCCAAGCTGACCATGTATTGCTCCTCTTTAGGTCCAAAGATAATAACATCACTTTTATTTCTGTTCTGCTGGAGAATGCTATGGCAAATCCACTGATTTGCTTCAAGCATCTGCTTGGTGCATAAATGGGTTCCCCTGGTTACATCGTAATGTAAATCTGTGTATCATCTGTGTAGTTAAGGTAGCTAATCTTATTATTTATGACCTAAGCTAGCGGGCACACAGATATATATTAGATAGAAAGGATCCCAGGATTTAACCATACGGTATCCCACATGCAACTTCTGTCCGCTCCAAAGAGAAGTTATAAATTGGCACAAAGAAGTTCTTGACATTAGGGAAGATTTCAACCAGTTAGGCACTGTGTCTAAGTCCTACCCAGTTCTCCAGTGGCTTCAATAATATGTCATGGTGAACCGTATAAAATGCTGCACTGTGGTTCAGCAAAACCAACACTGTGGTGCCTCCACAGTCTGTATTTATGTGAATGTCATTGAACACTTTGATGAGGGCAGTCTCAGTTATGGGGTGAAGCACAAAAATCAATCGGAATCTTGCATGTTTGTTTATTATTCATGAACACCACAGACTGGGGGCATTTTCTTCTAAGTAGTTATTCCAAGCCCAGCGATTAGGATAAACAAAAGTATTCAAATGTGACTGATGAAGATATTGAAGGGAGTCAAGAAAAGTAAAGGCACTCAAACGTTTTGTTGGGAAAGAATTGGAAACACACGAGGCAGCACATGATTAACTTGAAACAGATTTTTGCTTAGACGCAGGGTGTGAGGAATTTTCCACCATAAAAGGTGTGGTTGTTGTTTTAATTAATGAGCTTTTTGTACGAATAGTGATAAGTTGGGGTGTCATTAGCATGAACATGGCAAAAATAATAATAATAATGGAAACTCTTGATAAAAAAAAAGTTTCAGTATCAAAGATTTTATAAGAATAAATTTGTCTTAATAAAAAGTTTTCTTTTTTTTATCATTTCATGGATGATCAGTGAGGAACATATTACATGCTTCTGTCTGTTTTGCTGAACATCAGTTTTATAGGAGTGGACCAAACAATCACGTCATGGCTGGCGAGGTTCAGAACATCATTTATGATTGTTATTTTTTATTTCTATTTTACAATTAATTGGACATTCTGAGCTGGAATACTCTGAACTGTTCATAAAATCTTCGAGATGGAAGTCTTCACGATGCACAAAGGGAAGAGAGTGGAAGAATAAATGGTGAAGGAGCCAATAAAGGGAGCAAGGAGGAGTTAGTTGAGTCGAATGTGGGAGTGATGAAGTGAGTCTTTGGTGAGAGATGGGAGGAGGTGAGTCAATTGCAGCCCAATGTGGACTGAACCAACAGTATGACTCATAATTCAGAAACTTTAATATTCTTTGTTACTTTTGCATCAAAATCATGCATTCCAAACATACATTGATATTGCACAAGCACTCCAGCACTCCTTAAAATACATCTACATGTAGTTCTGTTCTTCTTTTACCTCAAAATACATTTCAATAACACTTCCTTTTTCCTCAAAGGATAACTTTATTTGGGTCAAATGCAGCATTTCCCCCCACCCTCTCTACTCCTGTCTGCTTTTTCTCAACTTGCACATTTCTAATATCAAAATTCACTGATGTTTAGGTTATTATCTACCAGAGTTTAATAAAGTTGTTGATTGGAACTTTCAGACAAACATCGAACGGCTTTTGGGATTTGTCGTTGAACCATAAGGGAAGTTGAGTCAGACAGAACACAGTAAAAACAGACATACCAGAACAATTAAAGGCAGCGCAGTAAATTCCCAGCGGCAAGTTAGACAAACTCCAGACAGGCTGAAATCCATTGAGTAGAGAAAACAAGCTGGGAAAATACAACTTTGACAACCCAGGATCTTCAGGAATAGTTTTTGTGCTCAGATAGTGGATCTTCAAAGAATGCAAACCTTTAAGAGTGCAGATTTTAGTGGAAAGTCATATTATGAATAAACATTGAGACATTTTTCTACCCATTAACATAAGGTATACCCTGTCCAAATTTGGTTTGACAACTCTATTACTGTGGAAAAATGTAATAAAACTTACATTACCCTGCTTATTAGAAATATTTTAAGTATTTAGTTTTGTTTTGTTTTTTTTTAAATTTTGATTTAAATTCCTTCAGTCTTTTGGGGAACATATTTTCCATGGCAAATTAAAGACACATCAATAATTGGAAAAGGACACGGTGGGATTTGACATGGGGAACATGAACCGTTGCTCAGGGAATCACCAGAGTAACGGTCCAAAATGCCTTTTTATCACGAGATTGTGCAATCAATGAAGATTGTATAGTATTTTTGGAGCGTGCAATCAGTGAGGATTTGCCACTCTCCTGTGAGAAGAAGGTGTACTTTGTTTGCTGTTGACGTTAGAGGGGAGCATGTTTCACGACACAGCTGCAAAGAATTTTTCCAGTCCCACATTTGAGTGTTTCCTGATATTGGGTTGTTTTTTCTGGAGGCATGGCAGTTTGGTGGTGTCAATCAAACTGAGCACTTGTGAGGTACATTGTCGTCTTTGTCTTTAGTAACAATGCTTTAGTGCTACATTAAGTGACATGTGAAATGGAAATTTGTCGCAAACAAGGGGTGTTTTGTTGAATGTTGAATTGGCCTGCTTCCAATTCAACATTGGAAAACATGTAGCACCAATAGGCAAACATTATAGTCAAGTGTTCATGCACCGCATGTGGATGCTTTTACAAAGCCTTCCTTTTAGTCTTGACCACCGTCTTTATCTAGTATTTGTCTTCTTACTTTCTGGACTCTTTCATGATTCTCATATTAATAAAGCGGCAACAGGTGCTCGTCGAAAAACACAAGCAAGAAATTCAGATTAAAGAAACTTCATGCCTTTCGAAAGATGTTAGGTTTTTCTTCTCCCCTCCTTCATTCCCTTGATATTTTCTTTTATTCTCTAAAGAGACAAAGTTTTTCAAATTCAGGGGAAACAATGCTGTCGTTTTTAATCAAAACTTCTCAAGAGATTTCTATAGGCCCAGTAACAGCACAAACAACATCCACACAAAATATGCAATATACTGGCTCTACTGTTAACTTCATAAACACATTTCCCCTCCACCCAGGATGATTAAATAAGACGTGTAGGGATAGATTCCGGATATCCTCCCTAATTTGAGAATGAGCTCATGGTGCAGAGAAATATCATCCTGTGTCCAAGCATCAGTCTCTAGAGCAATAACCCTGTCAGTCAAAACATCTGCAGAGAAAAAAAAAGACAGAAACATGAAGTGAGAGCACAAAAATGTGAGAGGACAGGGGGAAAGAATCGCCTAAGATGAGCAGGAACTGTTTTAGACAAAAAAAGATTGTAATTAAGATAAAAGGTGCTGAATTTGATGAAACAATGAAGACAGTATGCAGCAACAAAGTGAGTTACTATGTCTTCTGCTTACAAATGCATACAGGCATAGTTTGGAATGCCCACATGACAAGTAAAACAAACATATGCTTGGAAATTCCCACTTGTTCATTAATGGGACAGGTGCCCTTATGGAAGTTGTGTTATCTGGGCCACCTAAGATGATTGTGACAGCTTAAATTAAGAAAGAAAAATAATTTCCATCAAATATGCTTTTAGGCTACATATTCTTGTTTGACTGCCAAGAAAACAAACTTCTCTGACATGCGTAGCTTTCACAAGCACAGGTTTTTTCCATTGTTTCTGAATGAGCATTCAGAAACAATGGATCAAACAACAATTTACATTGGCATCCCACAAGCCCAAACACTCTGAAGTAATTTGTCCACTTTATTAGGTATACCTTGCTAGTAGTGGGTTGTCCCCTTTTTGTCTTCAGAACTGATTTAGTGCCCCGTAGCGTAGATTCCCCGAAGAGTCTTGAACATTATTCAGAGGTTTTGGAAAACATTGACATCATAGCAAGTCATAAGCGCTGAAAATTCATGATGGAAATCCCCCCGTTCCACTACATCCCAAAGTTGTGCGATTGGATTGAGATCTGGTGACTGTGGGGGCCAAAGGATTATGGCGAGCTCACTGACATGTTCAAAAAATCGGTTGCCAGCATTATCCTGCTGGAAGAAGCCATAATGGGTGCACTGTGGTCATTAAGGGATGGACATGGTCAGCATTTAAATGACCTTTTAAACCATTAAAACTGGGTAAAAAGACACCAACATTGATAGTCTGAATGGTTTGTTTGAGGTAGCATTACTTTCTTGAGCGCCACACAAATTTTTCTTTTATATTTTATAATGAATTTAATTTCATGCAGTTGTCACCGAAGGAGCCATAGTTGAAATACTTCCTGGAATAATTTCTCTCAATTGATGACCAATCTTTATTGTGATTATTGTGACATATGCTGACAAAAGAGGCAATTAGTTCAATTTTGCTGTTTATTGAACTTTCAGTTTCAGCACAACAAAGTAAAAAAAAAAAAAAAAAAAAAACTGTAAAAATGTGCACATCTACTCAAAACTGCTTGCATGTTTTTCATGTTTCATGTTTCTCTATCATCTCCTCACCCGTTGTTGTGCCATCTCATTGACAGCTCCGCAAGCCAAAAGAGCAAGAGATTACATTAAAAACATATTCGGTCCATCTCAATGTTACTTTTTCAGGACTGTTGTTATTTTTGTGATTAAGTGGTTGCTTTAACACAGTGGAGGTTGATAAACTAATTTTAACACCTGCTCTGCAGAAAGTCAGTCTGGATTGCCTTTTCTTATGTTAACTGTACTAAAACAGAAATTCACAGAACTTTGTTGAAATAATAATTACTGATATCTTTATTTCATTTGGTAATTTGAGGTTTGAGTTTTCTTGTGTCTTTAAAATAAAGTTCTAAATGTTTCGGATCTCAGTGAATCTTTTGATTTGAACAAGACAGACATACTGCTGGCAGCGTTCAGTTTGTCTGCTGAAGACGCTGCAGCTGATATCGATTTTGTACTGAAAATGCTTGTACACATTTTCAGCACAAGCATTACAAGTTTTGAGAAGAAAGATACGAAGTCCTGCTTTCAAAATGAAAATGTAAGCAAAAGTATTGAAAGGTTTGAGAGCAAAAGACATGAAATCCTGCTTTCAGACTTGAAATGTGTGCTCTTGGATTATGGCAGAAAAATTCCACCATGAAACAGAGAGTTTTGCAAGCGAAGGTTCACTCGGAGCAGAGACTAAGTCTGAGCGCGAGAAGTTTTGAGTAAAATCATTGCAAGTTTTGAGAAGACATGAAGTCCTGCTTTCAAATTAAAAATGTAAGCAATAGCATTAAACTTTTTGAGAACAAAAGACACGAAATCCTGCCTTCAGACTGAAAATGTGTGCTCTTGGATTATGGCAGAAAAGTTCCTCCATATAGTGTATGTATATATTTGAGCCTGCATACATGATTTTGACCTTTCATGGACAAGAGAAAATTCGCAGTAAAGTCAGATGAATTGTGTGTTGCACAATCAGTCCACCCACTCAAAAAAGAACAGATATCGGTTTGACTAATTGATGTTTGATGTACCATGAACCTTGGATATATATTATAAACCTTGCAGGGGTGGATATCAGCTCTTTAATGAATCCATCTATTTCACACATAGTTTTCAGGTGTTTAGAGTACTGGAGATATAATCCTCCCTCTTACAGCTGTTTCAACAAGAACCATAAGTGGGTTTGAAGAGTGTATCTGCTACTTGTCTGTTTTATCACAAATAAGATCCTTCCCATCTTACATCATGTCTGAGCCAGTCTGGACAACGATGATCAGCCATTTCACATTTCCAGAATAGTCAAAAACGGAAAATCATAAAGGAGCAACAATAGAAACCAGGGTGTGATGGTGTTAAAAATAATGACGTCACTAGTTCTTCCTTTTCAAGGCCTTCTAAGGACAGTCTCTGCGCTGTCTGAGTGCCTTGGGAGGAATGTGAAGTAGCAAGTGGATCATGCTGCATGAAGTAATGGCAGTTTGATTTTGGCAAGTCCACTCCTCTTTTGTATCTGTGTTATTTCCAACCACAGAGCCAGTTAAATGAAAATAGTGAGCTCTTTAAGACTTTATTTCATACTGATTCCATGTTAATTTTTCAGTTTGAACTCAGACAGATTACTAGACATTACATTGTGTTGTGTGTGCCTGTGTGTGCGCGTATTTCTCTGCACTGTTCCTGATTTCATTTCTTGGCTGTGCAGCTGTAGACAACACCATCAACGTAATTAAAGTTGGTTGGCGTGGTGCCTGGCCTGAATCACCTGACATCAGATGCATTTAAGGGCATGCTAATCCATCCAACTGGCCAGTGTATGGGTTTAAAGAGTTCAACTGTGCTATGGGCATAACACTTGACTGCCATAGCCATATTTGCAGTATCAAACCCCTCCTTCAACAGCTCGACATTGGATGTGCTGTGTCTGTGTTATTCTATCCTCTAGTTGTTCTACACCTTCTCAAAGTCACTAAAATATTGTCTCCAAATCTTATTCATTGTTCAGTTCACACTCTAAGCTCAGATCTGGGACCAAAATGGCATCTAATTTCAGCACTCTCCAGTTGAAATTGGCATTGTTTTGTTTCAAACCACAAATAGTCACTCAAGCCATTGTTGTGCCATAAAAGGGCCTAGTTTCGCAATGAATGACTATAAATAATCATAATTGTTCCTAATTATGAGGAACAAAATAGCCAAATGTCATATCCCTTCCGCTTGTGGATTTCTGCTTTTGTTGTTTTCTTGGTTAGATTTCTTACTTCTTTCAGTTTGGTCATGCTTGAGTTTTGGATTTGTTTTGCACTTTGCATGATCTTGTTCTACTTTATTCCTTCTGTTAGCCGTTCAGAAGAATCGGCTCATTCATGAACGTCACATCACTATATTGCACACTTTGGCCACAGCGTTGTCGCACACGTGCAACACGTCAGTCAGCACCTCTGCACAATAAGAGCAGTAAATGACAGCTTTTACCATTGTAAATGCAACATATTTGTCACTGTACAGCTATAGAATCACTTGAGAGTGCACTCCAAGAAGTGTACTCTAAAAATGCACTTTTTAGAGGATAATCTAAAATGTATATTTTGAAACAATTAAGTTCAATGCTGGTTTCGTATCCGCCGTTTGACGTAAGGTGTCTCCAACGTGGCCATCACAGATTCGATTCCAGCCTGATGACCTTTGTTGCATGTCTTTCCCTCTTATTTATTAAGTTAAATCAACTTAATAAATTAAGATGGATAAACTACTTCCTTTTTTCAGTAAAAAGGATCTTTGAAAAACTAAAATAACATGTTAAAACATACGTTTAAAATAATTTAAGCTCTATCCGGATTTTAAGTACAATGTAATTTTGAATATTTCTGTTTGATAGTTTGGAACAACTTAAAAGTTTGAGTTGACTTTATATTGAATTTAGTCAAAGAGATTTGAATTATTTGTTAGACAAAAATAAATGACTTTAGTGAGAGTGACTTAAATTTGTAATGTTAAACACACTTAATGAATTAAGTTATTCATTAAAAACTTTGTAAATTGAGTTGGATAAACATAATAAATTGAGTTGGTCAGACATAGGATATGAAACTTGGTGTTGAACTCAATTGTTTCAAGTAAAGTCACAGTAAAAAGATCCTTTATGTTAATTTATGTTAGTTAGATTTGTAACTTTTAAGTTAGTTGAACACACAAAAGTAATGTGTCATCACTAAACCAAACAAATTAAATAACATTTATGTAAATAAGTTCATAAAATGAACTACAGCCAAAAACACTTTTTAGAGTGTAGACCCCTTCAACCTTTGCCCGACACAATCATTTGATCACTTACCCTGGAAGGTATCTAACTGACTAGACAGCATATTTTCCAGCTCATAGGTGTAGGACTCAATTTTTTGGAGGGTTTCTCTTTTCACCGCAGCCTGGTAACATTCCTCCATCTTCTTGGTGCAGCAAGACGGACCTTGGTGCTTACATATCTGCAGATCAGCATCTGGGGAAACAACAAATCCAGCAGTAATCAGTTTTTTTTTTCTTTGTTGTTTTAATTAAAACCATGGATTATTTATATGGTGGGAGGGTAAGCAAATAAATACAGGCGTTCATTGAAATTTTGCATTGGCTGTAGTTAATAAAACATATTTCTGACTCTGCATACGTCAGTTTATGATCATACACTTGAAGGAAATATGTTACAGTGTATCTAAAGTTCCTGGCTATGTGCACAGACAAGTCATAACTCCTCTGAAAGACAGAAGTGGCACCATGTCATGGTGAGAAAGTAGACCAAGTATTTCATCCATGTTTAACAGCTATAAATACTGTCTGAGCTAAATATATGATCTTGCCTCAATGTGATACGAAGGCACACATGGTTGTTTCATATACTGAGGTATGCACATGCACTTAATGGTAGATTTAAAGGAGACACAAAAAAATATCCACTTATATATATGATCATAAGTGGATATTTAATGATAAACATGATCACTTGGTTTAATAGGCTGCAAAAAAGCATTGTACAATAACAATATCACCCCAGTAATTAAACTTCAACCAATATGATCTAACACAAAGTTCACATCAGATGAGACTTCGTCCACCCTCAACTGTATCAGCTGCCTTATGCCATTGCTGAAGTGAGAAAGTGACTTGGGAACACATAAATAAAAAAAAATGTATTATGCAAAAGTCTTACATCACTCAGATAACTCATTTTACATGGGGAAAGGCTGGACAAGGATGGCTCTAGGCAGATGTTGTAATCAGAGCCTAAAGCATGGTGTTAGGCCAGACCACAAGACCAGCGCTTCAATGGTCAAATCCCTCCATGAAACACAATAGGGTTACATTCTGAATCTCTCTTTCACCCATTTGCCGGGCATATCCTTGTGAGGCCTGGGTGTCTTTTAATTACCCAGAGAGACTGCATTTGTTTCCATCCCAGAGCCAGATGAATGAAGTCATGACTGGCTGTCCTCCGGCTGTTAGCTCATTATCTCTATCTCTGTAGGGGTCTGCTTTTTTATTTTGACACTTGTCTGTTGCCTAATGCTCTGCCTGCCAGATTTCTGCACTGTCATGGTAAAAAGCAATGAAGTTGTTTTATTTGTGGACATGTTAGAATACTTTATTTGTACTGATATAATCAGTTTATTCTTAATCTATCTTATGACACAATCTTTATCCCCTTGATTTATATAAGTTAATAAGCAGTCTGAAAAAGAGTATAAATTTTAACCAAAGAACAGTTATTACAGTGATTGAATTGTAAGGTTCTGTAGTGTCTGTAGTAAGTACAAAAGCTTAAGCTTAAAGCTTGATCATTATCTCTTTTCTCCAGTTTCCATCCCTTCTGTTTCTGAGCTCACTCTCTCGGATTGATCCTAGCCTTGACTCTTTGTTTGTCCTACACATATAATTGCATTAAATAAGCGATACATGAGCCAGGTGTTGTTCTAAATAGAAATATTAAATAAAATGTCTATATTCATTAGAAAGATGACTCAGTTTCTTCCATAAAATCAGGCCAGTAGCTTATTGGCTCCTTTTATCAGTATCTTTTTAACACCTACACTCACCAGACGCATGAGATTTACATTAAAACCAGGTTGCTTTAAGAAAAGCTTTAATTCTTCATAAGATACAGTGTTAAAAAGGTTCCTCAGAAATTTTGGTCTATATTAACATGACTGCAACATGCTGTTGTGGCAGATTTGTTGCTTCCAAACTCTCCTGTTCTAACACATCCCAAAGGTCCTATATTAGACTTTGATCACGTGACTGTGGAAGTCATTAAATAATAATAAACTAATTTGGTATGCAAATGATTTCTTGAACAACTAATCTGTTGTTTAATCTGTTTAAATAAAATAACAGTCAGTTTGTAGTCAGAGGCACAACATGTTCAAAAAAATATTCCCTAAGAAAAGAAAACATGGAATTCACAAATAATCTGTATGTTTTACTTTCTGCTGGTCTATCATATAACATTTTAATAAAATATATTGAAGCTATTAATTATAACATGTCAAAATGTGATTTTTGCCAATCACTTTTTATCCAACCACATATTTAATGTGTAATGGGATCATTATTTTTTTCAAGTTGTTGCATTACATCTTTTTCTTTCCCGTTTCCCAGGGAGTAAAACTAAATCTAATGCCCTTTACTATGTGTAATTAGTGCCCTATGTACACTCTCCTTATGCTGCTTGGCAAAACTTTAACACAGCCCAGATGAGATGCCAGTTCTGAAACTCATTTAATTGTTTTCAGGTGACTAATGGCTTTGGAGTAAATGGTCAATGGTCTTGTCAAAAACTCAGTATAGAGAAGCTCAACCAATGCACTATTCCTGTAACTTGCATGCCAATAATGATATGCCAAACAATTGAAGCATATGAATATGTGCTTTTATTGTTAGTGATGTTTCTCCATATGAATCAGCTTTGGAAGGTAAGTACATTTGTATACCACAAAATGTTTATTTTTGCACTCGTTCGAGATGATCTTTGTTACGGAGCAGTTTGCAATGTATTCTGACTGTCTACATTCAAGATATGAGGTATATTACATAGGGTAGCATTGTGCAGATCAAACGATATTTATATGTTGTTTCAATCTTTCAAATTAGGTATGGATATTCCACTCTGATGTTCACTTATATTTGGAAAATATAAGTGAACATCAGAGTGTTAAAGGCTACTGTTTATTTATATGCAGTGCCATTTTTCCAAGAACAAGAATAACTTTGTTAAAAAGTACGCAGTTAACTTGGTTTGCCTTCCTCTGCCTCAAGAACTCTGTACCCTTTGAACATGGAGGATATTTACACTGTAAAGATCTGCTGGGCTTACTACAGACCGGGTTGAATGAAAGCACATCTCAAAGCGGTCTTTGCCACATACCTGAAGTTTTGGACTACCTTGAAACAAAGTCAGAATGTTTGGCTTTCCCAGAACCAGAGCTGGAACTGCATTTAGTGATTGGCATGGAGTCCAAAGCCACATCAGAGGCCAGAAGTTGGAAATACAGATCATAAAGATAGATGTAAGGTTAGTGGGCAAATAGACTCAGACCTGCTGAAGCAGCAATTTACTGGAAGGGCATTAAGACACTATTACTTATAGTATCTGTTACGACCCATTTAACAATATATGTTGACTTAGAAATGCCCTAAAGGCCCTCCGGTGTTCTTTGTGTTGGTGGATGAACATTAATCTTTCTATGTAGACATTTCTATATGATTTAATAGCAAACATACACTAAAAGAAAAACCTATTCCTCTGAACAGCCAGGGGCATAGAAAATCAGCTGAGGCACAAAATTATGCACCATGTATATATGATATACAATGACTATATGAAGAAAATAACATATGATGAATAAAACCAAACTGATAGATTAGCTAAGATTAGTTAACTGACTTTGCTAAGTATTTGGTTGTGTTAGGCACTTAAATGCACTTCTCAATTCAATAATGTGGTTTATGTGATTTTAGAGGACAATGTAGTCTTGAATTTTGTCCTTAAAAAACTCAAAATTATCCCTGAGAACATTTTTTTTTTAATCTCTAGATTTAAACTCTAAATGGCAGCTGACCAGTTGAGAGAGGGCAAGTAAAACGACTCATCTAGTTAATCAAAGATGATGTCAAAGTTTGAGAGCTCTAAATGTTTAAGGACATGAAAACACATTGTAACATACTGTTTTCCAATTCATCAACTGTTAGGAGACCAACATCCTTTTGTTTTGTTAATTACACAGGTATTATTTTACTCTTGTATTGAAGTAAGTCTTTTGTCTCTATAAATGGTAGTATGAGATGAAAAACACAGATTGTTGAAGGTGAGAAGACAAGCAAGCAAACAAACCAACATTATTTTACTCCTTATATCTCTGGAACAGATAATACATTTTTATTTCTTTATTATGTAGTTGATTTAGGCTTTGTCTCATCAAAACGAGTTTATATATTTTATATATGAAAAATATCTTAAATTATCCCATAAACATAGCCATTTAGGATTTAGTTTAACTCCAAAGATTGTAAGTAACCCAAATACCAATCAACATTTAAAGCAACAGCATCCAATTATACCACTTTCCATCTTCCTTCTATGGCAATTGTTGATAAAATAATTTTTTGCATTTTCATTTCGAAGAAAAGACTGCCAAACAAAGACATAAGTGTGGTGCAAGAATGCAGTTCATTTGAAACTGGATCCTCCAAACGCTGGGTGACACACTCCTGCTACTTTGTAAGAAATCTGTTCACAGCACATAAAGCGCAGCACTGTATCCTAAGGCAAACATCACACTGTGAGGAAGGCTGAAGCCTGGCCTCTTCACATTTCAGGAGTTGCTTTTGTTGGCATACGATGTGAGGACCGAAGAAAAGTTGCATCATTATGTACACATAATTCTTACACATGCTAAATCTCCCATTCTAAGCATCAGTTTCACATCTTTGAGCTTTAAAGATATAATTCAAATTTAGAAAGCTTAATCGCCAGGTAGTTTTTTTTTCCCCCTTTGATCACTCTAGTCTCCAATATGTACATGCACCTACAACAACACAGTTTACCAACAGAAGTAATATATATGTATATATAGATATGTACACACCACATACGTTATATATTATATATAAATATATAGTTCCTAAATCTAATCGATGGCAGAATAATTTTTTTCAGTAATGATTTTTTTTTTTTTTTTTTTGCAAAAAGGAGCTGTTCCTCTCTGATTCTGACTGCAAATTCATGGGGAAGCATGACCAACATGACTCTTCAAATTGCGAAAGTTCTTCAATTATTATCACTACAGTCTTTAATGCAAGAGAGAATACTGGGGAAACTAACACCATTGTTCATTGACAAGACAATGACAAGAGTTGGTTTTGAAATTTTCAAGCTCCAAAGGCTGCAACTTATCTGTCAGGAAGGTGACAAGTAGGGTCAGAAAAGTTTTGTATAAAGTTCTGGAATGTCCATGTTGAAAGTTGAGCTACAAACCACAAATATCTTAAACTAGGTATCTGTGTGGTCAAGGCTGTAGGATTTCATCCAGTCCCTTGCTAACTGTGTCATCCACTTTTCCTAATCAGTGAACTTGAAAGCGTCTCATAGGGTTTGAATGATGTTTCACTGGTCAGCGAATGCTATTCTTTAATGACTTCATGATATGGTCGCCATCTTTAGTTTCATTAGGAGCGAGTAGACGTGTCCTTCACAGATCGTAGCTGCAGGCTAAAGTTTGTCTTTATAACTACAACTGCACCGGGTAATGGAAATGGCATACTCTGTTGCCAATGGTAATGCTGCATAAAACAAACATATCAAGTGGTTTAGATGCACCTCAAACTATGTTTCCCACTCCGCTATCTATTACTCTTCTTCCAGTTACAGCATTTAGACTCATGCTGGGTGACACTTGACCTGAAACCAACATGCAGGTTAAACAACTGCTGCAGTAATCTCAGTCTTTATCAAGTAGAGCGCTACTCCAAAATAAACCATATCCTTAAATACAACCACCATAAAAAAATGACCTCAGGATTACCAGTTGTAATGCATAATTATTCTAAATTTAATTAACTTTAAAACAAAAATCTTTTCCTTTTCATTTGAAGAGCAAACATAATTAAAAAACTTGGGTCTCACATTTTTACATAAAGGTCCAGTGCTGATAAATTCCTAGTTTCCACACAGTCTCAGCAGTTGATCTAGAATCTGAATGTGTAGCCAATGGATTTTCTAAAAAAAAACAAACACGAGTAAAAAAATCTTACCAATATAGCTACATCAAGACCGAAGGAAAGGTGCATGACTCTGACGAGTTGACTTCAGTTTAGTGATTGTCACTGGCAGAGTGACAGTATCTGATAAGCAAAGTTATGCAACTGCCTTGGGCCTTAAATCGCCAGCCCCCAAACATGATAAAATGACAATGGGTGTTATTTCATTCCAAATTAAAATGAAAATCTAAATATGACAAAAATTGTTTTCTTAAGACCAAACTTAAGAAAACAGTTTTCCACAATAATGAGAAAACTGCTTAACCCTTGTGTCCAGAAATGGGATCCAACCGACCCCACACGTAAAACTTGTATCATTTTCCACAGTCCTCTACGTTTGCCTCAGTCCTCGCACGCACAAGGGTTAAATTATCCTTGGAAAAAATGGTGTCTATAGGATCTGAAATGTTGACTATGGATGGAGAAAAACATTTGCCAGAATATATTTAATGTTTAGAGACAGGAGTGTGGCTTACTATGACCTATTACTGTATTTTCTCAACTATAAGTCGCAGATATCTCTTACGCTCCAGGTTTTCCACAACGATGCAGCAGCACCAGAGGGGGGCGAACACCCAAAATTTGAGTCATAACAGGTCAATTGAATATCACATTTATTACGGTTGAAAAATAAAAAGGTGCCAAGTTTAGATTTAACTGAACTGATTACGGTAGTTTGCGAACGGTAACTGTAACAGTAAAAGTGCTGATCCTTCATGTCTGCTACTAGCATGTGCTAAATGAAAATAGGCGCTTCCTTCTTCATCTTCTTCTGTTTCTTCTTCTTCTTCTTCTTCTTCTTCTGTTTCTTCTTTAGATATCAAAGGCACCTTGCATCCATTATTGTTGCACTACTGCCATCTATTGGATCCTAATATCTATACCTCAAATTCTCATGATCCCAGTATTATTTAAAAAAACAAAAAATCTTATTTTTCCCCTCAATGCTATTTAACTGATCAACAACATTCTCAAATTTCAATTCCCTGTTAAAACCCAATTCCGTTTTAATGGGCGCTTTCTTCTTTTATTTCCAATTTTGACTTCCATTTGATTCACTTCCTGCTAAAGAGCCCCCTGGTGGTTTCACATAAAATCCGCACCGGACTATAAGCCGCATGGTTCAAAGCTTAGGACAAAAGAAGCGGCTTATAGTCTGGAAAAAAGGGTACTTGGGAACTGCATTGAATAGTAGTTGTAATACAAAGAGTAAAAGTCAAACATAAGTTGTTCCTATAAGAACGCAGTGTTCAACTGGGAACATCTGCTTACAGAGTGATTTTTATGGCAAGGTAGTGAAGAAAAATCGTCAACGCTAGAAGGGCAGTAGCTCTGTAATTTATACTTGGATATTGCCTCAAATTATTCTGCTGAAAATGTTGGGTAGGTAAAATATTGAACTAAATATAAAATTTTATGTAAAATACCCCAATTACTAAATAGGAAGTGAAGAACAAAGATCATAGACATCACACCGCGGCCCACTGTTTACAGGAGCAATAGAGGATGACGCCGTCTATGAATCGAATTTAAAGTTGTTGAGCAGTGCATGAAACTGTCACCCCAAAAACTAATTTAAATATACTTTGTTGTCTTTCCACTGATTCAAAATGTCAGCATTTCTTGCTTTAGCCATTGTTTACATCTGGATAAAATGTGCCATAAGCTTTCTGACTGGAGATTTTTTTTTAAAACGATCAGCTAGGTATCCAATTTTGTACTACATGGAAGTGGTACAAATCAGATTTATTTATTTATTTATTTATTTATTTATTTAGCTTTTTTTGGTAGGTGAAAAGATTGAAAATGGACTGTTCACAGTGCCAGTCAGATATGAAGCATATTAGGGGAAGACATCTGGTTTGGGTTGCACTTGTGACAGTAACAAGTTTGTTATTTTACTAATACTATTACTGATCAATGTGTCAAAAGCTCAAATTACAGTACATGTCAACTATAGTCCTACATTTCAGATGAGTTGAAACAGAGGCAACATTAATGAGCTGGTGCACATATCAGGACCCCCAATACTTTTCATATTGTGTTCTATCATATAATAGAAAGTATCATCTAATCTTGAATGTGGACAAAACAACGGAGATGATTCTAGCGTTCAGGAAAACCAGGACTAGGTCGAATGCTGAATTAATTCCAGAAGAAGAGGTGCTGAAAGAATATAAATATAACAGTGACGGCAACAGTAAAACTGTGTATAAGACGGGACAGTGCAGACTGGACTTCTTGAGGACACGTAAACCCTTCAGTGTTTTCGGGAAGTTGTTGGATGCCATTTATACATGTGTTGTGGAGAGTGCAATCTCTTCTGCCGCAATCTGCAAATTTAGCACCATCAGAGTCAGTGACTTTTAAGATGCTCAAAATATATATTAAACAAGGTTTGCTAAGTTCTAGGGACTGTTCTAGAGCAATAGAGATGATCGTGCAAACAAGGATCGTTAATGAAATGATGAACATTACAAGCATCCTTGAGCATCCTTTGCATGACACAGTCCTACAACAAAGTGACACTTTGGGACAATTTAGAATGAACTTGATAGTATCGCTGTGGGGATGGATGGATTAATGGATGGATGGATACAATGAGGTAAGTGCAAAATACTATGGCAGTGCAATATTCTCTATTATTTCCTAATTAACAGTCCACACTTGAAGTCCCTGATTAGTACCAAACCAAGACATAATTCCCAGTAATCCTTTTTGAACATGTTCTATTCAGCTTCAAACTAATGGACTGCAGGGCTCCCATTGTGTGTTCTTCTGTGGAGTCTTCATAATAACAAGAGGATGTACTGTAGCATCAGAAAATTAGCCAAAATCTGAAATGTTATATTGGGTAACATGTCAGAAAACTAAGAAACCTTTATTAATAGCAATCATATCTTGAAACTTGTTGTAAACCCTGTGCATTTTCATGTTGTGACTTTGATTAAGAAAAAGTCTTCCCTAAACATGCAGGTGGTTTTGTATGGCTTTTGTGGGTTTCTTTCTTCTCTAGATATATTATTTCTTATCTCTTATGAATTTTATGAATTAAGTGAATATATCGTGAACTGCATAGTTGTTAGAATTGTTGTCCTGCAGTAAAAAGGTTTAAGGTTTAAATACCATCCTGGGTCATATGATGACATATACCAATATGTCATTATGTACAGTATGATGACCACTGGAGATGGGCACCAGCCCACCTGCAACCCTGCAAGGATAAGCTGCTATAGATAAGGGATGAGTAGCTGGACGGATGAATATATCATGATTACGTTTACTGGTAATATGAACATGCAAAAAAATTAAAAGAACATGTTAAATCTCAAACCAAAGATAACACAGAGTGTTATAACATGTTTGAGTTGCAGGGTGTTTGTCAACCGACATTGCCAAAGCCAAAACTTCCCTAAATGGAATTCTGCTTAATAAAATACATTGAAAACCATGTGAAGCCTCACAAAGCTTCCTTTTGTTTGATTTGCTGAAAGAAGTTCCATCCCACAAAACCTTAATAAACAAGGTTTTGGGTTTTATTGATCCAATAACAATCAAAACAAAAGCCTCTTAGAATAATGCTAGCAAAAGTGCAGAATGGGTATGAACTGTGATTTCTTTACAATCACAGTTGTAAAAAAGAAAATCTCAACCATCGGCAATGTTTCAGTTTGCTGTGATGCAGTCTGATCAACTTCTTAATCTTTATTGTCATAATTTTTGTTTCATTTGACTTGAAGTTGTAGAAGACCTTTCCCCTTATGCGTAAGAAACAGAATAAAACAGGAGGATGTCAACGAAGCACCACCACAGGGAAACCTGTGTCCTAGCATTTGCAAGTTTGATTTACCCAAATGCATTAACCAAGTCATATATCCTGTTTAATCAGTTATTATCGTGACCTCTTTGACAACACAGATTAGAACATTTGTATAATGCGGATTCCAATAATCAAGCTGTGACTTGAAAAGGTTGTCTCAGCGCCACGGATAAGTGGCAAATGATCAAGGAGTAAAGTAGCTCTGGCTTCAGAGTAACAGCATATGATTTCTAAGTTGATGAAATCATAAATCATCAACTTATGATGACATATAATAATATGTCATCATAAGTTGCCGTAAGTCATCATATACGGCATATATGATGTCATATACATGTCATCATATATTATATGTTAACCAAGTCCTATGATGTCATACATATGTCATCATATATTATGCGTTAACCAAGTCATATATATGATGACATATGTATGATGACATTTTGTTAAATGTTAAAGTTAACAAAAATGTTTAAAAAAAAATTGTTCAATATTTTTCACTGATTTGTCTGCATGCCCTGACCTGAGGAAATCACAATATGAGACAGTCCCAGTCATTTAAAACATCCAATATGACCAATCCATATCTGTTGTCTTGGTGCTCCCCTCTCCACTCCCATCTGCTCTCATGTGCACTTTTAACCCCTGCATATATATGACATTAAGAAAACAAAACTTTAATCTAACCTATAGGTGTTTGGATATATTTGCTTAAATACGTAAATAAAAAAAAAATAAAATAAAAAAAACAGCATGCCATGCCACTTACTAAATGATGCTTACACGTGCTCCCGCGGAAGCGTTCTTTTTTTTCCTCCACCAGACTTACCTTTGTATGGTTTCTCCGGCACCAGGTGAAGCGGTCCGATGTATCGCTGCTGGAAAGCGGCTCTCACTTCATAACAGGTATGCTTATCCGCCTCGATTGCGTTCACTGCGAAAATGACCAACGCCAAAATCCTGACGGAGTCAAAAGAGTTGACGCGTGGGCATATTCCTCGGGACATTGCCGCATCTCACACCAGGTATCCTCGCAGATGACCAGCTGGAGTCTGACCGTAAGCTGTCTGACAGTGTTGAAAACGGAACTGCGAACGTGAAAAGCGACGGCTCGAGTGAACATCTGACAGATCTTTCTAACTGAGTCTTACATTATCGGTTGGGATGAGAGAAAGCGCGCCGCAAAGACAGGGGAGGTTTGGTGTCGTACAGAGGAGGAGTGGTTGTCTTCTGAAGCCAGTCTGTCCCGCGTTTGGCACTTTGCAGTAGTTGACTGCATGTTGGCTGTGCCTGTTTCCAAAGTGCTGCGCACATTCCCCTCCCTGTTCTCTATATCTCGGCTTTACGTCAACACTAAATGGCACTGTAGTAGACTTATGGAACTTTTCACTTCATGTATATTGGATATGATATTTGGAGGGTAAACGTACACCTCTACAATAAAGGATAAAATGTTATGTGGTTATTGTAATGTCTGCAATATCACGAGATTACTTTGCTGGCAGTCACTTTACCGACATGATTTACCTTTTTTTTTTTTTTTTTTTCTGTTATAAGAAAAAATGGTAAGTGTATCAAAGAAAGTCTGCTAAATGACAAACCAAGGATTAAAATGAACAAGAAAAGAACTGCAACAAAAATCTCCAAGCATTCTAGTTACTTACCTTGATGATGTACGTTATTGTAACATTAATTCATCCTTAAGATGTAATTAAATCTATGGAGTTTGAGTATTTTTTTAAACCTACTGTAAACTAATTATTTGAGATACAATGGCTCCACCTCGTGGACAACAGGTATTATGACACAGCGTGAAACGCCTTTATTGTTTGTGATTTTGGATGATTATGGTTTACATGAAAACCCCAAATTCAGTGTCTCATAAAATTATACTATTACATAAGATTAAAACAAATATTCTAAACAGACATGTCAAACCTATGAAAGTATGTACATTTCTTAAAACATAGATGGGCCTCCTCTAGCATAAATCACTGAGTCAATATGACTTGGCATGAGGTTTGTAAATGGGAGTAAACCATTGTGACTTACTCTCATTAAGTAGGATATTAATGACTGTCTTCTGTACATAAGAAAAAAAATTACTGGCGTTTTGAGTATGTGACACCACAAGTTTTCAATATTTAACTTTTATTTTAATGTTTTGAAACACTTAAACTCCAGTATTCATCACCTACAAGCCATAATAATCAAAATCACAAGGGAAAATTTGGAAATATCTCTATATATTGACTATACGTATGTCCCTATACATGTGTGTAATAACAAACAACAGTAAATTCAACTACAGTTCATGTGGTGCCGAGCTTGGAAACTCAAGGCTGCAGTTTCCAAGCTTCTGAGCTTCGGCTTCAGAGAGTGTCTGTCTTTGGGGTTACTTGTTGGTTGAGTAGTCAGACACTTAATAGTATTGATATTTCATAATAACATTACTCAGGTAAAAGTAAAAAAGTATAGTGCAGTAAAACTCCACCTAACAGTATTTTGTTTTTGTTTTCCATTTAACTGAGCAATTGTAATTAGGTGCCACCCACCTCTGTTGGTTAGATGCACACACCTGGCACCAATATGTCAGGGATTGCAACAACTAATCAACCTAAAAAAAAATCTTACCCAAATTATCAATACGTGTTTTCTTTTACCTTCGCTGATAGAGTTACCTTGTGTTTTACCATGCTGCTTATACCTGCCCTGTTTGTCCTAAGTCAACATTTTTTTATGTGAAACTGTGTTTTATATGTTGTTTGTAGTTCTGTTATAATTTTAGTACTCCCTTACGACTATGAATGATCAAGCTAACCATTTCATTGGAACAAAATCACTTAGTGATATAAAGATGGCATTCTCCTACTTATTTATTTATGTATTTATGGCATGATCTTATGTGTAAATGTCGGATAAATGAAATTTTTTCCATGCTCTATTTCTTTTTAAAATACTTTTTTTTTCACAGAACATTTTATTTAATTTAGTTTCATATCATTTTATTTATTTTAGAGACCTATGCATAGTTATTTTAAGTGTTAAAAGATAGTGTTTACACCAGAGGGCGCTAAATGCTCAACTTTTCACTCAGATTGCCCCGATTGTCATTGTTTTTGCTTTTGTAATTGTGAAGGGAAAGTGCAAAACAAGGTCAGTAGGAGGGGAAATGGGGATTTTCACACTGTAAAACAATATAAGATGCATCTGATATAAGCTTAGGGTTAACCTTATATTCGAATAGGTTCACCTCGGTAAAATAAAATATATCTTCAAAATGCATACTATTTGATTTTGCAGAAATCAAATTGTTTTTGTTTTTTTACTATGCAGCATCAGCTGTTTAGAACTGAAGAACACCATATTGCAAGATCTACTGTACATCAATTTGAATATGTGTAATTCCAGTTCTAAGGGTAATTGTCATTGAAAATACTGTGACGGGTGTTATGAAAAAAGAAATTATTTCATGTCTGATAAATAGTCATTTGGAGGCATGAAGAGACTCCAGTGATTATGTTAGGAGATCCTGTACCAATTTGCCCAAGTCATATACTTTGTACTCAATCTGCAAGTGCTTTAGTTCACCAGTTCTGGCTCTGTAAACTGGAGATTTGTAGATCTACAAGGGGTTAAGGCCATTGGTTGTCTGTTGGGAGGATTGCTGACTCCAGACTCTAATTTTCACCTCTCTGTCTTGTTGGAAGCAGCATGAAGTGTGAAGGGTGAACATTAAGGACATGCCTCAGCTTAGCATCTCTGGAGAGAGGAAGCTGTTATAAATTAGTACTTTGAAGCTCGCAGCTTTCTAGGGAAATTGTGATTTTTTAAAAATGATTGTCAGTATTAAGACAATCATCATCATCGATGCTCTTAAATGTTTAATTATATATATATATATATATATATATATATATATATATATATATATATATATATATATATATATATATATATATATATAGCTTGAGTTGGCATTCATGAATCACAGAGTGGTCAGACTCTGGTTTCTGGTCAGTCAGACCAGAAACCATATGCTCCATTTCTCTCTCCAAGATCTGAGAAAAGGAAGCAAGCCATGCTGCATCTTTAATGAGAGTCTGACATCTGTCTCACTATCTGTTCCACCAGCACACCTCCACCGGACTTCCGGTAAACAGAATGCAACTAAGCCTCTAAATTTATGCTTTAGGAATCTCCATTCTGCTGAGAACTCTTCAAAAGTGAACATCATTAGCAGAAAAACCTGCGGTGTGTGTCAGCTGATTGCATTCAGATCATTCCCTTTAAAAAAAAAAAGCAAGTGTGCAGGCATCCCCCTGTATTAGTAGCAAATTCTTTTCATCTGTGTCGTTTGATTGATTGGTATAAAGTTTTTATAGACTCTTCATTAGCCTGTTAGAGAGTACTGGATCAATACATGACTGAATTGAGCACCACATATCTGCTACAGGGTACCTTAGTCTGTGTAGATGGATGGTTATATGGTTACAAACATCATTTCACATTCCAAGGTCCAACCAAAAAAAAAAAAAAAAAAAACGACAAAACAGATACCCATACACATAACCACAACCATTCGAAAACAAGATTACATAAAATGTAGCATGAAGTTAATAAAACGTAATAACAGACAACTGCACATGGCATATTTTGCGGTTAAACCAACACTGTGCTAAGTCTGTTTGGTCCTTTTCTGAATTGGTGTTTATTTAACTCTTTAGCACCAGACGATTTGAACACTTGAAATTGTTAAAACTGCTCAGTCTCTAGTTAAAATCTGCTGTGTACCAGTCTCTCCACAGCTGTGAATAGTATCATGTAGAGTTCACCCGTGGGCTTGCTAAGGCATTTTATTTTCCAATTAATGTAAATGACATATAAGCTCAAATATCAGATCTCTAAGTTCACCCTTAAGAGTGCTGACTCCGGCTGTCACAAACATTTCATTGCACTGGCCCGTCTTGGTCTTATCAAAATTAATCTCAAAGCATCATTGTAGGCAACCTGAAATCTTCTCAGAATTCCCTTTTTATAGTGTGCGCATATTCATTGATTCCATCTTGGATGTTGTGAAATGATCTTACTCTCATTGTGGTTTTGGTGAAAGTTCTTTTGGAACTTTAACAATGTGAGTTAAAGTTCCAAAAGAACTTTGAATTGAATATTGGTCATTGAGACTTGATGAGCTCAAATTGCTGCCTCTTTGCCAGCGAGTGCTACCAATTGTTTTTTGACCTGCCTTGACCTGCCTTATTGTGCATAGTGTTCAAGTTTAACGTGGCCCCTTGTTCAACCTACTGCCATATGGTAAAAGGAAAAGGGCCTCTGTGTCACATGATATTGATACCGCAGATCGACAGAAAGTCAAAGATAATTAACTTAATTAACTAAGATATCCTACAAACCAGCCTAAAATATTGTATTTTTTTTGTCATGGTTCATATAATGACACAAAACACACAGAAGGTCTAATCGGCCTTGATGAATTGTGCACTCTGATTGTATGCATGGCTACCAAAGCATTTGAATACAGTCAAATTTGTGTTTCGATGTCTTTTTCATTAAATGCAAATTTGTTCCTGCAAGGCTACATGAACTAAAAAGTTCCAGGAACCGCATTCTGTTTCACCCCTCGTTCTGCCCCAGAGGGAGTGTACTCTACTGTTCACAACACAAACTACTCTCGTGCACATTGGAGGAAATATCTGTTCAACCCCTTTTGTCCGTAATGTTTTCATTTACTGTCTGTTTTCATCAAACTCCTGTGGGCTCTACATGCTGTGGGGTTCACTGAGGTCACACTTGCCTTTTTATAAATGAACATGTGGACGCGTGCGTGTGATGGGCCAGTATGGTCGGACTAACTTCCTTTGTGAAAGATCAGTCAACCATATCCTTCACAAAAGGCATAAAGAGGAGTTGACTACCTAGTGAAAGTGCATTGTGATCTCAATGAGATCACTTCAGCTGCTTGTTTTGCATCTGATTTACTGATATGAGTCGAAATGGGTGCAGAGATATAAAGATTATATTCCACCCTGCCTTACCTCTCTAATTATTAATACGCAATTAAACACACTTTGTGGATCATAGCGCCCTTGCTATGTTCTTGTAGCTCTTTTAGATCACCTTGTGAACTATAACGCCTTTTGAATCTTTGTTTTCCAATTGATGTTAACTGCCATTATTCCAAACATTGATGACCGGATGTTTTTAATTGGTTTCGATGTCTTCAGAAACTTGCTTAACCAGCTTTCTGGCTCAAACCAATGTTGAAGGGACACCCAGGAGTTGTTCAAAGGGTGGAGTGGTGGTGGTGGAGGGTGCATGATATGAGTCAAGAGAAATGGAGGGAAGGGTTGATAAAAACACAACAGATCTTTACTTCCTAATCCTTTTGTGTCCATGGTGTTAATCCATTCAGACAAACCAAGTCCCCTCCAACCACCCACCCATGTTCAAAGCATCCCCTTACCCCCTCCCTTCCTCTCCAGCTTTTTCATCAGCTTTTGCATCACATACCCCTCTCTCCCAGCACACAGACAACCAACAGCTATGTGGAAACACTCGTCCCACAGACAGTTGTGCAGTGACATTCCACTGACAAAAACAGCAACTCAGCTTCAAATCTGTTTATATTTGATCTTTTTTTTTTTACCTATGGAGCCCCAGGGAACACATTTGGCATTGGTCTGCTTGCTTTTACATGTTTGCGAATTCAATTACTAATCTTGCACCAGCCTTTTCATTTGTGCATGGAGGAAATTACAAAGTGCTGCTGTTTTGCTCTGAGTACTCTCCTTATTCCTCATTGTTTTAACCACAACCCGAGACGGCACGAGAGAGCAACACGGTGCATTCACAGCCAGTGTTTTCATGTCATGGTCTTGTTTACGAGCTGCAGGAGAGGAGCAGGAGGAGGAGGAGGAGGCATCAGGGAGGGTAATCGCAGTGGTTGCCAGGGGAAGAGGAGGTTGCATCTAATGAGGTCACACCCTGGCAACCCTTTGACTCCTCCCACCTACCCCTCCTATTCTCCTATCTTTGCATTTGTCCCACCGTGCCCACCCTGTCAACTCCCCGCCTTCTTCCACCCCCTGACAGGGAGAACTCTCCGTGGTGCTGACAACAGAACAACACATTCAGGCTCAAGCTTCCTCTCAGCTGCAAAGGGAAAGGCAAAGCGAGACACAAGAAACAAAAACACAACACGAATGCTTGCAGAGAGAGGCTTGTGTATTAGTGTGACAGAAATATTAGTTCAAAGGGACTCAGCAAAAAAAAAAAAAAGAGCTGTGGAAGAAAGAGATGGACACAGAGCAAGAGAGAGAGGCTGACGTATTAGAGTAAGGTGGCTACAGTAGGCAGTGGGCGTGTTCTTCTTGTTTTGGTGTATAGCTGGGAAGCCCAGTGTCATCTGCTTAAGCACCGAGGTACTGCGCTGAACAGGACAGAGGAAATCGGCAGGGAATGCAAGAACCCTTGGTCTA
This sequence comes from Poecilia mexicana, assembly GCF_051168715.1. NCBI lineage: Eukaryota > Metazoa > Chordata > Actinopteri > Cyprinodontiformes > Poeciliidae > Poecilia > Poecilia mexicana. The sequence continues at coordinate 16,505,151 of NW_028263386.1, read as the reverse complement.
CCTCATCCACCAGGGCGCCGCGGATGTGGATCCCCTTTTTTAAATTACTGTCGTGAGACTTTGATCGAATAGAACGTGCAAAGAAGAAACTCTCCGAGAAAGAGCCTTGAACTGGACTTTAAAGCCAACTTGGCTATGCAGCTGTGAGAGGACTTTGGTTTGAGAAGATGTGAGGTGCATTTTTGCAATGCACGCAGTGGCAGTTGTGTGCTGCTTTTTTAGCGCACGCACATGTGCGTAGAAGTGAAGCTCTCACAGCTGGCTTGGAGTCTGGCAGCATCTGGATTGGAGGTGCACGATACTTGGCCCAGGAGAAGGGAGCACTGGGCAGGGCACCTGATGGCCCAGCTCCCTTCTAGTTCCATCTTCATCCTGGGTCACTGGGACTCTTTCAAGTGGGACACAATCTGTTGGGGGGAAAAAAAATAAATAAACAAATGATGGACGGAGGTCTATGTGGATTTAAGTGGAAGAGTGCATGGACCGTTCTGCATAGGTCAGAGTTCATTGTTGCACCGTGGACTCAGGGAGAGACAGAAGACACTTTGGTTTACACCACAGTAAAGACAAAGCCTTATTGTAAGTATGCATCGTAATGCTTTTTTTTATAACAAAAAATATCACACAGGACATTAGGCAGATTAATAACCAGTCTACTTATTTCATGCACATACTCTTTAATTTGACAGGAATTTCTACTTAGAAATTAGCCTGACACATATGAAAGACTTGTCAGTTGTTGGCATTTTGAAAAGTAAAGCAACTAAAGGTTAGCTGAGGTTAACTGCAATCCACTGATGTATGTCTGTATGTGTGTATTCATGCACAAGCACCCATGCGTGAGGCCACCTTAATGCTGGCCCTGAAATTTTTTTGACATTGTGTCTTTAGAATATCCACGGTGGCCCTCTCTGGTGACATGGTTGCCTGGAAACAGAAACGATGTGCCACCATAATTTACTTTTAAAGCAAAGTGCACCTCTGTCTCAACTGTCATTTAGGGCAACAATGAGCAGAGGAGGAACTGAAAGCAAGAGGAAATCTAAATGAGACAAAAGGAACTGAAAGATCTAAAAACAAACCAAAAAAAATAAAAAACTAGTTGGAGAATTTATAGATTTTGCTGAAGTGATAGAATGATACCATAATTTTAAATCACTAAGTTTTTTGAGAACAAGCCTTTGTAAAAGGCCAGTAAAAACACTGTGATAAACAAGCCGATTCCAATGTGGGCTTCTTTTGCAGGCTTACAGGATTAAGCCGGTAGGCTTAATTCAGCTCAAACACTGTTTGAACGGTGCTTTCTCATCTCTGCACTTATGCTGGCATACCTCATTTCTTCCTTAAAACTCAGTTCTATTTTCCCATACCAAAGACTTATACGCACGTCTGTATGTGCACTAGTGACAAAATCTTGCAATCAAAATACATCAAAATTGTTCGTCGCCGTGCTTCGGTGCCCTAGTGTGAACTCTCCTGTCTCTAACAGCAATCACTCCATATGTCTTTAAAAAGATGGGCTGAGGAGGTGTTGAGGATGCCAGAAGGGGTGTGGAGCCTACAGATAAACCCACTGACCTACCCTGCGTGGCGAGGCATAGATAGACATGGGATGCAGAGATGCTAAGGATGACCAGACAATGGTTGCCCTCCCTGTTAGCTGCGCAGTCTCCATCTGGCTGCCCTCCAAGACCCCCCTCACTGCCCTATCCTCCCTGCACACACAACATACATGCAGTTATCTCAAAGCCCCTCCCCCCTGCCCCCTCCCCATGCTCGCTCCCACTCAGTGCTTCTCTCGTACGTAAACAAGCAGAAGTCTTCGGCTGATCTGAAAACACTGACCTACATAAAAGCATGCACTGTCTTCTCCTCATCCTATTCTAGACTCTCTAAATTCAAGTTGAGAGCATTACATATTTTATGTATAATTTTGCATGTGTTGTTATTATTATTATTATTATTATTATTATTATTATTATTATTATTATTATATTTTTTATTTTTTGGAAAAATGCATCCAGCACATACATGCTCTGTACGTCTTATATGCTTCTGAGATTGAAGAGATGGAAAGAGTTTTATTATAGTTTACTAGTGAACTGTAATTAGCTGCATAATTTTTTGTTGCAGAGTTGGGGGGCAACAAAGAAAGATTTGTGGATCAAAGCAAACAACAGCAAAATAAATAAATAAGTGAAATGTTATTTGTATATGCAAAGCTGTGCTTTTGTTCAGTGAGACTGCTTTAATTTGTTTGTGTCAATCCTTTATTTTATCCCAGGAACGCTGTATCTCAATGCTCTCTTGGTTAAAACCAGTCATTTCACACTGAAAAATGTGCAGATACAACTGAGAAAATGAGCCTGTTGTTAATCAACACTCAAACAGGAAGTTATGTCTAACTGCTGGTGTGTGACAATGTTGAATGAAACATGATGCCACCCTCAAAAGATGAATTATACCACGGAAGATGCAAGACTCAGCAACATCGTACAGCTTCTATTTGAAAAGAGCCACACATCATTACTCATAAATGTTAACAGATACTCTGATCAACTCAGTGTGTTAGATTTATGAGGCTTTTAGCTATTTTTTTAATAATTGGCTTTCTTATAATCAGAAAATAAAAACTGTGCTTTGCACGAGTTAATTACAAAAGTAGTAACTGTAAAAGTCCACTGTCGCGACGGCTTCTAGTTAGAACCTTGTTCTGCAGAAAGCTGAACTTCAGACCCAAAAGTCTTTCGCACTCTTGAATTTGTTTTCTTCCAGGAATGTTCTGTATTAGCTCCAATCGCCTTCTGAATGGATGAAAAATATTCCCACAACTTAATGCTTCCACTGCTGCTCTCTGCAGGGACTCTTCAAGAATTAACAGAGACTTCGGAAGGCAATTGCTTCCACTGATTTAAGGGTTATAAATACTTTTGTAAGACAATATAACTAATGACACAATAACATGCTTCCTGGAAAGCTCCATGTTACTCTTTATTCTGAATATTCTGTGCACCGATTAGGTAAGTGATCATAACTAAGAGTTTTTTTTTTTCTTTCAATTAGAATGCAGTGCAAAGACTTGAAGAATGATGAGCTCCAAAGAGGAGGAAACTCTCAGCTTTTTCCAATATGTTGAGGAGAATGGGCTGAGAGCCTACAACAGCCTGTTGGCTCAGAACTTGGACCACACCAGGAATGAAAGAAACAGGACATTCCTGCAGGAAAAAAACGAGAAGAAGAGGAAACAGGAGGAAGCCATAAGGAGGTAGGAAGGCAACCAGCCACAAAACAACAAACAAGACCCATGAGCATAAGTGAATAAACAGAGATGTCAGAGGACACACAAACACTTGGTTTTACCTTCATCACTGATTAGATGTATCACGCCTGCTACAACTCTGTGACATCACAGATGTGATAGAGTTCCCTTTAGGTTAGAGAGAATTGGGACAAGTGGAAAGAGGGTGCCTGTGAGGGTGGCAGGTTGTTTTATTTTGGGGTTAACAAGTGTGGACTGATGCACTCCATGAACCTATGGAGGATAATTAATTTCTCATTTAGACTTATTTAGGACTCGTCCTTGCAAAGAGGTCACTGATGCTCTATTTAAAAAAAAAAAAAAAAACAGCAAGAATAAGGAGAATCATCTGTGCGAGAAGAAGCTTTAGACTGTGAGGATACAAACGAGAAAGATGCAGGGGAACTATTTTTATTCTGAAAATGTGTTATGTTTAAGTATATTCAATTATATAATGTGTGGGAATAATTTTGTCTATCAGGGACAAGGCATTTTATTACATCTAAATGCTGTTTTCACACATTGATTACAAAGGTTTTCAACAGGAACACCAAAACCATCCCTAGATATGGCCAAAAGGTGATGCCACCATAAAGGTGTAGTGATGTCAGGTGAGATACTATCTCACCTGACATCAGTAACTTGAATTACCTACAATAGGTGAGACAGTATCTCACCTATTGTAGGTAATTCAATCAAAGCTGATTGTCAGCTTACACACAAACAAACACACATTTCCTAATTGTGAAGATAAATGACTTATACTAACATTCCAACATCTAAAACAACTACTAGCTGGTTTAGTTGCTCTCATATTGTTCAATTGTGCTTGATTTTAAAAAGCGGTGAAAGGATAAAATACATGATCTACCGACAAAAAAAGCACTTTCACTTCTTTCCTACTGGTAATCGGATCATTTCCTAAGATAAACTGTTTCAGTTTGTGGCAGCAGTTATGAAAAACATGCTACCCAGTGTTAAAATGGAATAAATGGGTTTTTTTATCAGTCTGTGAAAAACAAAGTATTTAAGCCCCTGTTCAAAGTTTTATCTTGTCATCCAGTCATTACTTTGGCGCAACCCTGGATGGTTGAATGTTAAGTGAGCAGATGTTCATCTGCATCTTTAGCCCTGTCACATTCCTGTCAAAGGTCGTGTAATTCTAAAGATCTCTTCCTCTTTTGTTGTCTGTTGTTCTTTGTGTGACTCTTTGTGGACAGCTCATTCCAGAGTGGCTACGTTTTATTTCTTTCGCAATCAAAGCTGATTTAGGGTTGCTAATGCTAATACTCCAAGCATTTTTAGAGGTCGATAAAGTTGGAAATCCTTCTGTGTTTGCATCAAAACATTTACCCCCCGCCCATCTCTATCAGTAGTCTGATGTAATCCTGTGGAGCAACTTCAGGAATTAGACACAGGGGATGCCTGAGGAAACTGACATTTGCTTCCTTTTAGATTTTGCCAGAGCAAGAGCATTAATACATTTCCACTTGAGGAGGAGCATCAAATTTTACGTTTTTTTTTGTGTGACTCCTACAAGTAGGTCAATGAGATGACCTATTTCTTATAGTAACTGAGAGAGAGTTTTAGAATTCATAGTGCATACTTGTTTCTGTGAGTGAATAAGCACATCCATGCTTGAACAACAGGTTAAAAGAAATGAGAGAGGGGTTGTTGAAGGGGGGGGGGAGGGAGAGCAAATGGCTTGTAAATTGTATTAGACTGAGTGTATTTAAGAGTGTGGTGAAGAAAACCTTGTTAGAGAATGATTAAGTGTGAGTTCAGTTACAGGGGATGTGTTCTGCCTGGTGACAGTTGGAGGAGCTGTAGTCCAATTGAATCAGCCTGTTGGATTTGAGCAAGGCGGGCCTTCCTGCTGACAGTTTCCTCACTAAGGGTCTCTTCTGTTGTTTTTTTTTTTTTTTTTTTACCTTTTTGAACACAAAAGTCATTGCCATAGCCTCACAGAAATACTTATTAAAGGGTATTTAATCACCGTGTGTCCCTCCTAACCACAAACTCATAGAAGACCAAACGTATGCAAATGTTCCTACATTTGCATGGGAATGCAAATTTCAAACGTCTCCTTTCCCTCTTCTAAACCCTTTGGAGCATGTGTGCATCCACTTACAGGCACTCATTCTGTTTCTTTACTCAGTATTCTCCTTGCTCCTTAAACAGAGAAAATTATTTGTTTATTTTTATTTTTTTTTATTTTTTAACATTGCCACACAGAAAAGCAGAGTTGCCCAACAACAAGTCAACTTCATTTGGTCCAACTGCACCTGTGGTCTGTCCTCTAGCCAATCACTGGGCAAATATCCTAAAAATAACTCAGCCACCAGTACTTCAGTCACACCAAGCCACCTACACACATGCGACCCATGCATACTGAAGCTGCAATGAGATGCACACCCAAAACATATGTGAAGCAGAAACATTTTTTTTTTCAATGACAAGTGTGGCTACATCTAATAGGTGTAATCTTTCTGCTTGTTTTCCAATTACATTTTATCCCCAAACCTTAATCGTGACTATAATAATGACATACAAATAAACAAACCAGGATACAAAATATGTTTTTGTGTTAAGATTTTGGATGCTTTGATTTCCCTATTTGACGGGCTTATCACAGTGACATTCTAAGGTTTGCTGCTGGCATCTTTTTCTTGAACCACCTGCTTAGTTTTTAAGCAAAACTGCCTTGACAATGAGATGCAGCCATGTGCAAGTGTTGCGTTGTGCACATGTACTTTGTTATTGTTGTGCCGGGGCAGCTGGTTTTGTGCTTGATGTGTATATGTGTCCTGTTGCTAGGCAAAGCAGAGTCTGAGCAATGAACCAAATCTATACAGCGCCTTCTGTTCAGCAGCTGGCCAAGAGGGAGTCACTGTCAGCAAAGGAGCATGCACATTCATGCTTTAAGCACATATGAATTCTGATATGGCTCACATTTGTAAACATGTACATATCAGTTTATGTTCTTTTCTTAGCTTTCAATATATGAAATATGAAAACAGTTCAAGCATGCACGCATAACACACACAAACACGCACACACTTTATCCAATTAGTGTTCCCCTTTTGCCCATCATTAAGGCTCCATTCAGGCCAATCATCCATTTATAGGCATTGATTGTTTACAGGCGGTGGAGTGGGGGGTGAGGCTTCCATCGTGTTTGTGTGACTAGTGTCAGTCATATCCAGGGTTAAGCTCAAATCAATACTGTGCCTTAACTCTGGTGACTTTTATGCTGTCAGTGAAACTCGCATTTGTCGATGCTGACTTGATGCCCTTATCAAACGCACACAAACATATAAACAAAAATGTTTCTGAGTTTGTGTTATTTTTTTTTCTCATATTTTATCAGAACTTGCATGTTTAATTCTCCATCTTTAAATTAGTTTTTTTTTTTTTATTCCTCCCCCCTCCCCTTTTTGCTGCTTTCAGAACTGGTGAGGATATAGCGACAGAAGGCAAGCACCTGCGCATGGGCTCAATAACCATGCCTGAGCCCCAGGAGCGAATGCCCTTGCCCCACCTGCACACTATCGCTTGCGGTCAGGGCTTCTCGGTCCGCTCCCAGTCCCTCCACTCTGTTGGTGGCGGTAACACAGGAGGAGGAGGAGGAGGAGGAGGAGATGAGGAAGTGGGGAGTCCCACCTCTAGGAAGCAGCCACCACCTAAGCCTAGGAGAGACCCGGCTACCAAGCTGAGCATGTCGTCTGAAGCAGTGGACCACAGTGCCATGTCCACCTGCCGTGGGGAGAGATGTGACGGTGAGTGTTTGTGGCACTTTGCATCACATTGCTGCAGATATCTTTAGCTGTTCTCTCAGAGTCACATGACATCTAGTTGTTGACATGATACAAATTTATTTATATTAAATTACTTCCTTTGATTACTTACGGGTAATGACATCATAAACATGTCTTGATCAGAAAGTTACATATATATATATATATATATATATATATATATATATATATATATATTTTTTTTTTTTTTTTTTTTTTTTTTTTTCTTTTTACTTACTTTTTGTTTGTTGGTCCCAATTAGTTAATTCCTTCTCCAATTTTTATCCTCACTTATTATCTATAAAGTGGCATTTCATCCCTTCTTGTTCTGTTACAAACACCTGTAGTATGATGGTAAAGTGGCAACGGTTTCAGCCACATTTAAATTTAAATGTCTGTCAATTATTCTAACCCCTCTCCCACAAACCAAGTCATTATATTTCATGACAGCACAATCTAAATTTTCTTGACAGTCAACATCCTCTGTTCTTGTGTATTTTAGGACAAACATAATGCTTATCTCATGTCCCAATAAATCAGAGCAAGTAAAGATAAAACTCATACTCTGACATAACAAATCTTTTGTCTTGTTTCCAGTTTTAGCAAGTGCCCATATACATCAAACTACATGTATTTGATACGTGCAGTTTTCAGTAAACGAAGCAAAACAACCTATTACTCACGGATAATAAAGTAATATGTATAGTATTATGTGCATGCATCACCTCCTTGAAAACTGTTGCCATTACAAACGCCATTATATGCAGTGCAAAAAATGGCAAAATGCACAGAATAAAACCTCTGAAATCCTAGCAATCTAATTTATAGACTGGGGCTTATTATAGCGAGAGAAGCTTTGACTTCTTTTTCATTGGTGTCCTTTACCGCCAACGTGATGTTTAGGGAGTCACCCAGCCGGGCTCAGATTGGTGGGGATCTCTGTGTGCACACACAGATCTTCCTGGGCACCACGGCAACCATCCCACAGAAACAAGACCCCCTGCAGCCCAGCCAATAACAGCCGTGCTACGGAGCTTGGGCCAATAGGACTCCAGAGATGCTGAGGTCTGAGCTTTGTCAGCCAATCAGCGATAGAGTGTAGGGGTGTCCCTGGTTAAGGGGAGGCTGGCGTGCTCCATTGCTGGTGCTTTTTGTGGAAAAGGGAGGAGCTTGTCAGAGTAAAATTCATTCAGGAGGAGCGACTGACCTAGATTTGTTTTTCCCTGGAGAAGAGGGAGGGGGAGGTGCTGCGGGTAAACACATCCATTACAGGGGGAGGGGGAGAAGGGGAAGTAAGAGACAGAGGAAAAGAAAAAAAAAACTGGCAGAAAAGAATATTTGAATGGCTGATTTCGGCATCAGCGCTGATACAAAGCTCAGCATTTAACAAGAAAACCTTGTTGCGTGGTAATGCATTTTATTGTGACAGAGAGAAAACATATTTAAGCAGTATGGCATGCACACATTCAGATTCTAGCAAATATTGACACAAAGAAATATGAGGCATTCTCAATAACATGGCTACTACACTGGTCCAGTTGCAGCATCTTCAATTTTTTGTCAGTGGCGATAAGGACAAAAAAGACATATGTATCCAAAAAATGAGTAAAGTTTGATATCAGCACCATCTAAACATACAAAATGAGTTGCAAATGACTACAGAACAACAACCTATGCTTACATGACATGATATTATTTGTTGCAACAGTAAAACTGAAAAATTAACATGCAACAGGGACACAAAGTAAGTACACTGTTAAACTTCAGCTAGAAACACTTTCAAAGACAAGTTAGCACATATGGCATAAATTGTTTTCATGAGGTTTTCCATCAATTAATGTGCAGGGATGTGCAGTGTTCATGCACCGGTTTGCATGTTCTGCAGTCACTGGTGGTGGTGAGTCATACAGTTATGGGAAATATGCATGTCTGGGGCCATCTGGTATCTGAATTATTAAAGGTCTAAAATCTGCAGTTTGGAAATTTCAGCTATGGTTCATTTCTTCACTAAGCCCATCTCTCACTTCCCATCCTAGGGAAAGGCACTTCTATCCAAACATTTCATCGACTGACCTAGAAATAAACTGTGACACAGAGCAGTGAATGAGGCTTTAGCGCTGCGCTGCTTTTATACAGTAGTATCTAGGAAATACTAGCACTGTACCAAAGCCACTCTGCACCACATCTGAAGAGATTCACACTGCAATAGCACGTCACCACTATCAACAAGAAGCTCCACAGAGTGTGTGACCCAAATACAATATTCTCATATTGCTTCCCTGCTATGTATCTGACCTAGAAACATGCATATGCATCAACTGGTCCCGCAACTCACATGCAAGGTATTGCTCACAGTGATACACAGTGACCTACGGCTGACCCATAAAAATTCAGAAAGGTTTCCTATCAACGCTAGTGTTTTTAATTCAATGTTTTTTCACACAAAACGAATGACTTACTACAATTTGCCAATGGTGTTTTATTTGCAACTGTAGAGATTTTTTTCTTATATATTGATATTCTACTTCCTGTTCCTTTTTGTCTCATTAACCTGTCTTGCATATTTCTTACACAAAATATGTTGTATTGATATAAAGGATTAGATGACCTTGTTCTGTTTAATACACTTTACCTCAAGGTAGACAGATTCTTGTAAAAAGGCTTTGAAGCTTTCAAAACTTTCTGATGAATCCACACAACGTATCGAATAGTTGTGTAATAGTAGGACTATTTTGTCTGCTTTTTATTAGTTTTCACAAATAAACAGTAAAAATACCCACTTACTCTGGAATCCACTGCAATCAATTGCCTTTAGAAGTCACTAAATTAGAAAGTAGAGTTTACCTTGAGTAATTTACATTCAGTATAAATGCTGTTCTGTGACCAAACAGCATTATGAATTATAATATATGAGCAGACGGTCATATAAACATAATAGAGTGAACTGATCACTGTTTAATCAATTCTGAAAATTGTAATGCAATATAACTGAAGACAAATTAATGAAATGGAAAAAAAAGAAAATTCTGATTTTGTTTATTTGATCAATTTTCTCTCCTTTGTGTTTTAGCAGTACAAGGATGCAATGAGGACTGCAGACGGGTGCCACCTCCAAAACCCAAGAGGAACCCCAACACACAACTTAGCGTTTCCTTTGACGAGTCCTACATTAGGAGTCACGGAAGCAGTGGTGTGTGCTCGTCCAAGCACCTCCACCACACCACGTCCCCATGCGAACGCAACCCCTCACCTCCACAGAGTGACGAGAGTCCCACAGACGACTGTGAGGATGAGCCTGTCTACATAGAAATGGGGGGGATTGACATAGGGCCACGAGAACCATTGAAGATTGAGGATGAAGAGCCGGGAGAGTCTGTGTACGAGGAAATGAAGTATCCAGCCCTGGATGATATGGAGTACCGCACTGATCCTGTTGGATGTCGTTCTGCCTGCCCCACCCCAGCACCCTATGATCCTGAGCCTCTCAGTCGCTGCTCCACCCCTCGAAACATCCCCCTCTGTGACATTCCTGCACCCTTTCCTAATTTACTCACTCACCGACCGCCGCTGCTGGTGTTTCCACCGGCACCAGCCCAGTGCTCGCCAAACTCAGATGAGTCTCCCCTCACACCTTTAGATGTAGCCAAGTTGCCAATGCTGGAGAACCAGCCCTATAGCAAGTCCCCGACCTCTTCAAATGAACCTCCTCCTTCTGCTCACATCCGCAGGGAGCTCACTGCTACCCCAACACTTACAGTCTCTGGCCGCTCCTCTGCACCTCCGCTCCCCTGTGCGCTTTACAAATCCTCCTCCTCATCATCCTATCAGCGTAGCCATTCTGCCTGCCCATCACCAGTCAGCATGGGCCGCTGTCTCACCCCTCTGAGCCTAATGCGTACACCTCCATTTGATGCTCCAATGCCTTTTCCCGGGGGTCTCCCTCGGAGTGCATCTGCAACTCCTCACGGCAAAGGTTCCCCACCTCAAGAAGGTGTTGGACGACTCCACGGCTCTATGCAGAATGTGTCAACAGGTCGTTCGCGGACACCCACCAGTCCACTTGATGAACTAACAAACCTGTTCACCACAGGCAGGAACATGCTGAAGAAAAATGCCAGTGGAAGAAAATCTAAAGAGCCTGGAGAGAGTAAGCTATGTTTTGGATATGCTTTTACATTGTAGATTAATGTTGTTGTAAAACCAGGAATAGAAAAAGAAAAAACGGTATTCTAAATTTAGATAGCTTTTAGGTGTGGAAAAGAAAGCAGTTTCACTTAGAGCTGAAAGTCAAGGGACATCTTCAATAGGCATAAACCAATCAGTCAGCTGAATAAACTACAATGCAAGACAAATTCAGGGAATATTGATATTCTCTGATTTATAAACAGCCCATACTGCTCTCCTCTGTCTTTAAATTAATGCTGTTTTTGGGATAAAATTTAAACCATGCCAATTTAAGATGCTGTGTAAAGTGTACATCTCTTTTTACAGCATGGTGGCAAAAGTTGCAAAATTTTCCTTTGTTTAATCTAGGCACACAAAGCCAAGTCAGATACAGATCGTATGATTTAATCTGAGGAGATTAGAGACTAAAGCGGACAGCGGGTCTCTCAAACCAACTCATGGCATTAGGCCATCAGGCAGGATTACTTTTAAATATGTAAACATCAGATTTAAATACCGATATTCATGCCACATTCACTCAAGATGCTGCCAAAATCAGTTCATCTGCAGAGGAAAGCAGAATCTGCTCAAAGACAGGTAGATATTTTTCACTCTATAAAAGGTATTAAAACTGAGTTAAGTTATAGTTTATGTTAGTCAGCAGCATTATAAGTTTACTGATAATGGTTTATTATCTGTAAACCACTGTGTTGTTCCTGAACATAATGAAATCTAACATGTTGAAAATGACTATTTTAAGATTTACATGTGCCCATATATATGAACCTCATATTAGGCAAGAGGAAGTCTCATAAATGCATAAATCATATTAAGATTTATACTGAATTCTTTTTAACTTGATAAGGTTAAGATTACCTACAGATAAACATAAATGTGAGATGAATCTTCAGAGTTTAATTCTTCCGTTGAGTGTTCTATAAAATGGTAATTAAGTAATTAAAGAAAAAATCTATATGTTTTAAATCTACACACGTTTATGGTTTCACTACCCCCAGCCCCCTCCTCCCATAAATCATAAATTGTGGTGAAATTGGACAGATTCTACACATCCATCCTCAGTCAGTTTTCTTAGCAACTACAACATAGCAACAGAGGAAGGAGGGGAAAAAAATCCCTGTTTCTTATTTGCAGATTTCCTTCCCGTGGGTAATGCAGCCAATCACAGCTCAGGGCATGGTGGTGTACAAACGAGTGTTGAGCAGCTGACAGGGGCGGTGATGCCTCACAACTCAAATGCGTTTTGTCCAATCAGCACATACCTTTCTCATGGTTAAGCCAATCGGGCTGCTGGTGCAGCAGACGTGCAGCGGGACAGAGTGGAAACAAAGTACATTGGGTTACTTATACTTTTAATTGTAATATAATTGGCTTGACTTAAGGTTTTCTTGTCAGAAATCTAATGCACATTTGCTTTATTTAGGATTTTGTTATGTTTATTTAATTACAACAATTACATTCTTTTAAGAGATTGTTAAAAAATCATGTATTTTAATCAGGTGCATAGAAGTCCTTGTTTCTTTAATACATAGGAAAAGGAAGCAGTGTTGTTTTTTTATTATTTGTTTCTCTCTTTGATTGTTTTCTGAACATAGTGGTTCTCAAAGAACTGGCCTTTATTTTACATTTGCATTTCTAGCAATAGAGAGAATATTCTGACCCATTCACCAATTGGTTAATCTTCCCTTTCATATTATATGCCCCCACAAGTAAACACTCACACATGCATCTATACCTTTTAAATTGGCTTGTGTAACTCATGGGAGTATACAGGCATACAGATACAAATCTTACTTTATTTTCATGGTTAATGGAATCAATGTGTAGTTTATTAGAAAAGCATAGCTAAGATCTATGCTATATTTGCTCTCAGAAATTGTGAACACTGAAGCAAAGTATTGGGTTCCACCTAGTGGTTATTAACGGATATTGCAATACAAACCTATTTTCTCAATTGTTAATTGACAGTATGTTAACAGAGGTTTCAAACTAAGAATTATAACCATAACATGAATATTTTAAATATTGGTAAATATAAAAATAATAAAGTAGTTTATTTGTGCTCTTCTGCAGCTGAGTCAAAGGTCAAGTCTCACAGTGATCCCAAGCGTGAAGGTAAGGAACGCCACAGCAAGGATTCCAAACGTGAGTCCAAAGAGCGCCACAGCAAGGAGTCTTCTCATCGAAGAGAACGAGACAAAGACAAAGATAAAGACAAAGACAAAGACAAAGATAGGGGCGGCAGCAATACAGAACCTCCAATCCACAGACGGAACAGTCGAGATCGCACCTCCAGCAGTACAGATGTGTCCCTTGTCCGCAGGGATAGCAAGGATCAAGCCTCCAGTGGTCTAGAGCCCATCTCTGGGAGACGGGACTCCAAAGACAAAAGCTGCAGTTCCTCAGACCCCATACCTTTAATAAGAAAAGACTCCAAAGAAAGATGTATTAGCAATGGTGAACTAATTCCAAGGAAAGATGGCAAAGATTGGGGTGGAGGACATGCCACAGAGTCTTCACAAAGACAGGAAAGCAAAGACAGAGACAAACTAATAGATCAGCAACACGAGCCCTTATCAAAACAAGACAGCAAGGAAAGGGCAAGAAATGGTTTGGACTCAAAGCAAGATAGCAGAGACCGAGTAGGTGAGCTTCTGCCTCGTCAAGAAAGTAAAGACAGAACTAGAAATGGGCCAGAATTTAGGCACGATTGCAAAGACAATCGTTCTGATTTGTTACTTCATCAAGAGAGTGTAGACAGAGAAAGAAGTAGCACTGAACATAAATATGAGGGACGAATAGACCAGCCACCTGAAGTGCTGCTGAGACAAGAAACATCACGGAGCAACAAGGTCGATTTTAAGTATGAAGGCAGAGATCGGAATTGCCACAATGGAGGGGATCTTCCTCCCCCTCTTTTACCAAGGCAGGAAAGTAAAGACCTGAGTAGGACAGGCCTTGAAGTGAGACGGGACAGCAAAGACAGAAGTCTTAATGGCTCAGAGCAGCACCTTTATGATTTCAAATGCAGCAAGAGTCCTCCTGCAACGGAGTACAGGTGTGATAAAGAGCGTGGACACAGGTCAGACGGTACGCCGAGGCGTGACAACAGAGCTAATCACAATATGGACCAGTCAAAAGCACAAGAGAGAAATGGCAGCACAATTTCAGGGCAACATTCATCCACTACAACACCCACTCACCATGGGAAATCATCCAGTAGCCCACCTTTGTCTGCAGGAACTGGAAACGGTGAGAGCGCTTCCATCTCAATTCCAAGAAAATTAAATTGTGCTCTGGTTAAATAATATTTCTTGAAGTCTAATGCACTGAATCTGTTCCCTGACATACCGCTTTGCTTTTTTTTTTTCTTTTTTAGATTTGAAAACTCCATCCAAGTATAGTCGTTCCCCTTCGATGCCCAATAACCCTTCCCCACTTGGAACGCCACAAAGGAGAGCTCCAGAGACACATCAAAGTCAGGTATGCACTTGCATTATTTTTTCTTTATTATTTTTTAACTTTGGAAAACAGGCTCTCTGCTTACAGATGAATTCTTGTTTGAACAGTGTAGATAGTTTTTATTTTTCACTGCATCATCATCGTTTATTTTTATATTTTCCCAGTCCTCCTTGGTAGTTCGATATCAAAAACATAATTGACTCTATCACATGCAAAATAGATAGCAACACCACTGCCAAAAGAAACATTGCCATATGAAGGAGACCAATTTTTTTTTTTAAACTGTCTAAAGTGTTTTCCAATTTTTCATAATTGCTTTGATGCAGTTGTCAACTCAGACTCCACATTTTCAAAACAGTTTACACACACGCCTAAATAGCAGCACTCTTCGCCAAAGTCACAGATTTTGTTTGCAAACGGCACTAAACAGGCCAAGGCTTTAAAAATATGGAACAAAAGCAAATACTTCCTTCAAAACAGCACAACTGGTAACCAGCTGTATGAACTCTTCCTAACAATCAATACAAAATTGGTAAGAAAATGCAGCACATTCTCGTCAATGTAGCCCAGAGAGTTGGCAGCTGCCTCCCTCAAACTACATTATTGCTGTTATTTCTGTAAACGTTTTTGCTTTTGCTAAACTCTAAGTTTTATTCATCTATTAAACTGGTGTATTGGGGATTTACTTGCTTTTTCTTAGGCATAGCACCACATAGTACGATGCTGCAGCTGACTTGTCATTTGAAGTGCTAAAAGTATGAGCTGCTCTCTGCTGTGACCACAGTTCATTTAGCCTGCTATAAAAAAAACTAAAAAAAATCTCTCAGGCAAGACAACATTGTGGCAGTGAAGCATCTTTAGATCCAGCCCATGAGAATCCCAACTTTAAATAATCATGGTTATACTTTCTCCTTTTATTTTGCTTGGCTCAAACTCTAACTTCTTACCTTCGATACTAAAACTTCAATAAATCAATTTTGTCTCTGGTTATATTTTTGTCAAAGGCCTGGTGAAGATATCTGAATGTACACCGTTACCTTTACTGATTTGTTTATTTTGTCATGTCACATTCCCCTGAAGAGCTCTGGCACCATCCAGGGGGAGCATAACCGCACTTTGAAAAGCCCATTACATTGCTTTCATCCAAGTACCAGTTGTTATCTTTCTACACAGGCTGTGTCAAATTGTCCTTCTCGAAAAGAATTGGATTCATACAATTCTGTGTAACTGAATATGAGTTGCGCCTGTTGGTACAGTGCCATCAAGTGACATTTGCTACACTTTGACACTATGTAACCGAGTTGAAATTCGTTCTGTCACTTAGATGCTGCAGATGCCATGGATCTGTGGAGACACCACTATGCTAGAGCAGATAGAAAGAAAACGGAACCTCTGTGCGGAGATCCTCTCCAGACAGCATCCGCACTTGCAGAGATATCTGGAAAGGCCTCCACCTCCTGACAAGAACGAGGACAGGCACCTGGAGCGAAGTCAGTGCAAGCAGGAAAGCGTATCTGTCCTCGCCGGCTGTGGGAAGAGCAGTGGAACCAAGAAGATCCGACCTCCCCCGTACCCAACACAGACAACTGTATTCTGGGACACAGCCATCTGACATTAAAAAAAAAAATACAACAACAACTTTATCCTCTGTACCACATAACCCCCACATACTCACTTCTTCTCCCTGTTTGGTGGTACTGGGGCTCCCCCTGCGACAATGCTTCAGGGTGATCACAAAGAGCACTGGGAGGGGGGAGGGGGGTGATACTTGCTGATGTCAGGACCATAGTGGTTACCACTGCAATATTTCTGCTTGTTCAGGTTGTCACATTTTCTTATCATCACTGGTGATATTTGCTATTTTTCTATTTCCTGTGACTGAACTCTTGTATATTGATAAGTAGAGTAGATATCCAATAATGAATAGATATTTTCTAAATAAGATGATGGGGAACAAAAAGCATCTAAAATTATTATTAAATTAGATTTCAATGCAATCTAATATTTGTTTCAATGTAAACTTTTTTGTTTAGTTTATTTTACATTAAAAAAAAACATAATCTATCAGTACTTTTACTGTAGTAGCATAATTTTTGTATGCCCAACTTTTTTCTTTGTGTACGTGCGCAAAAGCACTTAAATGAATGAACCGTTCAATTCTATCTATACTCTTCACATTTTCACTGTTGTACTGTAAGTCAAAGAGTGAAAGTTAAGTTGCTTTAGACGCCAGCGGGCTCTCAAAGCCTTTACAACTATGTTCTAGAATGTACAACAGTAGGTCCTAGAACAGATTCAATTTCACTTTTGTGAATCACGGTTACAAGCTGTGTGCTCACAAACTGAAAGCCTTTCTGAAGTGGTTGAGTCATGTTGGTTGGCTTGTTGTAACAGACAGAGAAGTGTTATGAAGTAATCTTTAAAAAAAGAAAAAGAAAAGAAAAAAGCTATGAGGTGGAGTTTGATAGGTAGTAAATTAGAACATACGTTTTGTTTTTTTTTAAGTCTCATTACGATGACCAACCAAAGCCTGTTGACATGTCGAATCTGCAGTGCCGGTTTTAAATAAGGGCAATATGGGGAGTTGCCCTGAGTTGTATTGGAAAAGAGGGTGCATGACAACCAGACAAACAAGAATAACGCTTGTTGTGCCATTCTCAAGTTTTCTATTGCTTTTATGCAGTTAAGCATGAGTGCTCTGCTTGAGGATGAGAATGGGGAGTCATGCTTATCTGTTTGTGCGAGACTGTCTTCAATTTTTCAAAACCCCAAAATCTCAGATAATGTTCCGTATTTAAACTTGTTGGGTTGCCGTAGCATGATAATCTCGCTTAGGGCACCGTTAGTATAAAAACAAAAAAAAAAATGCCACAGCATATTGGTGCGGTTGCACTCAGACGGTTGGGTATTTGTAAAACAGTTCTTGGCAGGAGCCGGTGAGTAATGTCACCCTTGTAATGCCGTGCACAATGTGACCACCATAATAGTGTAAATACTTGATACCAACAGCTAGCCCGTACAATCAAGACCTAAGCTTTTAGTGAGTTTCCTAATTTTACAGCAGATTATTATAGCCATATGCACTTGAAGAAATCTTTCAATGTTATGCTTATATATTTTTTGGTAAAAGTTAAGAGTGATGAGTTGTACCATGTATGTTTTAATTTATTGGCTGGAAAGTAAAGCCTCAGGAGTCTGGCTGTGTTCGACATGCAGTCATCTATATTTGGTTGTCACTGACAATGTTCCCAGTCCAGAATTTATTGGCAACCACTTTAGAAATATCAGATTGTTTAAGGACCTATCACATTGCAGTCAAAAAGACAAGGCATTGCACAATGGCCTTTAAAACATTTGAGCTTTTTTTTTTTTTTTTGGTGGGTGGGGGGGAAGAAAGAAAAGAAACAGCACTAATATTAATTTTTCTAATACACAGAATCAGGCTGGTTACCTATATGTCTTTCCCTCCCTGTTTCCACCCTCTACCCCAATCCCTGTTTTATATCTCAATTGGTATTCCTTTTGTACATTAAATATAATGTCAACATTACCAAAAGCACCATTAATTTGACAAATGAGCCAGTCCTGAGTGTATAAGTGCAGCAGCCCTCTCTCCAGTGAGGATTAAAGAAAAACAATACCTTGTGTTGTTACTGTACGTGTGTAAGGGAAAAGACTGTGTGTGTGTGTGTGTGCGTGTGTGTGTGTGTGTATGTGAGAGAGAGTGTGTGTGTGGGGGAGTGGAGGGTAGCGTGTTTGTGAGTGTGTGCCAAGCTACATGAGTTTGCAAGTCGCAATTTCAAAATGATTGTTTTAAAGACATTCACTTTGCTATGTCATGACATTGACGGGTGAAGGGTGGAAATGTATTATTAACGCTGTACAATCTTTTTGTGTGTATAAACATGCACTGTGAAAAGGTAGAGAGAGCACCGCACTGTCAGTCCTCTGTCTGTATTGCACTGTGTTCTCGTTTTGCGTTATATAAAAACAATGAAAAAGAAAAAAAAAAGTACTGTATTCTGATTGTCACTTGGATTCTGTTGAGAGAAATAAATAAATATTAATTTCAAAGTCGTTATGGAAACATTTATTGTTGGCACTGGAACATTGGGCTTTTTGTGGCCAGGACTGCTAAAGAGTAAATAAGTAATCAAGACAAATGTTTATTTAGTTTATTCAACAAGGTAATTTTCCAAAAAAATATGGTACATCTAAAAAAAAAACATAATATTGAGTAAAAGTGTAATATTTCTTGCCAGTCATCTCAGAAATTTGCCTAAAAAATAAGAGCATGAGGGAGGACCCATTTTCTCAATTTTACCTTCTGTTAGACTGTCAATGCCCTCCTTTGAGGACTGAGAGGATCTCTAAACATTGCTATAGGATTAAAATATTTAAAAAACACATAAAAAATTCTTTAAAACGTGCCATTTACCACAGGAACTTTTATTTAATGAAGAAAGTAAAAGGATGTGATTGTCAAGTAAAACCCATTCTGTTGTACAGTCAGATTGAGTCATTGTCTGTTTAGTTAACTGTAAAACATGTTGCACTAAAGATAGAAAGCAAAAAAAGGACAAAACAAGACAGTTGGTTGGCAATCTGGTGGCTGTTAGACAGTGATCTTAACTAGAGGCTGGCCTTAAAATGAAACCTGAGCTTACGGCCTTGTACAATGTTCGGTTACCCTATGTTTTAAATATCTTAAATATCACAAATGTGTTTAACATAACTAGAGTTACAGCTTGAAGTCTACAGAGTCATTAATCCCGAAGGCAAAGATTACACCGACTGGCCTTGTGCCGCTGCTGATCAGCTGCTTTGATGGTACCAGGCTTTACAGGGACGAAATCCTCTCTATCTCTTACAGTAGTTAGCCAAAAACTGTAAAGATTGGAAAAGTAGTGACAGGAACCCTGCGCACCTTGACACTCAATGAAGGGATGAGTTCGAAAATCCCTGAGGCAGCTACCAGAAGAAGCCAACGATTGTCCACCACCCTCATCACCTGCTCCCGTGTGCTGTAAAGCAGTAGTGTTAGATAAGAAGAGTTGACCTCATAAGGCATTTATAAACAGTTTCAAGCTTTTCATAAGACTCACCAGAAGGAAGGAGTATCCTGTCCATAAACTCTTCCAGCCATCTGGGCAGGGAGGAATTGCTTGGTCTTGACTGTGAAATGGCACTGCTGGTGAAAAGGTCTCACACACAACACAGCGGCTGATGTGGAGGCTTATCTCCTGGCCAAAGAGTGGCATCATTGGTATAGGAGCAGTAGTGGAAAGCCAGTACGATTTGTCATTGCGACTGGAGTAGTAGCATGCGTCTTTGTCGCAGTAGGAGAAAGGCATGGTGGAGAAAACGGGGAGACAAGAGCCAGGCTGACCTACATGGAGTTGATAAAAATGGGGTCAAACACAAATATATATATATTTTCTAAACTAAGCTAGAAGACTGTGAGGTGCTGTGTGTAAAATAATAAAATTGTCTTGATGACATAAAATTGATGATGATAATATGGTGATAACAGAAAAAAAATGGGGTTTCATTTTTCAAAGTCATACTGTCATTCATTAGTTTATAAATGTAAAAGTTTAAAAGTAAATGATGATTTAGCAAGCTAAATAGTCTGCAAACAACATTTAATTGACATATTTAAATGTTTAAATATTTGAATTATAACTAAATATGCCAAAAAATGCAAAGTCACTTCCTGATAACCAGAAGTTGACTACCAAAACAAAAGTTGGATCTTGTGGACCTAAATTCCTGCTGGTGAGATTGATTCACTTCAATTTTTGTGCAAAGAAATGTGCTCCAATAATATGGCAAGCAGGGGACAAATTAAAAAAAAAAATTAAATTTGAAACAAAATGCTTTTAAAACTTAGGTCATTATTTTAGGGAGATGGCAATATTTGGATTTGTGCTAAATATTCATTTCGCTAACTAAATGTTTAGTTTGCGAACTAAATATTTTGCTTGTCAATTAAATATCTAGTTTGAAATTGTGACATTTGCAAATGAATAAATAACATGTTAAAATATGACAGAAAAATTAACTCGCTTTTTTCTGTTATGACAGGCTAAAAAACCCAAATAATTGCTGATAATTTTTTGACTGTATAACTTTACAAACTACACCTCATAGAGGACAAGCAAATGATATGTAGACTTACCCAGATCTTGTGTGTGAGCCTTCTCTTGTCCTTCCAGGTAGACGAGACTGTATCCCACCCACAGCTGGTTGCTACCTGCAGGACACTGTGGTACCAAAACTGACTGGCTGTGGATAACCAAAAGAAAGCCTGATCTAAGTTGCCTTCTATGGCCAGGCTCGCCTGGATCACCAGGAGGACCAGGGGCACCTGGAAAGGGAGGAGATGAATAAAGAAGAAAAGAGTATGAGCCAATGAAGTGTCTCAGGACACTCGTCATTGGTTTCCAGTTTGTTTTTAGTTGTTCTCTCAAATGTTCTTACGAGTATCTTTGGGACGGGAACATGAACATGATGTTGTTTACCTTGAGGCCCAGTGTATCCTCGCTCACCAACATCGCCTGGGTCTCCACTGGAACCATCTAACCCGGGTGGCCCTGGTGTACCGGGAAAGCCCACAAACCCTTTAGGACCCTTTTGTCCTGGATCAGAAAGAAAAATGAATAATAAAATTAAAGGTGACGATTCTTTACACACAAATGAATTATAAACTGATGGAAAAACAGTAAAAAAAACAAAAAAAAACAACTTTCTCACCTGTTCGACCAAAAGGACCAGGACGACCCACATACCCTTGACTTCCTTCACTTCCTGAAACGCCTTTTGGTCCTGGGGCTCCAGGGGGAGGAACCCTTAAATCTACAGTGATTAAATCACCAGGTTGACCTTTGACACCTAGAAGAAGAAAAGAATGACCTTCCTGAAAACCAAATCTTTCAGTACATTAGTTGTCATAGTTTATAAACTTATTTCTGTTATTCTGTCACAGTGCCAACCACCTGGATCTCCAATTGGGCCAATTTCTCCCTTACAACCTTGAGGTCCAGAGATGCCCTGTTGACCTCTGGATCCCAGAGGGCCCCTTGGCCCATCAGGACCTTTCTCACCTATGGATGGGCATCAACACATTTAGTTTTGGTCAATATCACCCCTGGAATGTTCTTGGCATCTATCCTATTTTTAAATGTACCCTTTGGTCCTGGAGAGCCACTTTGGCCACGAGGTCCTGGAGGTCCTGGAACGCCTTTATTTCCCCTATGACCTGGTGGTCCACGATGGCCATCTGGTCCAAGGTCTCCTTTGTATGAAATGCTGCCACCAGGTGGACCAGGTGGACCAGGAGGACCTGAAAAACCAATTACAAACCCCAGATGTAAATTCACATCTTATATAAGTTTTTTCAAAGATAAAGTTCATAACTCGTGAATATAACAAGCAAAACATAAGTAACCTGAGGGTCCTGGGAGCCCTTCATAGCCTCTATCGCCTTGAGGTCCATGAAGGGGGTTTTGGCAGGTTTTGCCAGAGCTACCAGGTGTTCCTGGTATTCCTGGAAAACCTGGAGTAGAAAACACACAGTCACACTCCTGTATCATGATAATAAAGGCAAACGACAACCTAAGAGACCATGTTACAAGTGAAATAACTAATTTCGCAACGAAATACTGACTGAAGAAGGTGCATATTTATGCAATTACCTTGTTCATGTTATGCATGTTTTTTAATGTCATCATTTTAGTAGAAATCTGTTTTCACTTTTACATTAGAAGGTTTTTTTTGTAATTTTTTTTCATCATAATCAATTATTGTTGCTCATAATTGATAAGTAAAAGCAATAAAAGGATTAAACATTCAAAGGTTTGAGTAGTTTTCATAGGCACTGTAAATACAGAATGAATTTCAGACCTGTGTTCCCAGGTGCCCCAGTTTGGCCTTTCACCCCTGGAATAGTTGCCCCCGCTGGCCCCGAGATGCCCCGGGCGCCTTTGGCTCCAGGTAAACCCTTTTGTCCACGAGGTCCTGAAGTGCCTTGGCCTACATTTTAATAAGGCAGATGTAACATGGTATTTGTCATTTGAATTTTGATTTTGAGACTTACTTATCATTGAAAAATAAAACTTTTAATATACACGAGCTTTTCTAATGAAGTGCAGTCTTTGTCATTTGTTTCTATGCGTCTCATTCTTCTTACCGTCTGCTCCCTTCATCCCTTTCGGACCTCTTAGCCCATTCAATCCATCCAGACCTGGAGTTCCAGGGGGACCTAATATAAATCACAAGGAAGCATAAATGACATGCTGTTGTGTGTGGCTGGCGCTAAAATTAATTCCTCCTTCCATTAAATGCACCAAAAACTTATTGATGAACACCGTGTTAGCTTTTCTCTTTACAGCATTTACTTCCTGTCTTCAATGGAACCCTCGTCTGAATTTTATTGAGAAGGAAAAACAGATAACACTTCAGTACTTTAATTGATGGCCACAACAAGTAATCACAAATCACAATGTCTACCCTCGGCGTGTGTGTGTGCTCAGTTAGTAATGCTTTTTTAAAAATGACTGCACCTGGATTGCCCCATGGGCCGGGGGGGCCGGGTGGTCCCAAAACTCCTTCGTCACCTGGAGGACCTCTAATGCCTTGACGCCCTGGTAGACCTCGGGACCCAGGAGAGCCTAAGGATGCACATATCATGACAAGGTCAAGACAGCAAGCTAAAAAAAAACAAAAAAAAAAAAAACAGGAGGATTGGATTTTTTGGGCTGTTTTTGCTTAAAGATACATTTCTTTAATTTTCTCTTTAAAAAATTTGCTTTATATATGGTGAGGACCAACACAATATTGTAATTTTTACAGTACAATGCATAATGAATTAATGCATTAACTTTTTTATTTCAAGTAGAAGGGAAGAAAGGGAATGGTGACATCTAAAGTCACAACGCAGATTTTTAGAATGTAACCATGAAGCAGTAATCTTTATCAACAGGATGAACAACTGAGCATGAAGGAAACAAAACAGGTCTGTTGAAAGAAATAACACATGTAATTACAAGGACAACAGCACACAAATGTTGGAAGATTTTACTGTAACACTTTTTTTTATCATAGCACCAACATTGTTTAATTCTGTTTTGTATAAATTCTTATAACATTTTTAGTGGCAGTTACCTGGCCCTCCTTGTCTTCCAGTTTCCCCAGTCGCCCCTGGATGTCCAGGTTGCCCTTGCCTTCCCCTGGATCCTGGGTCACCTGGATGCCCTGGACTTCCTCTATGTGCTAAATAAAATAAACTTGGTTATAAACTGCAATTTTGCTAAGTTGTAAAGTTTTTAGGCATTTTGTTTTTTTAGACATGGACTTACGACTGGGCCCAATCTCCCCAGGTAATCCTTTGAGTCCTTGTGGGCCAGGTCTCCCATAGGACTGCCCTTTATTACCTAAAACAGATTTATTATATATCATTTTCAAATTTATGTCAGTGATTCTGCTCACTGTAAATTCTGTTTTGTCATACTATGTCATGGTCAAGAGTTAGATCAAATAAAAACAGAAATTAAGTGGAATATAACACACTGCCATAGATTTATCTTTTCTGCACAAAATGAATTCAACTGCATAGACGCCACCACTGATTTAGAGCACATCATCTTATGTCTTACCTTTTACACCAGGAAATCCGGGGAGGCCAGGGATACCAATTTGTCCTGGTGGCCCTGGATCTCCCTAGAACAAAGCAGGAGCAGATCATTTAGGACATGGTATATTCTAAATACCAAAATGTCTAATATTTCAAAGAAATCTGTATTTTGTTGCGAAGTTATAGACACAGGCCTTTGTGACCAAGCTGTGCCTCGTCCGAACCGGCTGACACTGGACACTGTAACTTAAAAGCCCATTACTCAATTTTTTTAGATGATATCGTGTACCTGATCTCCAGTATTCCCAGAATACCCCCTTGGACCTGGGAACCCTTTAATCCCATGAAGTCCACGGAGTCCTGATAATCCTTCTCTACCTGGAATACCAGCAAATCCTTTTAATCCTTGAGATCCTGGCCATCCATCAGGACCCAAATCACCAGGCGTGCCAGTGCTGCCTTTGTATCCTGGAAGAGATGTAACATATTGAAAAAATATGCAATGTGCAACATGATATTTCACATTGGAGAATGTAAAATATCATGGTAGAAAATATGGTAACACTTTATTTGAAGGGGGGTGAATAAGACTGTCATGACACTGTCATAAACATGACATATCACCTGTCATGAACATCAATAAGTCTTCATGAATATTTATGACTGTTGTCATACAGCGTAATTCGGTAAATTATGACACTTTTAATACAAAGTTGACATTATTAAAAATGTCTTTGTTATGACAACTTGACATTAACCAGGAGATCATTACTGTTTAAACTTTACCTTTAATAACATAAAGTTACCTCATTTTTAAAGTGCAATCAGTAATACTTTTATAACAAATTTATATCAGTAATGATTTCTTGGTTAATGCCAAGTTGTCATAACAAAGACATTTTGAATAATGTCAACTTTGTATTAAAAGTGTCATAATTTACCGAATGACGCTTTATGACAACAGTCATAAATATTCATGAAGGCTTATTGATGTTCATGACATGTGTTATGACATGTTTATGACAGTGTCATGACAGTCTTATTCAACCCCCTTCAAATAAAGTGTTACCGAAAATATTATAATTAAAGCTTTATTGCCTGCAAACCCTGTCTGACCAGGAGGCCCCCTTCTTCCGGAAAATCCAGAAGGACCTTTTGTCACGTTGACAAGCGAACATAATCCTGGGAGTCCAGTGGGTCCAGGTGAGCCTGGGGAGATCACAGAGCTCATAAACAACCTCACATTTTTCAGATTATGTAAAAAAAAAAAAACAGCAGCAAGATGGCGAGAGCTGGAGGTAGGAGTTCACAGATGGGTGCTTGAAGAACGTGCTGCCGGGAGAGGCTTGTCAACGGTGCAGTTAAATCTCCATCCACCCCGGCAGTTGCCAAGGAGGGGAATATGAATAAATTTGCAGGTGAACCTTCTGAGTGCCTTCTTGCTGTTACCGACTCATGAAATGCAGCTGCCTCTCTACCAGAGCATAAACCTTGGGCAGTCAGAAACTCTCAGCAAGGGTTGACAATTTCTGTGAGTAATTGAAAAGCAGGTAACTGAACATGTGTCTCCAGGTCATATCGTTAACATAAATGTGGCCCCCCTTCATGATTAATCATACTTAAATAAATACACTTCATTGCTTCTATTGTTGCTATGTCGTGATATGACTTTTATTTCGGAGCAGTTTATAGTCCAGGAAATATGTTAATTAAAACAAAATAGTTAATTATAAAGAGGTTTCCAAACAGGAAGTGATGTAGCTTGCCATGAAGGGAAAAGTTATAAGAGTCAATGGTTATGTCAGTAAATATTTAAAGTATTCCAAGTGGATGGCATTGCACATTTACATTTTAATGGTTTTGGTTTGTCTTTTTTTAATTTGTTCCAAGGACTCGCAGCCATAAAGGTATCCAAAAGATGATCATTCATTTCATGCACACAAGATGTAAATTATAGAAGATGTAAAGATGGGAAGAATGTACCAAATGTTATTTTATTTTTTTCTTTTTGGTTTACCTTTGTTACCAGGAAATCCTGGATCACCTGTAGTTCCATAACGACCAGGAAAACCTCTTTCTCCCTTTTCACCTGGTTGCCCTGGAGGCCCAGGATTGCCAGGCATACTTCTAGACCCAGGCTTCCCAGGCAAGCCCTTCTCACCTAAATAAATAAGCAAAGCATTTTTCTAAAGAGAAGCATTTAAAATGTTTTAAAGCTGTTTATTGTTTGGAGTAATAAAAAAACTTGTTAGGGTTAGTTTACAATTTGCATGGAAGATAGGATTGCATAATTAATTGCTGAAGAATTACATGCCAATGAATCACTACTGATTTACCTTTCTGTCCTGGGAAGCCATGAATACCAGGGTCTCCTTGAGGACCAACAACCCCTGGTGATCCAGCTGGGCCAGGAGCCCCAGGAATACCAGGATTACCTTTTAAACCCTTCTGTCCTCGACCAGGTGCACCAACATCTCCCTTCACACCTTTCTGACCAGGGAGGCCTTTGTAACATTACAAAATATGCAAGAAGTTAGGAAAAATATTTATTTCTCAATATCATTAATGATAACCATCATGTGCTCACCTGGCACTCCTTGTTCACCACGGCGCCCTGAAGGTCCTGGAGGTCCAGGGGGACCTACCAGTTCACAAACAGTACACGGTGGACCTGGGACACCAGTATCTCCAAGGTCTCCACTGTCCCCAGGATCTCCCTTGCGACCTTGGGGTCCTGGTGGGCCTTGTAATCCTGAAATTCCAATGTAGAATTGGTCAAGAGTTTATTGTACACAGATAATATAAAGTTTCACACAAGTTAATGTTTTTTTTTTTTAATTTAACATTTAAAACGCCTAATTTGATGCAAGTATTATTGTGTTCCCATGTATGGCACAATATTAGGGCCAAAATTAAGATTATTGCTCACCCACTCCCTTGTCCAGGAAGCTATATCTATTCCAAAACTATCTACTGACCTGATTAATGATGGGTCAACAAAGGAAGCTGAGCAACTGGCAGCGGTAACTGAGAGGCCGACACTGGTAAATGAGAAGAAGTCTGTTCATTTGCATAAGCAATGGAGAGGCTGGTCAGCCCCTGCATTGAATATTTACTCTGCTGCCCATTAGGACAAATAGGCTCCATTAGCATTGGATTGTCTGGTGTCAGCACCTGATGGGCTAGCATTATAATCGGAAATGCTAACCATGCCGAGGCTGATTAGTCACTTTGTTAGACACATACTTTTTCCTTTAAAGAAAACGTTATCAAGAAAAATAGTTGACCTGAAATATCTGTGAGCAACATACTGTATTCTGATGATAGAATATGCAGTACCGGTAATCCAAAATTACATAATGTATAAACATAGACAATACCGTAATATATGGAACTGAAGTTGGCTTTCAATTTCTCAGCCTCTTATTCTGATAAAACTATTTGAGGGGAATAACATTACCTAAAGGTTTCACAAGTCACAAACTTGGGTTTCAAATATTCTGCCATTAGTGTAGAATAATCTTACCTAGGTTTGAAAAGTCTAAGATTAAAGATGCTAAAGGTAGTAAAACTTTGCCCTTAAGCCATTTCCCAAATCAAAAGTTGCAAGGTGAAGCAAACTTCAGCTCAGTATAATAATACAGTATAACAGTATTGTGTAGCTATATGTGTTTTTACTTGATGTCACATTGAATCCCATTAAATTCTATCTAAAGACATTTCAATGCATCTAATCCATGTTGCTAATAGAAATTTTGGTAACACTTTATTTGAAGGGGGGTGAATAAGACTGACATGACACTGTCATAAACATGACATAACACCTGTCATGAACATGAATAAGCCTTCATGAATATTTATGACTGTTGTCATAAAGCGTCATTCGGTAAATTATGACACTTTTAATACAAAGTTGACATTATTGAAAATGTCTTTGTTATGACAACTTGACATTAACCAAGAAATCATTACTGACATAAATTTGTTATAAAAGTATTACTGATTGCACTTTAAAAATGAGGTAACTTTATGTCATTAAAGATAAAGTTTAAACAGTAATGACTTTAAACTTATTTAACCCCCTTCAAATAAAGTGTTACCGAAATTTTATGTTGACAATTTTTCTTGAAGTTTTCTTCAAAGAAAATTGCACGTCTAAAGTGGATGACCAGCCAAGGAGTCATTAGCCTCTCCAATGCTAACACAAGTGACTTGTCTCCTTCTCATTTGGTTCCACCACCCTGTCAGTTACTGGCCTGTAATGAATCAGATGAGTAGATGTCTTTGGAATAGACATAGCCTCCTGAGATAAGGAAATAGCCATCTTATCTCAGGAGACACAAACGATCTCACCAATACTCCCAATACGTGCCATACCCATCTGGCTCATTAAATTACCTGGTGATCCTGGATGTCCAGGGATTCCAGGAATTCCGTATGACCCCACAGCTCCTCGTGGTCCAGGAGGACCAACTGGACCTGGCCAAGCTGAAAGGATGTGTCCTGGGTCTCCTTTTCTGCCATGGGGTCCTGGTAACCCAGGGAGACCTTCAGGGCCATCCAGGCTAATGCCAGCGGGACCAGGGTCACCTGGATCTCCATTTGTACCAATAGATCCTTAGGAAAAATCGTAGCGAGCCAGGTACAATAAATCGTTGCCAAGGTTGTGATTCAAATACTTGTCATTTCAGACTGATGCTTAATTTTACAAAAAACTTAAATTGAAGTTATTTTCATATGAATTGTACCTGGTGGTCCGATCAGAGTTTCTCCATCATCTCCCTTTATACCTTTAGGTCCTTGATGTCCTGGATTTCCTGGATATCCATCTCTTCCAGGTTGACCTTGAACACCTTACATTTGAAAATTCAGTTTATGCATTGAACATGAATACTTTTTGGTGGATCAAATGTGATTTGAGTTATTGTCTGGAAAGAACGTGAGAAACAAAACAGCCAGTTACTTCTGGCCTTAAATTTCAAAAATAATTACCTGGTAACCCTGGCTCACCCTTAGGCCCTGGTGGTCCAATTTGGCCTTCATGACAGCATGGTTCTGTTTCACCTGGTTAAAAAGTACAATATTCATATAGAAACTTTGGCTATAGTAGAAATGGGAGAACCATATTAGCACAACGTAAGATTTACCTGGTGGACCTAGTCGTCCTGGGATTCCAGGAAGCCCTGGAAGTCCCTGATTTCCTTGAAGTCCAGGTTCTCCCTTTAGACCTGGAAATCCAGGACCTGGGGAACCAAGGGGGCCAGGGAATCCTTTGGGCCCTGGGGGGCCCGGATAACCTTTGGGTCCAGGACGTCCCATATAGCCAGAACTCTGCACACATATAGAATTGCACCAAAAAGGCAACACACTGTGGCTTAAAAAATGACATTCTTTTTTTATTAAAAAAATAAAAAAAACTTACAATAAAGTTTCCTTGAATCTATTGAAATAGTACTTTCTAGAGAAGTAAACAAGTAAACAAGAAAACAAGTGTCCAGAGTGTAATCTAAAAGTAGCAAAGCCCTAAGCCCACTACTTATACTATAAATAACTCCTAAAATACACATAAAAGTTTGAAACAAATTTATACTTACTGGTGGACCAGGTTCTCCCACCGGACCAGGGAAGCCATCTTTTCCAGACTCACCTGTTCCTCCTGGAGGACCAGCGTATCCTGGTTCTCCTTTGTCCCCTTTTGCACCTTCCAAAGACAAAAGTATATGCAGTAATTGAATCTTTAGGCATTTACCTATGATTTATCAAGTGTCATTTTAAATAAGAGAAAACATGCAGTGTTTGCCTTCCTATATCTGCCAAATACAATAAATTGGAGGAAAAAGAACTTGATGTACACGTGAACATCAAACACACTCACCTTTAGTACCCCTCACATACGTGTCACCTTTCTCACCCTTTCTTCCTTTTAGACCTGTGAAACCAGGTGCGCCCTGCAAGAAAGGTAAATATTAAATGTTTTTCTATGATTACAAAATAGAAAACAATTTTTGACATAAAATTGGTGAGTGACGAAATGCTGTCCTTACATCTGGTCCTCTTGGGCCATCATTTCCTCTCAGTCCAGGCTCCCCCTGAGGTCCCGGAGCTCCTGGAAATCCTGGAGATCCTGGATAACCAGGTGGACCAGGTGGCCCAACAGCCCCAAGAGCATGCACACACTTACATTCCCCTGGACAACCTGCAGGATTGAAATGACAAATTAATTGACATTACAGTGTGACTAAATCTCACCCAAGACTTTTAGTAATTTCTTGGTGCTTCACTACGTTTGGCTTGCTTCTGTTTTGTTCTGCTTGTTTTGCAAACAAGTCTCCTTAACTAGCTCAGTCAATTTTGTGCTCATTAGGGACACATTTTTGCACCACCATGTCTTGCCAGGACAGGTGCTCTTTCTAGAGTCCATGTTGCTTAATGCCCAGAGAAGTTTGCACAGTCAGTGATGACTAGGAGGGAGGGGGGAAGTCATCTGCTGATGTTGGACGACGGTGTTTCTACAGTCCACATTCAACACAGCCATCTACCAGGAAATTAAGACCATTGTTTCCTGCTGACAAACTTTATGGAAATGCCGATTTGTTTTGGTTTTGTTTTTCAGCAGGACTCAGCACCTGCGACAAAGGCAGCAAAAACTTATTCATTGACCATGATGTTCCTGTGCTCAACTAGCCTGCAGAAAGGCTTGACCTAAATCCTAATTCCCATATTTGGCTCTGTTGCCTTTAAACATGCAGCTCCAGCTATGTATAGCACACTCTGCACACACATTCCTTATATGGCAGCGTGTAGCCCTGCATGTCTTTAAATACCTTCAGACTTTCTTACTTTTTTCTCTCACTTTAAGTGTAAGGCTGGAAATATGCTCCTGAAGACTTGAGATGTAAATTGCAATCGGACATTACATCATAATCATCAAAGTTACAAGAAACAAAGTCTTGAAATATTTCACTCGATATGTAGTGAATTTATGTAATACATAAGTTTCCTTTTCTGAAATGACAGACAAAAATGTTGAACTTTTTCATGATATTCCAATCTTAAGCTGCACTTATATGGCAGCTACTGAAATCACACTTTCACAAATCCCCACAGACAATTTTTCTATCGGACAATTAATCTTTTTTTTTTTTTTTTTTTAGATTTCTGTGATCATAGGAATGAGCAACCAGTAAACCACACTAAAACATACAGATGACAGCACACAGCTGCAATAACTTCACTTCAAAATGCACTCTGTGTGAAATCAACCAGAGGAAAGCAGCTGGCCTAGACGGAGCTTCCAGGAGGATCCTCATACCTCAGGACAGTCTTATCCTCCAGCTGCCTAAAGTTGATTAAAATTATCTCAGTATCTAGAAAAAGAATTGTTAAGGTGCTTCAGTGGATATCTGGTGGCACTAACTCTTCATCGTGGAGTGTTTTAAGAAAGCCAGTCGCTCATATATTGTCATACCTGCCTGTTTTGATCAAGATTGGTTTACTGAGAAAAGAGTTGAGCAAATGATAGATTAATCTCAGATCTCCAGACAAACACTTGCATACAGCACTCACAAAAGAATGTTGCTTTGTAGATTTTAGCTTAGCCTTTCACACAAACATTGTGCACAAATTGGGTTAAAAATGAAACCATATTGCACTATTTTGTTCACTGTGTGCAAGAAATATGAACTTTATGAACGACAATCCACAGAATGTTTGTAGGAGAGATGCTCCTCCACTCCCACCATCTTCATTCCCCTCCCACCTTAATGAGCAGCAGCACATTTACTGTCTGCACTGTGCATAAATACACACACCCAAATGTCAATCTATATAAATGCAGCAAACAAATGTTAAATGTGCACAAGAATAAAAAGTTAGGGAAAAAATTATATATTGTTTACATGAATGCGCTGTACAAATGCCAAAGCAAGAAAGTGCATCGATTTAAAAATGGCCAGAGTTTGTGCTCCTTTTATCTGAAGTGGCAGAGCATTCAATTATGAGTATTGACCGCAAAAAACTGCTATCGCTTCTCGTTTTTAATTTAGGAGTTGGGCTTTCCGGCAGCAGTGAAATATTGACTTCAATACTCATGACAAAAAATAGAAAGATACTTGTTTTAGTTTTAAAATAGTTTCTGGGAAAAAAAAAAAAAAAACACAGGGAGGCCAAGCAAGTGCAACAATCACAACAACCAAAGAAATGCTGATGAATTTCCAAAAATTCAAAGCATACTGAGATCTGGGTCATCTGCATACACAGAGAAGAAGAGAACATTGAGAATTTTAACATTCTAGGAGTTCATATGCTGACTAACCTCACACAGGGTAAAAAAAAAAAGAATGTATCACTGCACACTGTAATAAAGCTCACTGCTGTCCCCCTGGTTTCTGTCAGAGTCCTGTAACAGACTCATTCACAGTGGTGTTGAAGAGCAGTACTTTTGAAAACAAAAAAGACCTATGAAATATAGTAGGGAGCAGAAAATATCTTCAGTATAGAACTATATCTCTTCATTCTTCAAGGTGACCAACTACAAAGGACAGTCTCCCACATTTGAACAGATTCCACTAACCCTGGACATCACTTAATTTCTTAAGGACACCGGCACACCAAAGGAAAAACTTATCATCTGCAAAAGAGAAAATATCAACAGGCTGTCAAAACTATGACTTGACTCCCTCCTTTTAACCTCAGATGGAAAGTTTCAAACAACCAGTGACTTAGCTTAATACAGCTATTATCTGATTTTAATATTGGTACTTATGTGAATAAAATTTTAAAATTTGCATCCTCTGAAGTTTTTAGTTTTTTTTTTTTTTTTCCCCACTACCTTTGTTAACCCAATTTCACTAGTGATGACAGTACTGTTAATAATTTATTGCCTAATTGCTAATAAAATTAAACTTATCAGAGAACTTTTAAAAAAAAAAAAAGAATATATATATATATATATATATATATATATATATATATATATATATATATATATATATATATATATATATATATATATATATATATATATTCTACTAATCTTACTCCTCTAAATGTTGTGACGTCAACATGTTTTCAGCAAAATGAAATGAAAATGAAAAATACACCTGCTTCTGCGTAAATGCATAGAGGCAAATTACCTTTTACTCCTTTTAGGCCTTTGTTTCCAGAAAATCCTCTGGGTCCATCTTCACCAGGTTCCCCTAGAGAACCAGGCTCGCAGTAATAATCTGTGAGATTACCAAATAACACATGTTGACTAACACAAACTACGTCCACAGAGGATTTTTGAGTATTTAGTATTTAGAGGAATTACTTCCACATCCTGGTCAGATCCCAGTGTGAATGTCACACCACCACCACAAACAAAGCAGAAACAAAGTCATTTAAAATAATGACTCACTCAAGGTTTTGCACAGAAATCTGTAGATGTAATATTGATGTACGTAAGGAGACTTGAAAACCTTGTGGACCAGGGCATCCATCGCGGCCTCTTTCTCCTTGATGCCCTTTTACTCCCTTTGGTCCCCGAATGAAAAGTATTTCATTTGGATCGTATGTCCCTGGCTCTCCCTTCTGACCCTTTTCACCAGGGTCGCCTGGTTGACCAGGTCGGCCATGTGCCTCTAGAGAGGAAAGGAAAATTCATAGGACAGTGTTTAAATTCTCGACCTGTAATGGACTGGTGACCCGTCCCAAGAATACCCCGCTTTTCACCCGATTTCCGCTTCAGTTATGTACCAAGCCCCCCTCCCCAACCCTTCACAACCCTGTAAGGATAATTGGGTATAAATAATGAATGGATATTTAAACACTGACCTGGTAAACCTGGTGGGCCTGGAGGGCCTGGTACACCCATATAGCCAGTCTCTCCGGGGAACCCGGGTGCACCTGGATACCCACGGTCTCCTTTAGGACCTTACATGGTTAAACACAGCGCAAAACAAATCTGTTATTTTAGTCATCTGATGAGGCAATCCTCAGTATTTCTAATAAGACAAAAATGACTTTCAGTTTTATCATAAATATGAACTGATGCTCCAGCGTAATTACTTAAATTTGAAGTTTTTTTTTTGTATTATTTATTTAGTAAATATCTCAGAGATAACAATAGATTCCAAGGTAACTTTCTTTGCTGAGCTAGAAGGCCTCTGTTTGTGGTTTAAATCTGTAGGCTATTGTAACTTAGGAAGAAATCTTATGTTAGAGGAGTGTTTCTCAGTTCTGGTCCTCAGGGACCGCTGCCCTGTATGTTTTAGGTGTTTCCCGTCTGCACCACTTGAATAAGCGAATGATTAACAGACTTCTGCAGCATGTGACGACTGAAGAGGAGGCTATGCAATCATTTACGTAGTGTGTTTAGAACAAAGACGCATCTAAATTATGCAGGGCAGTAGCTCCTGAGATAACAGTTCGACCTACAATCAGTGGGGTTGCCAGTTTGAGCCTATGCCTATCCCTATGCCTTATCTATCTCTGTCGTTGGGTGACACTTCACCCAACTTGCCTGCTGAAGGCGGTCAGAAGGGCTGATGGCACTAGTAGAGCAGCCTTGCTTCTGTTGGACTGCCTCAGGGCAGCTGTGGCTATAGTCCAGTAGCTTGCCAACATCATCATGTGAATGTGTGCGTGAATGGGAATGACTGATGTCATTGTGACGTGTCTTTGATTGTCCTAATAAAGTATTTTATACTCATTTAATTGCAGCTTCTAGGGCCTCTCTCCTATGTCTGCAGTTTGATTATCAACTGATTCTTGTTGTTTTATTACTGAGTTTAACCAAATTGCTTTTCACTGGATTTTAATCTGAATCAAATTCATCAGATATGAGGAATATGATATGATGATTCCATCTGTGACAAGTTGACGGAAATAATTACACTGAATATTATATATTTTGAACAAATTGAACAAATTTAATCTGATATGAATCTGTTCTTTAGTCTTATGAAGAGCCAATAAATTTGTTTTTTTTTATAAGTATATATGAATTACTTGACCTGAATTGCATTTTTCAGTGAGTCACATCTCAAACAGGTATTCTAACAAGAAAACTTACTTCTGTGAAGACAAAATCCTTTATATAAGGCATAGAAGTAACCTTTACTTCACTGGAACATCATTTTGCTCTAGTTTTTTGTTGCCTCCGGAAAAGTCCAAAACAGGTCTTACCTCTCACAGTACTTCCATTATGAAATTGTGGAAAACCAGGGGGACCTGGATCCCCTGGCCAACCCTGTTGACAACAAACACACGTGGACGACATTATTGTTAACTTAATGGGACACCTGAAAAACATTCTATCACCTATAAATAGACGATTATTCCGTTACATTTACACTGTGCATTAAATAGGTACATAACTAAATAACCACCAGAGGGCAGTACATGACAAAAGCATGTTTTCTTTCTATTTTGACGTATCATTACGTTCAATAAATTTTCAATGATAGGTGAAAGTACCTTTTAAATTATTATTATTATTATTATTATTATTATTATTATTATTATTATTATTATTATTATTATTATTATTATTATTATTGGTCTCATGTAATATTCCAGTCATCTAAGAAATTAAATGTTGTGCTTTCATTAGCTGTAAGCAGAAAACCATCATGAGTGACATAATGATACATAAAAACATCACTATATTGGTAATATTCTGTACTATTATTGTGTTTTCGCTGAGTAAATGAACTTTTCAATAACATTCTAATTTAATGTATTTGTCTGGAGCACCATTAACCAGAAAACGAGCGATGCTTTAACCCACTGCCACGTAGTCAATTGGTGTCAAGTTTCATATATTTGCATAACTATCTGCTATTTAAAATCCATTGTAGACTAACAAAATTATTTTACGACTGCACAGCAAACTAATTGGATGTTTTATTTAGTTCACCTTTTCTCCTTTTCTGCCAATGAGCCCTGGAAGTCCTTTGTCTCCAGGGACACCCTAAAATTCAAAGCAGTGGACAGTAACCTGAGTGAAAGTACAAACTAGACTTTATGAGGGTCTAATAGTACAACAGGTGTACCTCTTGTCCAGTTAATCCGACTCCACCAGACTGTCCAGGACTACCCTAAAGATTGCATAAAGGATTTTAAATAGATGTTATATTTTTTTCTCATAGTAACTAGAAGTATGATCTACTTGACTGACCCTGTCCCCTGGAAATCCCAGGATTCCCTGCTCTCCTTTAGGTCCTGTTTGACTAGGGCTGTAGATATCTCCTCCAACACCCTAATATGAAAAAAAAAGAAAAAGAAAAACAAGCTGTTTTTTTGTTTTTCACACAACTGACAGCTAAAAGAAAGAAAATGTAACGCTCACTCGACGCCCCTTTAGTCCACATGGTCCGTGCTGACCTTTATTCCCCTGAAAGGCAAAACGTACTGAAATATGACTATGGAATGCATAATTTTTGAGTTTCTACAAAAACTATTCCACAATTTAAAAGCTACAATGAACTTAATAGTAAAGTTTGAACGTTTTCGCTACCTTCTCACCCTTTTGGAAAAATTGTTCTGAAGGATATCCTTTCTGTTCTTCTGGTCCAGGTGGGCCAGGTAGTCCAGGTGGGCCTTGTTCACCCTGGAGTTTAGAGTGAAACATTAACACATGAATGCAAAATAATCAGAAAAAGACACTAAATAAACAGTCACCAAAAAATAGAACGAGGTCTTACAATTTCACCTCTAGGCGATCTTCCAGGGTCACCCTGCACGACAAAAAGATCTTTAATGACAGTTTATTTCTGTAAAGTTGTAAGGCATAGATGACTGGGTTACTTACAGGTGATCCTTTCACACCTTTAGGACCCTCTACACCCTAAAAGAGTCAAATATCATTTTGCGCCTGCACAATGAAGCACCGAAGAAAAAGATATAACATAAACATACACATAAAGATGTCTAACCTGAGGCCCACGAAGTCCGTGAAGGCCACGGAGACCCTTAGGCCCAATGTTCCCTGGGCTTCCCTGAGTTCAGTAAAGGTATAAACAGAAGAGATTTGATCTGATGCTAAGTACACTGTAGTTATACAATGAACATAAAAACAATACCAAACCTTGGACATTTGTAACTTTACAGTCAAAATTATAATTATATCTTATTGATATTTTTTTGTGAGACATCAACACAAACCGATGCATAATTATGAACTGCAAGGAAAATAATATACATGTTCAACATTTCTTACAGATAAAAATCAGAAAGATTTTTTTTAATCTCGGGGCGTCACAGTAGGCTGAATACATAAATACGACTACATAGTTCTGTAGTCGTATTTGCTACTTTTTGTTGATGCGTCACATAAACTCACAAAGAATACAATCTAGTCAATGCATAACAGAGAATAAATCCTTTCACTACAAAGAAAACCTACTGTTTGACCATGATCTCCATCTCTACCTTTATCACCCTGTAACAAAAATAGGGGAAAGCAAATGAAAAAGCAATTTGGAGTGGAATGTAAAAGTTTGGATCTTGTACACTAAGTGCCATACAATATAGACTTTGAAGCTAAGAAAACAAGACTTCTGACAGAGATCAGCTAATGTTGCTGAATAGGAATACTCACAGGAGGACCTGGAAGAGCACCAGTGTAATTAGGCGTTCCTTTGCTTCCCTTAGCACCCTTTGGTCCCTGATGAGAGGACAGCAAAAGCTCAAATAAGAAATACTCATGTTTCAGAAGTTAAGGAAGAAATGCATGTTGTACATATGTGTATGTATGTATTCGTATGCATTTTTCTAAATGCCTGTCAGATAAACTCAGGATGCTGAAGTGAAAAAAAGCTTATGCTTATTTAGACGTCATATTTTCTTTGTCGTTTGTATGTTTAGCATGTTGCTTCTCCAACTGAGATGTACTCACAGGTGGCCCATGGAGGCCATCCAGTCCAGGCAGACCATCCGGTCCTGGATGACCTCTTGTTCCATTACAGCCATCCAGTCCTGGTAAACCAGGCTCACCCCCTGCTCCAGGGTGGCCCTTAAGAGCAAAATGAAGTAGTGTTAAATTACAATTAAAAAGTTGTTGAGGTCACATCCAAGGCCTAACTGGCACTAAATAGGAATGCTACAACATTTACTTTCAGTGCTGTGTCGAGTATGGTTGCAAAAATGAAGTCTAAATCTTAGCATATTTATCAGCAGTGGAGAAAATCGAGTCGGCAGCTTTTACTAAATTTTCCTCACAAGTTTCCACTAGAGGTCGCAAAAACACTCCCATGAACATGAGCTGGATTAACCGTGAGCTAGTAAGGCAGGGACTGAAAAACACCACAAGCAAAAATCTCCAACACGGTCATGAAAGGAATAATGTAGAGCCTTGAAAACATGTTGCGAACGTGATATTGTTTAATAGGTATATTGATCATATTGGGCAAGCATTTATTTGATTTAGTGTTTAGTTGGAATAATTCAATTGGTTGATAGCTAAATATGTGCTCCAACTGTTTTATTTTTTTATTTCATAAATTTCTGTCATGATAATACCCCTTTAAGAGTGTCGCAATGCATGATGGGAGTTGAAAGTTCATGACCTGAGATTATTAAAAAAAGATGAGAAAACTACACACGCTGTATGCTCGTTTAATAAAGTTGCACAAAAGTTAATTTGAGTTTCTTTTAAGTTCTTTTTAAGGGTGCAACAATAACCTAAATTCATTTTAACACAAAGAGGAAGTAAGCAGCATTCAACTCATCAATAACTTATACAGATTTTAAAAATGCTACTTCTCTACATGCTGCTCACTTTTGAAGGATATTGTTAGGATATTGACTCTTGGTATTTGTAAGCCCATGAAGAAACAAACTCACTGGAAATCCTTCATGAGCCGTGAAACCAGGAACACCAGTCAAACCCTGAAACATACAATTCAATTTTATAAACAAGATAACACCACTCACAA
Source organism: Poecilia mexicana (assembly GCF_051168715.1). Classification (NCBI taxonomy): domain Eukaryota; kingdom Metazoa; phylum Chordata; class Actinopteri; order Cyprinodontiformes; family Poeciliidae; genus Poecilia; species Poecilia mexicana. Next base: position 16,465,860 of record NW_028263386.1, on the reverse strand, counting down.
ACCTATTTTGATACATATTTACGTTGCTAGACATTGCAACATTCAACAACGTTGATTTTGAAGCCCCTGCTGTTATAATGAAAACGTCAAATTTTCATCTGAACACTAACACGGTCTCCTTTTGGCCCCTGTAGGCCATGTGATCCTGCTGCGCCCACTGTTCCCTTCTCCCCTTGAGGCCCAGTTCGTCCTCGTTGTCCCATTGGACCTTGAATACCTTGCCTCCCTGGTTTCCCTGGAGGTCCCTACAAAATAAATACAATTTATCAATATTGTGGGAAAATGCATGTGGGTGTGTGTGTGTGTGTGTGTAATAGAATAATGTGTATATTATTATGCGTACATCAATATGAGACAAAACGGGAATTGTTTAAGTTTGGTGAGGAAAACCATTACCCGTGTTTCTTACCCTTGCACCTTTAGCAGGATGACACACACACTGAGAGCAGTCTCTGCCTTGACACGGGCCTTCAATTTTACCCTTAAAAAACACAGACGGGTTTTGTGAGCAGTAAACTTTGCAGCTAAGTGGAGAAGTCCTGATTGTTGAAAACTGACCCATTTCCTGCACTAACAGGAAACATTTCAGATAACACTCCAGCTTTCCCAGACATACTTGAATAGATACGAGCACGCTGACCTTGATGCAAATTTGTTTGTGCTAAGCTTTTCATTCCCCCAGGTTCACAAATATTCCCACCAGCAGCCAGGTGTGTGCGTGCGTGTGTGTTTGTGTGTGTGTTGTGGGAGTTTTATACAGAATAGATATCTTTGCCACAAAGTTTTCTCAAAAGTTCCTAAATATTTAGGTGAGTGTGCGCCACCTGCAATGAACAGTCATTTATCTGTCCAACATTTAAGTTTTGCTCTAAATTTCCAAGGGAACGTGCCGAGAAGACTATACATCTTCACAATCTAGAATTTTAGTTTTGGCTTAGTGGATCAAAAAAGGTCCGCATGGTAAGACCAATTGCAATATTGTACTTTATACTAAGGGAATAAATGGCTTCCCTTATGTATGGTGACGCTTTATTTTAGATCTATGCAGACCTTTCCCCCCGTCAATAAAGATATTTATTGTTAGTAAGTTATCCCCTTACTTCCTGAAGAGATTTTATTTTTTAGATAATCACCTTTCAATAAAGTTTACTGTGTTATTATTGATTCTGTATTTTAATTTGTAGATAAAGCCATGGATAACTTATGCACAACAAAGTTATGTGGGCAGATTAACTCGTAAATTTTCTAAAAGTAGATAAAACAAAATACACAATTTATGCACTGTCAAGTTGCAGCGGCTGATTAACTTAACCCACATGTTTTTAGACACTGGGAGGAGTATAACTCTAACACTAGTCGACCAGCTAAATAAATATGTTTGATTTTAAAATACTGTGATTACATATTCTATTAGTTCAGTTTAGTATCCAACAAAATATTTATAAATGTCACCCATCCTCTTACCATAAAAGACTTGCTAATTTATATCACTTTGTGAAAAAACTCTGAATTCTGGACAAAACATGTTAGAAACACATAAAAACTCATAAACAGAGTGCAGGCCTTTAGGTGCATCAGTTGCACCAAGGAATCTTTGTGCAATCAAGTGACATGAGGTCTGAAAACAGTAACCAGACTAGGAGAGAGACAGTATGTGAAGCAGAAAGATAAATAGAATTAACGTGAGTCCTGCATGTATACAGTTCAGTAAATAACAGCGTTCTTTTGTGTCACTGTGACAAAATGTTGTTTGTGAAATACACATCTAAACTTTATTCTGGAAACTGCAGTTACAGAAATGGGAGTGACAAAGTTTACAAAAAATAAGAAATAGAACTTTAAATCATACTTCTATGCAAGGTGCATGTTTAAACCTAGACAGATAACTTTCAGTACTCAAATCAACATTGACTCGTTTTTTGTTTTGTTTTGTTTTTTTTACATACATTTTCAGTTTGAAAATACACAATAGGGATTACTATAGCTGATGAAAATATGTTACGGAGGCAAATACGTCATTACAGTATGTAATGAATGCACTACTTTTCGTCAAACAGGGCACACCTGTGTTCTTCAATAATTTACAAACAATCTGAATTTGAATTTCCAATAGTACAATTATATCTGCAATTTTTTTATCAAACAAAATGGCCAGAAAACATATAAAATTAAATAATAATGTAATAAAAATCATAGTCGATGATTTTTAGCATTATTTGTTTTTTTTATCATGAAATATTTGGACATTTTCTAAACAAAGGATGCATACATATTCTGTTTTAAAATATTTAAAATGTACATAGAAGAATTGTTAAGTTATAGAGTCTTACTGCTTTCAGCAGCTGCACAAGGATGACCAGGAAAATGAACCACCTGTGAATGAAATCATAGAATAAATTAATCAATATATCAATTTTTTTTTCCTTTTTGTTCTTTTGTAAAATTCTGTCTTTGTTTGTGTAACATTAAAAACAGCTGAAAGCACAAATGTACTAGAGCTAAACTACAAAACTCAATATTCCACCAAATTATTACCAATAATTGCTTTATTTTACTAATAAAGACACATTTAGCCAAGGTAAGAGATTCACAACGCATAGTTTAGACTCAAGCATTTCTGTATTGTGTTCAAAGAATTTTAACATGTGCTCTATTCCTTATGAAAAAGTGCCTCACAGAATGAAAAAAATATATACGTAAATCAATTAAAGTGACACAATATTTGGGCAGTAAAATTCACTAAACTAAATACGGTCAGAATGTTGTGAACCCAAACAGTTACTACGCATATACCTGAGCAGGAGTATACAGCGGCCCGTTTTAATAGCAAGCAGATGTGTGGAATATCTGAATAAACAGACCAGAAGATTGTTTGTATCTAAGTAAATAGACCTACAGAACATTTTACATAAACATCCCGATGAATTTCAAATGTGCTTGCTGTGCATATTAACTTGTCTGAAGAGTTACGTAGGGGTATTGTGACCTACCCCGCCCTGTGTGAAAAAGTGAGGAACTCCCCCCTATAAAAAAGTGTCCACACCCTTGGATGTTTTGCCCTTTGTATTTCGTCTATTAATCGCTTATGATCAACAAAATTAGGTCTTTGACAAAAGGTTGTTGAGACATATAACCTGGTGGATGGATACAAAAACATAAATATCATCCTGTGGAGTTTAGCTAAATCTATTATCATAAAATGGAAGGAATATGACCCGTGTGTAAATCTGTCTTGATCAGAGCCATCCTCACAAACTGACAATCAAGGCAAAAATCATCTTAAGATAATTATAATGTTTTACTTTGCGTGAGATGTGTTTTATCTTGGTGAAGATGTTTTTTTTTTTTAAAGCAATTTTAGATGGGCCTTTGTGTTCCCTTTGGTCATCTGTAGTTTGGTCTTAGCACTCTCCCATGGACATCATTTTTGTCTCTTTCTTATTGAATCTTAAACACCAACCTCTAAGGACCCCACAGCTAGAGAAACTGGGGTCTGTGTTGTTTTAGATATAGATTTGGATTCTTTTCTGGGCTCCTAGTTTAAGTCATATAACATGTTATACTTTATTATAGGTAGGATGTAGTTTAACTAAGGCCACAATAATATTTTCACATGGGCCCAGGTTGGAAATGAAATTGCATTTTGAAAGTACTGAGGCTGGCTTTGTCTCACCGCTGCCTACTGACTGAAGGAACGGACAGATCCTTGACCTGACTGTCACATCTGCCCTCTGCTCTGTTTTCACATAATGGTATTATCCAAAATATTCATGTAATTGGCCACAAGGCTGCCATGTTGACAACTGAAGCAAGGTTCTTCCGTGAGCAGGGTGGGCCGATGAGTGTAAGAACTGAACAACGATATGAAACAGAGGTGAAAACTGATTCTTCTCTGATTCACTACTTTTAGAGCCGTTGCTTCTGGGTATGATCCATCACTATTCCTTTAAGGAGAAAACACTGCCCAAGGACAAAACCACCAAAACATAGCTGTCCTCAGAAACTGACAAGTCAGCCAAGGAGGAACATAAATAAGAGATGCAGCCAAGAGCACCAGAGCTCTGAGGTTGAAAGTTCACCTGGGGGAGTATGTTGACAGGAAGCCTATTAATCATACACCATACAAATCTCAGGCAGTATTACAACTAATGCCATTGCTGAGGAAGAAGTGTTGGGAATGTAGCAAGCATGACGAAAAAGGTGCTCTAATGAGATTAGGTCAACTTTCTGGCTGTCACACAAAACGGAGAGTTAATGCTGAGACGCATCACCCTGAACACACCATTATCACGGTCAAACACAGTCGTGGCAGCATTATGCTGTGGGATGACCTTTCTTCAGCTGATTCAGAAAATTAGTCACAGTTGATGGATGGAGATTTAAATAATTATGGCATGATCTGAGAAGAAAACATGTTATCGGTTACAAACTGTGGTGGGCTGTTCACCTCCCAGCAAGACAAATCAGCAGTCAAATACATATTGGACAATATAAAAATGAAAATGTCTGAAAAGACTTAAAATTGTGATGTTAAAAGACATCATTGATCCAGTGTGACTGAATTAAACATATTCTCCAAAGAATATATAACACAGATAACAATAATCAAATTAGATGTAAATTAAAAAAAAATGCAATGGGCTTACCAGGAGGTAAAAAACATCATGAAAGTTACTTTGAACGCCATCGCTCATCTTCTGAGGCTGCTGAAGCTACTGAAGACCTCAGTGCTGCCCCCTTTGGTAGATAAAAAAAGAACATCATACAACAAAGTCAAGTTAGCCACAGGTCACGTCATTTAAACTAGTGCAGTAAAATAAAATAAAAAATAAAAAAATCTAGCATATCATTGACTCTTGTTTAACATAATAAAAAAGGCAGATATTTCCAAGAGTCTGTTAACCTTGTTGTCTACAGGTTTTCATTCACCCTTAGAAATATTCACAACTTACCAAACCTCTCAATGTATTCCAATGAAGGATTCAGCAGATCTCAAATAATCCGTCTCACAGTCAATGAAAAGCCAAACTGCCACTGTTTGCCGTCGGTGGGAATGAGACGAGCACAAGAATATTGTTTGGGGTAAATCATCTCAGTAAGTGCATACCACCTCCCTTCTTCAAGGTCCAGTTAAACAACTTCCTTTCAGCTTTCTGGTCTGTGGCAAGACACTTGAACGGACTTAAACTGTGATTTTACTGCAGCAATGATCCGCCAGCATCTAAAGTGTTGCAGTGGACAGAGTGGGATGTGAAACCTGATTGCAGCGGAGGACCACAAAAACGACACTCAGCGCCTTCGAAGAACGTAGGATCTTAATCAGGGACTGATGTGAATGAGACGAGGAAAATCATGAGACCACAAGCGATCATAGTTTTCCTGACTTTCTTTGTTATGATCTCGACATTCACTGAAGGAAAAAGTGTAAGATGTTTCTTGCTTTTGTATTTGTTTGTTGTTGTTTTTTTCAGTGTATAAAGTTGATTTTAATATTTATGCGTCGTTCAAACTGGGTAACCACATGCAAAAGGCAATTCTTGAGTAAAACATATTCAGCTTTTCTATTTTTTTTTTCTCATGTTGCATCATACAGGCTGGGCTCATTGCTGAATTATGCTTGTCACATTATGGTTTGTGGTTGATTTATCTAAATACACAGATGTCTTAGCAGTGATAGTATCTTAAAATTTTTATCCTTAAAATTGGATGTTTTTCTGAAACCAAATTTTGATGAAACTTTAAAACAGTCCATCTTTATACTTAATTTGTAGAGTGTAATTTCTTTAATTGTTTGCTAAATTATTGCTTATCTTGAGTAGTACCAGTCAATTACTTGTGTATTTATTGCTGTTTTAGTGTGAATATGCAGAGCTGTGTTTTGTCTGTAAGTGAATGTTACTTTATTTATATGGGACATATAATCCTGTATAAAATGGGGTTTTCTTTTTTTTGTTGTTTTTTTTTTTTGCAGATGGCAATTTGATGCATTTCTAGTGTATACACTTCCCTTTATTTGTCTTTTAAAAAATTGAATAAGATTAAATAATTTGCAAAATAATAATAATAATAATAATAATAATAATAATAATAATAATAATAATAATAATAATAATAATAATAATAATAATTTAAATAACTTAATTTACGAGGTAAACATTTTGAAACTTAATTTATCAATATATTTACTGTATATCGTAAATATATTGCATGGGATCCCTGCTGTGATCCCTGCATTATCACAGCAGGGATTGCCAAAGCAAGACATTACAGTGTGTAATTATTTTCATCCTTTAATTATGCTGCATGCCCACGATAAACTGAATTAATTATAGTGAAGGTGAATAAACTGGTGAATAAACCAGTCTTAGGGCTGGTTTATTTACCCTTCATTAGTACTGTACTGAAAGCCTACACATATCAAACCATCTCCAATTATATTTGCTTGCACCATACAGCATATATACTATTTTGTCACTACAGAATTACAGGTCCTTTTTAGATCTTTTTCTAAGTACAACACTGACTAACTCAAATCGATACATTTTCTTCAGTGACAGTCAACTTGAATACCAAAATAAGAGAAAGTCTTTGAAGAGTTCTTCTTTGTCTTGATATTTGATGTTTTAAAATTACATACCTTCATTTATTTATTTCACAGTGTGTATGCAATGGAAAGTCAAGATGCCACTGTAAAGGAGTAAAAGGCAACAGGGTAAGTTCAGTTTGTGGCTTTGCCACACATTGTTTTATTTATTCTGCACTTACCGGGTTTTCTCAGGACTGAAATTTACAAGGAACAGTTCTAAAGTAAAACTGCTTCTTTTACCCTTGGTTTAAAACAAACAAAGTTACATTTTTTATCCTTTTGTGACATGACCTGTCTTGGCGATTCAGGCATACCATAGAGATAGTTGTTTAGATAGATTTTTTTTTGTATATGTTTCTGTGTAGAAAGACATACTCTATGTGTGCGCAGTGTTTGTAGAAGAAAGTCCAATTTACTATCTCAAGCATATAGTGTGTGAGAACTAAGAAACGTGTCATGATGTCTTTGTTGGTGGACCCAAAATGCAGACAGGAGCTTGGAGCATGGATCACAGAAAATGGTCTTTAATAAAATCTTAAAAATTACAAAAGAACACATGGAACACAGGGAGCCAGAGCAGAACAAAAACAGGAACCAGGAACAAAAAAGCAAGCAGAATATCGATGTGGAGGTTAACCAGAATGTGACAGGATTTAAACAAGAAGGAGTTTAAATACAGTGAGGGAGAATGCTGGAACAAAAAAAACCTGGGCTGATGAGCTAGTAGAATAACCAGACCTAAGAAACACAATTAAACTAAAGTAATAAGGAATAACTAGATAAGAAAAACACAAAAACTAGAATCCCTGAGAAAGGACTGGCCTTGTTCCTGATCTATTTTGGTTTGATAGAGAACAAGACTGTTCTCACCAAAATAAGAAACTAAAACAAAATAATAAAGAAACTATAATCAAATTAAGCTACAAAACAACCTGAGATGGGAGCATTTGAAAACCTTCCAGTTAAAATAGAGAGAATGTAGTAACACTGTCCAATCCTAATGCTACATATGTACTAATGACTGAAATCTAATATAAATCAACAAAGATTAAAACATGCAGGCAGCGAGAGCAGAAAATGTAAACATTTGGATAGCTATATTTTCATTCAAGCCAAATTATTCATGCTTTCATTTTATTTCTGTGAACCGGTTAATATTTTTAAAAATATTTATATTTTTAAATATATAATATTATAAAAATATATTTTTATAATATTTATAAAAAGGCCTTTTTATAATTTCAAGACTCTTATGTCACTTGTGTGACATAAGAGTGTCATTCAGTTTGAATAAACTCAATAAAATGATATAACTTTCTGAATGTTACAATAATCGCTAATAAACTTGTGCATGCATGCAAAGGCTTTTATTTAGTTTTACATTTCTGTATTTTTTGACAAGCACTCATACATTAAACACACAGGGAGAGAAAGGTTTTCCAGGAGATCCGGGTCTTCCAGGATCAGAGGGGCACCCAGGATCCTTGGGTCAACCTGGGCCAACAGGACCAAAGGTAGAAATTCAGTCACACTCTTGTTATTCTGCCTCCATCATGATTGTGAATTGGCCAGAGATGATGATAAATTGCACTTTTCTTGCGACACTTTTAGCAACACGTCTTTCAGGATCTCTAAGATTAATTACGTGTTGCATTCTTTGAAAGGGCTATACTGGGTCTGATGGACCGATGGGATCAAAAGGCGATCCGGTAACATGATTGCACCTCACAGCCAAATCAGTTGCTGGTGTTGCCCTTAAAACCAGAATGTAATGTGTTTTTCTTTCTGTTGTTCCAGGGACCAGACGGCAAAGAGGGATTTGCTGGATCTCATGGCTTACCAGTTAGTTTCCTCATGCGTTTCTATTGTACAAAATCTTACCCTCTGTGTTCTGCAGTCCATACATCCAGTTTGCCTTTTAACTTTAGCTAACATTATCTCATAGGGTGTTCCAGGTTTACAGGGGCCTCTAGGGCCCCCGGGTTATCCAGGCTGCAATGGAACAGATGTGAGGAAAATATAAATTTTCTACACATTTTTGTTTATACACTTCTTACTTTGACAAAATAATGTACTCACAGGGAGACCCTGGACTTCCAGGTGTTGAAGGAGATCCTGGTATTGATGGAAATCCAGTAAGGAGCAAACTCCAATACTAAACAACTATCTCCACTGTTCTATCTTGATGAATATTCATCTTTTTTTTTTCCATCTTTTTCTTTTACTTTACAGGGACCTCCAGGTCAGCCTGGTCCTAAGGTAGGGTATGCTGTTCTAAGCTCTTTGTTTAGTGCGGTTTTTATTCATGAAAGGTGAAACAGCAAATTTGCTGCATAATAATTATCTTTTAGGAGTTGCAGGGTCTTGAAGCGCCATAAAAAACAACATGATGCAGCACAATTACCGTCGCTGCTCCCTGAGCTAATTTTGTATCAGGCCCATATGAGACAGATAACTTTTTTTTTTTTTTTTTTTAAGATTTGCCTCTTCTCCCTTTTCACCACTTTTTATCCCACAAGTCTGTGTTTTCTTCTTATGCATCAAGCCATTTGTTTATGCTAAAGCTTTATTGTACTGTAAAGTGTTGAGCGAATGCATAAAGGCGACTGAATAGCAATTTATTTTAAGTTTTTTGATGATTTTTGTGTGTGTTTATGTTCGTGTAGACCTAATTACTTGTTTTGTATGTGGTCTCATATATATTCAAGTAATGCTTGCTGTCTGTCAACATGACTGGGCATTTTGACTGCACCTCTTAAACCCTCCTTTATTCCAGCTTTTTTACTCAATGATCCTTCTGGGAAATAAACCAAGTTCAATATATTCAAGATTGTGAGTTTAACACTGTCTTAGACGCCACATAGCGCCACTTTAAAATTCAAATCTCTCTTGCCTTGTCTCCGAATCAACAGAGATAGACAAAATAGGAAGAGAATAAATTATCCATATATTTTTTTTTAAAGAAAATGAGATTCATAAAGTTTTATGTTAAATGGGCCATGTGAATATTTTTTGTCTGTTTGTCAGGGTGACTCACAGACAACAGCTGACTCAGTGCCAGGGCCACAAGGACCACGGGGAAAAGATGGAAGACCGGTAACTTTATAAACAATAGTATTATGCACTAATACTAATAAAAAACAAATATTTTTTGTTGAACCAACCACATTGTAAACAATCAAAATATTGAATAATGAAATTGATGAACTTAAACCTTTATTTATTTCAGACATGTAATAAATATTTTCTGTTTTCTTCTTCTTCTTCTTCCCCTTGTATGTAGGGTTCTCCAGGGTTACCAGGTGAGATAGGACTACGTGGGGACATTGGACTAAGGGGCCCCCCTGTAAGTATCTGTCTTTCCTTCTTTCTTTCTTTCTTATGCAATGATTAATCCAAACTTTTCTGTTTCAGGGGTCTCCTGGTAATACTGGAGCTCCTGGTACCAAGGTATGCATGCATTACATAAGTTACACTCATTAAAAATGTGCTAATATTTTCTCAGTTCTTGCAATAGAACCAGAAGCCACAGCTGCAGAGCCTTTTATTTGTACTTCTTTCCTCATTATCAGTTTTTGTCCAACCGTGGAGAGACCAAACGTCCACCCATTGTGGTTTTGGTTTCCCATAGCAGTGTTCACTTATCTGCTTTACTGTTTTTCTCAGTCTCATTGGTGTATTTCTCACATCAGCATTAACGTTGGCACAACAGCGAGAACATTTCTCAAAACAATTAACTGCAAAACCTTGGTGATAACTTTTAAAAGAGTGTCACTTGCTCAAAATGGAGAGTCCATTAATCACAATCAAGTATTCATGTCAATAAAAGTGTCACTGGCAAAAGTCCTGACATCATTGTTTTTGAACAAGATTGTCTAGTGAATTTGTAAAGTTTTCTTTTTGACAGTTCACTCTGGAACTGTTCAGTTCAGAAAAGCTACAACCTTTCTGGAGGCATCACTGTACACCATCTTTACAAGCATTTTAAATCTACAGTTATCATAAGTGAGGTAAAAGAATCAGATGCTGAGTATGAATATTTTATGTTTTTATTGCATGTGCTCATTGCATTTCTAATTTGGTCACAGCATTGTGCAAAATCAAGGTATAAAAAGTTATTTGCATGAAAAATAAAAAATATAAAACTTAAGGGCATAACAAGATCATCAGTAAAGTTTGAGAGAAATTGTTCAGTTTAGGAGAAATTTTTGAATAGCTTTGGTGATAGGAATGTGCTTACTTTTGTGGATGTTTGTGATTGTAGAGCAGAGTTCCTAAATTTGGGACGTGGATAGAGTTTATAATATGTGATTGATTATAAAACAAACTTCAAAGGCTTGCATCCATCCTGCAGGGCCAGGAAGGAGCTCCAGGAACTCGAGGACCAAAGGTAGTTTCTTTTTTTATACCTTACCATCATGATCAGATATCGCTAAAATTCATTTTTCTGCTGTAGGGTTTCCAAGGCCCACCTGGCCCGCCTGGGCCTCCAGGCAGGACTAAGGACTTTTTTACCGGCACCCTGTCAATAACGGTATAATAAAAGTCTTTTTTTTTACTTATCCTCAGCATAATGCTGTGCTATTCCACCAAAATGTCACAGTTGGACTGATAAAACCTAAAATATTGCAGATGTACATGATATAACAGGTTTGCCATCCATCTTGGAGTTCCATAAAAAGAATAATAATAAAAAAATCCCTTCATCAGCTGTTCCATCTTTTCTGGTGGCAAGTAACCAGTACAGTTTTGTGTCTTCTGGAGGTAAAAAAAAAAAAAAAAATGCAAAAACATCCTGAAAAATAATTTTAAGAACTAAAAAAAAAAAAAAAAAAAAAAAAAAACTATTTTGAAGTCAAAAGGATATTCCTAAACTCCCAATCCACAACAACTGTGTTCTTGTTTTTCTTTAGGGTCATCCTTTCTTGCAGGCTAACTTCATTTCTCTGTGTTCATTAGGATTTAAAAGGAGATAGAGGCGATGCAGGAGACAAAGGATGCAAAGGAGAACCTGTAAGTTTCTCTCTAGAATTCATGAAATTGTTCATCTCTGCCTGTAGAACTTTGGAAATATCTGACTGTTTTAGAACCATGCAACTTTCTTATCCGTGCCTTCGCTTAATCCTTCTTCAGGGAGATCCTGGGAGCCTCTACCACACAAAAGGGCAAAAGGGAGACAGAGGAAACCCAGGCCCAGAAGTGAGGATAAAAATGTGCTAACATGTCTTTCTCCATGTAGCCTGTTGTCTAACTTACTTTTCAGTTTTGATCTGTAACACATAAGAAAATAAGAAAAAAAAAATATATGACCAACAGAGGGCAGCAGTGCAGCATAAACCTTTTTATTCAGTTCTTCTGCTTTAGCAAAAGGTAATCCCTCTGCCTAGATTAGATTACACAGTTCATTTGCCTGCTCATCACTGGCATTTATGGTAAAATAAAAAAAATAAAAAATAAATACGGTCAATTTTCAAAAGTTTAAGGCACTTTATCTAGCTTTGTTGCATCAGTTTTTCACATTTTCCAAGTTGACTTTGTTGTGTTGTAGAGTGAGGTTTTGTAAAATTGAGATTAGTTCTTAATAATTTTTGAACATGGTAAATATTAGATATTTTTATATATCAGATCTGTGTGATTTATAAGGATTGTACTTTTTTTTTTTTTACCGTGATTGTATTCCGTCTCCCCAGCAAAGCATGAAATCAACATGAGCTGGGATGGTTAACTCATCTGCCGCTACAAAATGAATTAATACAGTGAATACAAATTAACTCAGTTCTGTGTGAAGTCACATACGATGTGGAAATGCCTCAGAGTCAACGAGTAAGGCTCCCATTCTGATGGACAAATCTGTTTCAGCATATTTAAAAATTGCTGTGCATTTAAATTACAATGTAATCGGCTACTATTTGTGTCAACATAGCTTTTCAATACAAGGGTTCAAAGTTTCATTTAGTTAAAGTACACCTCAGTAAGTCCATGTTGGTATGTATAATTTACAGGGAAAGCCAGGAAAGGATGGTGAACCTGGAAATCCTGGGTTTAGGGTAATCACTACTTTAGTTTATGCACACACACACAAAAAAATGCTTCACTGTTTTATCTGTGTTTTGCAAGTTTTGAATACAATGCAGTTCTGCTTAGGGAAGACCGGGACGCAGAGGAGAGCCAGGACATCCAGGCCCACTAGGAAGAATGGTTAGTCAGTATCCATCCATCCATCCATCCATCCATCCATCCATCCATCCATCCATCCATCCATCCATCGTAAATTGCCTTCAAATATATTATAATTGTATTTTGTCTTTTTAGGGTGAAAAGGGAAACAGGGGTCCATCTGGTCCACCTGGAGATGTGAGTTTGCACTAATATTCACTTTTTGTGCATATATATTGTTCACAGTAGTTATCAAACTTGTTCATGCTCATCAAGACCTTAAAAATTGTATTTCTACAGTAGCTCGGCTTTCACATCTGTTGTTTTAGCATAATGAGAAAACAATCTGTTGTAATTTTCTAATCCAGGAAACCTCTGGACATTCTTTCTCTGTGCTGCTGTTTTCAGATACTTTTGCTCGAACCACTCAAGGGACACATTGGAGATCCTGGCCCTCCAGGTCTCCCTGGGTTCCCTGGGACCCGAGGTAGAGGAATATAACTAGCTGACAAATCAGCAAGTACAAGAAATACATTTGTTCATTTTGCTATTTTATCTAGTCGATCTCATCCATTCATTGTGCATAATGACAGATTATGAGCAATTTTGTTTCTGCACTGGTATGGAGTTTAAAACTACAAATGAATGCTTGTTTTATTGCACAAAGTTAATAAATGATAAAATAATATATAAATATATGTTTAGGTGTTTTAGGGTTTCCGGGGCCCCCTGGATCTCCAGGTGTGTATGAACAACAGACTATCTCACTGTTGGCATTAGCTGCAGTTACTGTCACATTCAAAATATCTTCTTTTTCTTCTCATATTGTGTTTATGTAGGTTATGCACTTGGGATTTATGTACCAGGTGAACGTGGGTTCGCAGGCCCAAAAGGGCACAATGGAGACCCTGGGGAACCTGGGGGGTTTTACACGGGGCCTCCAGGGCTAGATGGTGATCCTGGTGATCCAGGGCCTCGGGGAAACCAAGGCAAACCTGGACGCTTTGTAAATGGAAGTAAGTAATAAAAGAAAAAAAAAAAAAAAAAAAAAACATTGATCTTAAAAACAACATATGTCCTCTGAGTAATATTAACCAAAAACGTAGAGGCTACAGAGCGATATGAAAACTGTTTGCTCAGAGGGTGCCATTGAATTAGTAATGACATGAGCATTTTTTTAAGACTGTTTTATTTTTAATTGCAAGGGTCCTTCCTAAGTGTGAATTTTGCAGGGGGCACTTTGTTGTCTGAAATAAAAATTTGTTTGATGATTTAAATAATTTCAGTCTCCTAAACAAATAATCCCCATAAAAATCTACAAGGGGTCAAATACTTCTTCACAGGATTATGAGTGTGTAAATAGATTCTTTATATATGTATATATATATATATATATATATATATATATATATATATATATATATATATATATATATATATATATATATATATATATATATATTTCATTGATATTTAACAAGGCTTTGTAAGCATTCATGCTATAACATTGCTGACCAGAACAGTCAACTCCATATGGATGACAGAATGTTTAAATATTTAATATTTAATCATATTTAATAACTTCATTTTCTTCTCTTTCGTGCATCATAATCCAAATGCAAATCAGTTTTCATTTGCATTAAACTCACACGATATTTACTAATATATTCAACATCTGTTGTGATCAAATTGAATAATAACATAAACATAAAAATGCTTTTGTGTGATCAGAAAGCTAATTAACTTTTTTTTTTTTTTTGAGCGACTTTTAGCTGACTGTGTCATTAAGGGTCTCCCTGGGATCAAGGGAGTTAAAGGTTTACCAGGACCTACAGGGAATAATGGGTATATTGGAGAAACAGGTCAGAAATTTAATGTTAAGTTTTATCATTACTAAAAGTAGCTAAAAAGTTATATTAATAGGAAGTAAATCATCATATTTTCCCCCCACTTGCTGAACATAACAGGAGAGAGAGGGGAGATCTGTTATGAGTGTCAAACATTGGGACTTTCAGGACCAGCAGGTCTCCGAGGTCCACCTGGCCTTCCTGGTACAGTTCCTTACTTCACACACAAAAGGACACACTTATATTTTGTCTCCTAATAAAACCAGAATATCCTGTATGAATGATGATTTGAAACATCTTTGAAAACCTGATACATTTATACATATATATATATATATATATATATATATGTCCACTGTCACTCAGGCACTAATCAAGGACGGGGTGAAAAGGGGGATCCCGGCTTTCCAGGTCCTTCAGGTTTACCAGGACCTCCAGTAAGAAAGTGCATCATAATCACATTGCAGATTTGTTTGTTATATGTTATGCTTTTACTTGTCTAACCTTTGCATCGACAGTCTACTACTCATTTGCACATTTGCTTAGGTTGGAGCATGCTGTTTTCAATAACTGCACAATATATTGTGATGTAAATTAACCCTTCCTGTAGAGAAGGTTATTCTTAGTTCTGCTATTACATATTTATTTTCTGTGACTCTACATGCTTCGATTATATGTCACTTTGTCGCTGGTACACTTGACATTTCTCATCGAGGATTTTTTTTTTGGCAAAATTTTACCACAAAGCTGTGTCAAATTGTCCAAAATGTCTTGCATCAAATGCATATGTAAATAAATAAAAACATAACTAAAAGAAATACAAATAATGTTTTCACTATTGTACTGTATATGCAAGACTTTCTTATACTTTTTTAATGTAAAATGAATAAAAACATAATACCAACTTTGTTGGTATTGCAACAAAGTTGGTATTGAACTTTGTTGCAATACCAACAGTCAACCAAAGAAAATTTAGTTGCCACAAAATTTACAGATCCACTGGGATGATTACCTTGAACATAGGGTTTAGACCTAAGCCTTTGAAACCTAAGTCGTCATAAGTAAAATTATGTTTATGTTTCGTCTGCTGCTTCCTTCATGATTCTAAATGTTATTATAGAAACTCTTGAGTTTCCCTGCACTACTTTGGTGAAAATCGTGTCGTTCCTCATTACTTCCTGGCCAGTCGTGAACAGCAGCCTGTTCACAACTGGCCAGTTTAAGTGCAGCCGGTGGAAAAGGGGCATTTGTCTGGGCAACTGCAAAACCTTGACACATCCACTGGATGAAACATTACTCGAGAGGACAAGTCTCCACTGCCCTACAGTCCTGTAGTGGCATGCTTCACACAACACCAACAAGTCCTTCGCGTTGCATTTAGTGATAAAAGCCTTGTGGGGCTCACTGCTCTCTGTTCTTGAGCTAATCTGAAGGTCACATGAAGTTTGACAGTTTGTAAGTATTGCCTCTGCACTCTATGCTCCTCGGCATCTGCTGTCCTTACACTATGATTACATTAAGCTTACCACTGTGTGGCTTAGTTGCTGTCCTCCCCTATCACTTGAACTTTGTTGCGATACCAATAGTCAACCAAAGAAAATTTACTTGCCAGAAAATTTGCAGACTTGTACCCAAGTTGTATCCTATTGTAATGTCATTGTACAATGCATGATCAAATGTTTTTTTGTTTTTCCTTTTCATGCTAAAGGGGTCTGTAGGTCTACCAGGATTCCCAGGCCAGCCGGGGCAAAAGGGAGAGCCATCCGGTAATGTCTCTCCAGGGCTGAAGGGGGAAAAAGGAGAACCAGGACTCCCTGGAGGACCCGGTCCAAATGGTTCTCCTGGATCTCCGGGTTTACCAGGAAGTAAAGGCACTCCAGGGCCTCCTGGAGAATTGGTAAAATTTATGACAATTTCTTCATCATAGGTATGATATGATTTTTGGTGTTTCTTAAATGGTGGGCCATCTGGAACAACTATCTAACAAGGTTCCTTCCCTCACTTAGTGCGAACGCCTTGGAGTAGAAGGAGATCCTGGGTTTCCTGGTCCACCAGGACCTCAAGGGAAAGAAGGACCCATTGGCTACCCTGGACCAGCGGGTTATGGACCTCCTGGTCCACCAGGGACCAAAGGAGACACTGGTGTACCTGGTCTGCCAGGAGAACCTGGAATTCCAGGTGTGAAAACAAAGGTCATTTCAATCTACATTAAAATCCAGCCACACAAAAGTACTCATAAAAGTTTCCTCCATTTTATTTGTAGGCCAAAAAGGCGAATCTGGTCATTTTCATACCCAAGGCCCACCAGGACCACAAGGATTTCAAGGACCTCCTGGCTTTGAAGGAAGTCCAGGTAATCACGATCATCTAGCTGGCTGTCTGAGTGCTTAGCTCCGGCTCTCACTATTTCCACTTTTACAACAGAAAATGTTATAGCTTATATTCTGACAAAAAAAAAAAAAAAACCTCATCCAGGTGTTCAAGGAGTACCGGGTGTCCCTGGAAATCCAGGCAAAGCAGGACAAAAAGGAGAAAGAGGGGACTTGTTACTTAGTGGAAAGCCAGGACCCCCAGGGCAGAAAGGTAATGCACAAGGGATTTACAAGTTGCTCACATTTATACTCGGAAATTCTATTTTGTTATTGTATAATCCATGTTTTTTGTTTTTTTGCGATTGTTTAGGTGATAAGGGGCTGCCTGGCCCTCCAGGTGCTCCAGGTTGGGGTTCACCTGGGCAGTTTGGTCCACCAGGCCCTCCTGGTGCCCCAGGAGAAAAGGTCAGAAGTCTTCAGTGAAAACATACCGGATGGTATTTGTTGTACAGAAGTAGACATTCACACTCTAAAGCAATTCATTAGGTTTTTAAGGATAAGAAATAGAGGATAAACATTTCCTAAAGCTCTAAAGCATTTAGCAAGTAAGAAGCTGAACTTATATGACATGTATTTATTTTCTTTAGTGTAACTATTTGATTCTACAGTATTGACTAAATAATTAGTCATGGAATTAATTATCCCATTTAGGGTGACAGTGGCGACGGACACCCTGGTCGTCCGGGTCCTCCGGGACCACCTGGTGAAAATGGAGCTCCAGGGCCTGCCGGCGATCCTGGAATCCCTGGTCTTCCAGGAAATCCTGGAATAATTGGCAAACCCGGGCCTCCAGGAGAAAAAGGTAGCTAAGAATTTAAAGTTTAAAAGTACAATGATGATCAGGACTTCTTGATGCAGACAAATAGTGTTTTTTTTCCTTTATTTTTTTAGATTAGCATTCATCTGTTTTTCACATTGTTTCATTCTTCCTGAAGGAAGAAAAGGTTCTCTTGGCCCTCCAGGGCTTCCTGGTACCAAAGATTTATGTATCGGTTTGCCTGGACCAATAGGACGTCCAGGACCGGATGGACATACAGGAGATACAGGTAAAACCTATATGAACCTAGAGTCCTTTAATGGAACATTTAGAAGAAGGTAATGTATAAGATGTGACAAATACATGAGATGTCTGGTTTGTAGTTGTCTACCCTTTAACTTTAGATTTCTATTAATAATTATCATTGTTTTATTCTTCCTTTCATTCCCCAAGGAGCTAATGGCTCACCTGGAGAGAAAGGTAATGCGGGTTTACCTGGATTTGGTTCTCCTGGCCTTCAAGGTGGTCCTGGACCCTCTGGATTGTCAGTTCCGGGTCCACATGGGCCTCCGGGGCAGAAAGGATCTCGGGGTCGAGATGGCTGGCCTGGTCAAAGAGGTCATACGATGGTTTACTTTATCTTAGTCTTTCCATCTATCCGTTTCTCTCTTTGAATATGTAGGTCCAGTCTCTTCTAAAGCTATTCAAACTGCTTGATTTATGTTTTCTAAAGTTTGTGTTTTGTGTGATATATCAACACAAACCTGTGCTTATTAGGAAAAATATACTGTTTATATACTATTTACAAAAAAAAAATAATTAAAAGTAGCGCATGCATATGTATTCAGACGCCCTTTGTCATTTGTACAGAACCTTTTTTTAGGGCTCATCTAAGTTTGCTATAAGCTTCCCAGCAAATAAAATCTACAAAATCAGTAGTTGAGCTTTTAATCTCTTGGATTGCCTTTCTACTAGTCTGTTGAATGGGTTCCCAGATACACTAAGTGTCTGTTGGCTGCTCTGAAGGACAATTCTTTCACGCTATAAGGGTTGGGATTCACAGTCTGATGCTGCACTTTGCCATCTTTTTTTCCCCCAAAGAATTATTCTTTACTAAACCTGTTTTGTGCAGCATGCAATTGAAAAACAACTAACGATGCCATTAGTTGCAAACCTGGTGCATGTCATGTCTTATTTGTCCTCAGGTTATAAGATATAAAATGTATTTTAAAAATATTTTCTTGCATAATAGTTAATTCCATGTGTTATTTCATCTACGGATGCTTGATCCATTAAAGTGCTGTGGAAAACATACAGTGCATATAAAGCAGAGTTTTTTCACCCATTTTCACTGACATCAAAATGTATTTTAGGACAAATAGGAGACCCTGGATCTGATGGTATATCTGGACGTGGACCAGATGGAAAACCAGGGAATACAGGACAACCTGGACCAAGAGGTAAGCGTTACGCATTAAATGCAAACTTTCATCAATCAGTCGTGTGTTTAGATTACAATGTTTGATGTACATCTTCAAAATGTATCCCCATGTTGGTAGAGATTTGTTTATGGTTCACAAGCTAGATTCGGTCAAATTCCTTTGACAGGGGACCCAGGCACAGACGGAGCAAGAGGCCGTCAAGGACCCCAAGGCATGGTGGGGGACCCAGGTGTTAGAGGCCCTCCAGGACTTCCTTGTCCGACACGCTTCTACAACGGGCCTCCAGGAAACCCCGGGGAACCAGGTTCCCTTATTATAAGAGTTTCTCTTCCAACTATAATTTCACAACCAACTGCACTTTCAAGATGATATTGAATAAAATATGATTCATGTGATGAGCATGTTTTGTTTTTTTGTTTTTTTTTTGTGAAAATCTGTTGTTTTTTTCAACTACGTGAATGTTAAGATTATTCTTGTTCTATTTCTTTTAGGAAATTCTGGATTACTTGGTCTCACTGGCGATCCTGGAAGACCTGGACCAAAGGGGCAGAGAGGAAGAGCAGGACCACCAGGGGATCTGGGGCAAAGAGGTCCACTATTAATTGCCATCGTTTCATCCCAAATATTCTAACACACTGATCGGAGACCTGACCTGTCCCGTGTTTGTTTGAGAGCACAGGTCCTCCTGGAGAACCTGGCGTTGATGGCCAAGCGGGATCCGAAGTTAGGCGAGGACCAGATGGAGCCCCGGGAGATTCTGGTCATAAGGGTCATCCTGGTAAGAATTTCTCCATTGAAGGAATCGTGCCAAATGCGACAAATTAAAACCACCGTCTTCTAAAAATGTAAGCCTAGATATATGTCTTGGCCTTATTTCTCACGGATATTTCACTGTTAAACTGAGAAATGGCGAGAATTTTCTTGTTTCCTAATGAAGTGCAAAAACTGAAAGAAACTCAAATTACATTTCTCATTTCATGCAACAGTAGATTCATAAAGAATTTATTCTTTGCTGTTTATTATAGCAGAGTAAGAATAAAATCAACTAAATATTATCATACAAGAGTCATTTCATTGTTCTGCTCACATTTTACATATCAACCTAAAAACTATCTTCCTAAGCCAATATAAAGGATTTTCAAAGTTTTATCCTATCACTGGTCAAATAAAGTTAGCAGCACAATAAAGTCCAATACTTAAACCAAAGTGAGTAGAAGCAGAAATGTGCTGGTTCCTTAATGCGTAATAAATTATAAATGCCAAATCTTCAGTATATAACACCCCTGCAGCCACCATAAACATCCCCCTGAATTATTTCTTGGGCAAAACAGAAAGATCTAAACTTCTCCCCGAAGAGTAGTTGGTTTAGCATGTGACAATTTAATATAATGTAATATTCCTTCCACTGTTATATGTTTTGTTTTAGTAAGAGGAGTAACACTGTTGAGTCTAACAGGTTTGTAAGATAAATTGTAAAATGTAGAAATTGCTGCTAAGCTACCATTTTCACTTTTTTTTCCTTTTTTTTTTGCTGCTGTTATATCAGAATAGCTGCTTGTTTTAATTTCCACAGGGCTCAAAGGAGTGAAGGGAGATCCTGGAATTCCTGGAAGGCCGGGACCAGATGGTGTTCCAGGTCCAACAGGCAGCAAAGGAGCTGCTGGAGAACCAAGCTATGTGTACGGACCACCTGGACCACCTGGACAAAAGGCACTCAGGCCTTAACAAGGATTTTTGATGATGATGCTTTTAGTTCTGCTTAGTGAAAATATGCACCTGGATATAAACTTAAACAGAATTTGTGGGGTTTTTTTTTTCTTTCCCTATATACCAGGGTGAACCAGGGTCCAGCAGTGATGTCATGCTCAGGGGACAGAAAGGAGAACCTGGGATTGCAGGCCAAGTAGGTGCTCCAGGAAGCCCTGGAGCCAAGGGGAAGACAGGACCTGATGGGAAAAATGGTTATTTAAACTGATTTTTAATACCACTTGGGGGTTATTATGTGTTTTCCAGCCACATAGTGCCATTTTTCAGAATAATTAAGTATCTATGTCACCTTTAATTGTAATAAAAATTCAGTATATATCAACCATAGCTTAACAAAACGTAGACTTTGCAAATTAATGCCTGTGTCTCTTTAGGAAGCGCCTGCTCTAACACTCCACCTACATATCATAATGCTACTTCCATTATACCGTTTACAGCTGTTCTTAGGAGCTTTGCATTAAGAAGTTGTTTGCATGATAACCTCAGCAGATGTGTAGTTCTACCGGGCGATTTCTAATTGCTGCTGCTACTCTGAGGTGTAGATGTGTGGAGGAGGAGCGGGGAAGGGTTTCTCTGAGAGGTGGAAGCTCAAGTGGGGACGGCAGCTCCAAGGATGAGCTTTGTGCAAATAGCGGTGCTTTGGGGGAGCAAGCGCTTAGGCACCCCCGAATGGTTGCCACGGGAATTCAAGGATTCCTCCAACATGCAGGAAAGGACAACAACAGAGGCACACCAGGTGTGTTTTTGATGGTGGAATAAGATTAAAACAAATATGCCGCTAAAATAAAGTTGATTTTACACCGTCCACCCCGTCTGTAAGTAAGTTGTAATAAATTTCACTTCTTATTATTGTTTTGAAAGGGGGGGATATTATGGAAACTCAACGTCTTTGAATTTTATATTATCTTAATAAAACACATACCCGAGCGTCAAGCATCGGAAAGGGTTGGACGTTCTTAAAGAGACAGAGGCCATATATGGAAAATATTTTCATAGCAACTGAAAGTAACATATTAATTTAATTGTAGCATAGAGTAAAACACAAAATCACCCCCCCCCCCCCCCCGATAGTCCATTTTGTTTTTCTTTACATTGTGGTTGTATCTTAAATCATTTTCATCTTCTTCGTTGTCACTTATTTGTCTTTCCCATTATGTGGTTTAGGTTCCCCAGGATTTCCGGG